>NC_056731.1:1662551906-1662586906 GCF_019279795.1 Protopterus annectens | reverse complement strand
CCTGCTCATCTGCAGCTGTCAGAAAAATACAGTGATATTTAGCCATTACCTATCCATAGTATGCACAAACTAGGCAATCATTATCTATGTAGTAGAATGGGTACTTACTCAGTGCTGGGGCATTGGCCATCTGCCTTGCTTCCTGGATCCACTGGTCCAAGAGATCACCCCTCCACCACTTCAGATCAGCATGGTGATGCTTGACCTGCTCACCAGTCTGGGGAATACTAGTGGTACTGGTGAGGTCACGGGCAAGACTGTCCCAGGCCTCCACTTTATACTGAGAGCCCTGGTACTGGCCCTGCAGTAGTCTCTCCTCATGGTGTTTTACCAGGAGTCATACCATGAATCTGGAATCCTGGGTGCCCCAGCGCTGCACTCGAAATCAAGTGCCTTCTCCAGCGCCAGACATTCTGCCTACAGTAGGGAGCTGCAACCAGTTATGCGAATTATCGGCACCTGTGGGGTTTAAATACACCCGATTTCCCACACTTTCCCGTGATTGGATGGTTTTGAAAAGGCTAAGCTATGGGGATACCTGTTTACCTGATGATGGCATTGCTTAAAGGGGCATACCACTGGGCAGATTGAGTTAGCCAGCTTACACATTGCTTACCCCTACTAAGCTGAGCTGTGCAATGCTTAGCATTGCTTAATATTTAATTTGCATTATAATTTCCTTTTGGCATTTATTTATTACTTGTTACATGGTATATATGTGTCTGGTATCCGTGATTCATGTGTACATACACTGTATGGGGTCCTGGGGACTTCAACACTTTATTACAATAACACCTAACATCTGACCTTACTGCAGTACTCCAGTTCACATATTTATGTTATGTAGCAGGTTATACAACATCACATTGTACATAGATTCCTTTCACATGTTCAGCTTGATTTCCTGTGGTGAGGATTTGTTTGTTGCCACCTCAAGCTTATGTACTGCTATGATGGCTTAGTGGTTAACTACTGTGACTGTAGTGTATAGGGTCTTGGGTTCGAGCCTTGCAGAGGCTGTTTATTTTGTTGCTGGGCAGAACACGGGCAGTTGGATACAGAGTGGTTAAGGTACTTTAAAGCAGTTGTAAGCGGGTTTGTGCAGAGCTAAGCAGTACTTACTTCCGGTTACAGTTTCTTACACTCAGTTAGCTTCTACTTTGGTTAATCTGTGTAGGCAATGCTTAACCCCACACATATGCACTTAAACACTCTTACTAGTGCTTACATATGCATACTACTGCTTATTTGTGCTTAAACCTGGTTACTAGTGCTTATTCATTATGACACTGACACTTGACACGTGCATTTCTTGCAGTACTCCAGTTCATAAATATATGTTTTTTCATGGGTTTTGCAACATAAATATTGGTTATAATGTGCTTTGCCATGTAAAATAGACTGCTGCAGTGGGACTCAAACTGGGAATGCCTACTTGTTAGGCAAATGCTCTACCCACTAGACTATTGCTGTGCTGCTTCATTTGCATATATCTTCCTTGTTATCCTCTTCAGCCTTTTAAGCTGCTTTAACCATAGCTAAGTGATGGGCACACCCGAGCACCTATGGTTAGCTGTACTTGGATTTAAAAAAAAAAATAAGGGTGTTTCTTTATTTGATTTTTATGTACTGTTGCTGTTGTACACATGGGGGACTGTTGGGGATATGAGGACACCTATGAGCGATCTCACTCATTTTGTAACACCTTCTACTGTTCTACATTGCAGGGGTGGGTTTATTCTGAAAGTTCTGCTCCCAGACATGCCCCCTGCACTCGTACACACTCTGTGTAAGCCTAGGAGCTCGGGCAGCATGCCTTGTTAATATGCATGGCGCGCTGCCATCTTGCTCCTAAATGGGCGCTTCCGTGCAGGACTAAGCTACTCCTGCATGGAAGATTAGTGAATCCAGGGCTCAGTTATTAGAAATGTATTTTGACATACAAACGTTTTATATCTGATATACATATCTGCTTAATATTGAGCTGATGTTAATTTTAAAATGCAAACTACCTAGTAAATGTGTGTGTTTTGTGCGTGTGTGTGTGTGTGTGTGTGTGTGTGTGTGTGTGTGTGTGTGTGTGTGTGTGTGTGTTTGTGTGTATGTGTGAGCATGCACGTATATGTGTGTGGTGAATGCATGTGTTATAAAAATAAAAGAGAGCTGTTATATATGGGTATGTAGCTTTAATGTTAATGAATTAATGATAGTGACAGGCATGGCATGTTTTACACAATTCATCTATTGAAATCTGAGTTAGAATACCAATGTTCAATGTTAATGAGGCTAGTCTACATACTAAGATCTTCTGTTATTTATTTATTTTTTTTTTGTCAACACATGACAGTGAACAGTTGCAATTACTATAAACAAGTCTGTGAATCATGGTATTTCACACATCATGATCCAGTTATGACTAGATCAACCATCATTAAAATAAATAAGCAACTCAGGAATTTAATTAAAACCACCAAGCCTAAGTTGAGGCAAAAATAATCACCCAAGCAAAGGGCAACTATAAAGCCTTCTTCAGCTATGTTTGCAACCTCATAATCTCTATGCAGCACTGTTCTGAGTTGATTGTGAACCAGCTGATAAATTCATCTCCAGGTTCACTCATCTTTTACACCATATTATCTCACAAGAAATTCCAGTAACTGATACTTCCTACCAAATTTCATGCAGGAGCAAGTCCTAAAAAATGCTATTAATGGCCAATACACCTGGTGTCAAAGTCATGGTCTCAAGCTAAATACCAAAAAATGCATAGTCATCCCATTTGGGAAAACAAAACACCCATGAATTACCACATAGGTGGCAGCCCCCTTAATACAGAAGAGGTAATAAGAGATCTGGGGACCCAGGTAGATAGTAATCTCTCCTTTGACAATCATATTGCCAAAGTAGTTAGGAAATCCTTCTATGTAGCCCATCTAATTACTAAAGGGTTCGCATCTAGAAATAAAGAGGTTATAGTGCCCCCCTACTCGTCCCTCATCAGACCCATCATAGAGTACAATGCCCCATTTGGGATGTACCTCACAAGACACTTCCAACAGCTGGAAAGACCACAAAAGTACCTCACCAAGAGGATTACTGGCCTCAAACATAAGTCCTATGCAGCCCGACAGGAAAAACTCTGGCTGTACTCAATGGCATATTGCTTACTCAGAGGTGATCTCTGCCTGACTTACAGAGCCATGTCCAACTCAGAATTGATGGATATGCTCCACCTAAAGAAATCCAAGTCACTGCGAGCCACTCACTCTAGTGAGCTAAACCTCGCCACAACAATAAATAGAACATGCTGGAGGGATAGATTCCTGTCACAGAGACTCCCCATGTTTTGGAACAAAATTCCTAACTACATTAGGCACAGCCCCTCACTAACACTCTTCAAGAGAAACCTTGATGAGTGGATGGGTAACAGAAAATACACCCCTGGGATCACTTCATTGTTCATTGGCTCTTCTTGTCACAGGCTCAGTTAATTAGTCAATGGGGTGGCGAAATCTGACACACTCTGGCTTGGCTTATAAATGCCCTTGGGCAGATAGCCTAGTACCTACCTATGAACCTATGAACCTAAGAATACTGCATCACTAGACCCGACAATATTCCAGGGCATATATTAAATATCATGAAGGATGAGTGCCCCTAAAAATGCTGTTCAACCTCAGCCTCCACACAGCATTTGTACAAAGTGAATGAAGGACATTAATGGTCATACCTCTGTGCAAGGGAGTTCCATCCACTGACTCAGGTAATTACCAAACCATAAGTCTGACCAGCCTTATTTGTAAGCCAATGAAAAGATGTATTGTGGAATTAATCAGTCAGAACATAGGGAACCTCTAAACACTGGGTTCATCACAGCTTGGGCTCTTCAAAGGCAGGTCTTGCTTGCTCAACCTAGTAGACTTCTTTGGAAAGGGTACCAAAGCAATAGATAAAGGTACCATGGTTCATGCCACCTACCTATACTTGTCCAAAGTTTTGAACACAATACCTTACTCGGACATAGTGGAGAAGCCTACCCAACCAGGAATAATCCCTTACATTACCCTCTGCATTGCCAAATGGCTCACAGATAGGACTCAGGAGATCAGGATAAAGAAAGCTACTTCCACAAAAGAAACAGTCATAAGGGAGTCCCACAGGGCTCAATGCTAGGACATTGCCTGTTTGGCATCTACTTCTCTAAAGTAAGACAAAAACAAGGGTTTCTGGCTGACAAAGTTTGCTGATGACTGCAAGTTAGGATCAGCCATTTAATACACAACTGACTGCCATTCTTAAGGAAAGGCTATCCTAAACAAATAACTGGTGGCAGAGACATGGGTAAAAACTAAATGGCACAAAATACATTATTATATCCTTTGGAAACTCCACTACCATGGGAATTTGCCACATTGACAGTACAGCCAAAAGAATTGACTGTGTAGTTTGGGATTTGGTAATGTATTTGGACAGTGACCTAATATTTGACCAGTATGTGTCCCCAGTGGATAGAAAATCCTTCTATATTCAACAGCTTATAAGCAAAGGGATGCCTTCCAGGTCCAGGTTTATCATTGTCCCCCTTTACTCAGCTTTCAGCAAGCCAGGACAATGCCCCCTTTGGTATGTATCTGGCCAGACATATTCAATAACTTGGACACCCACATAAGTTTCTCACAAAGACAGTACAGGGCATAAAACATATGCAGTACACGAACCACCTCAAAGTACTGTCACTATATTTGGTATTCTACAGACTGCTGAGAGGGGACTGGTGTCTGGCTTTTAACACACCATCTGATCCAATACTGATGAACTTACAAAACATATACCATTGAAATGGTATTAAAATACTCATTCAGGAACTTAAACCTCTTCAGCACCACCTTAAGCAGACTCACTTGGAGAGAGTTACATCTCTCAGAGGTTGCCACTACTCTTGAACAAAGTATAAAGTGATATTGTAATGTAGAAATTGTCAGTTTGGGTCCACATTCAGAGAAGCTGTGGTTAAAACAATCTAGCCTTGTTATTTATTATGGATTTGAAGTTCTAGATCCAATTGATTGGCTTCTGATGTTATAGGAGAATACTGCTGCAATAACACTCAAAGCTAGAGAAAAGGGAAGTTTAATGATGAGAACATTTGTGTAATAGTGTGTCTAGGAGGAGGTTTGCTCTTCCTATGACTGGTAGCCATTTGACTTTGGAGATTGTGATGCAATGATGTTTAAAACTGGTAATAAATCAACAGGTCTTTTCAGAAATGGTTTGTACTGTACTTGTATTTTTGTATAATGTTGTTGCAAATAGTGGCATGTCATATTCTAGTTGTGAAAAAAAGGTATTAATTTGCCAGTAGTATCTCTGGTAGGTGCTGAAACAAAATGTGAATTTTTTTTAGGCCTAGAGAAGGAGGTTTCAATTTGTTTCTGGATGGCACTTGATTGGTCTAAAATGATGCCAAGGTATCTGAAGAAGGAAGTTGTTTTAATGGGATTTTCAAATTGGTATTGGATCAGTAAGGTCTGGGGGTTTCTTAACAGCCTTTTATTAATACCAAAGATCATTCTGTCTTGGAGGTTGAGTGGCAGCTTTTTAGCAGTGAGACAGTTGTTTAGTTGTATGAGGTCCTGACAGAGATGCTTTTTAATGTTTAGGTGTCTAAGGCTAGATCTGTAAATGACCATGTCATCTGTGTACAGAATCTGTTAAGTTGGTGCAAGGTGAATAGCACTTTGTTGACATATATTGAAAAGAAGAGTAGGGCATAAATTTACCCTTAAGGGACATGGCTTTCTGTGAGAGAGTAGGACCGATTTTAATTTTGAATGATCTGTTAGTAAGGTATAATTTAATCTGCTGTATGGTTTCAGAGCTAACTCCAATGTCTATAAGGTTGTATTGGAGGATGGAGTAATCCACTATGTCAGTGCATGTGGTTAAGTCAGTGAAAAGGACTTCGATTAGATTTCCATTATCCACATTCAGTAATATGTCATCAGTCAGAGTTCAGATGGCAGTCAAAGTACCTCTTCTAGACCAGAATCCATGCTGCTCATCAGATTGTAGGTGATATTTTTGTATGTATGAGATGAGCTGGTTATAGATAAGTTTCTCCAGGATTATGTGTAAAGTAAGGAGTATAGAGATACATAAGTAGTGACTAGTTATAGTGGGTTTGCATTTCTTTGGTATGGAAAGGGCTATAGCTGATTTCAAAGTAGTAGGCATAGTGTTTGTAATGAGGCTGTGATTGCCTATATGATGTAATGAGGATATAATGTAATCCCTTGAGTAGTACAGAAAGAATGGGCAGAGGTTCAAACCAGTGGGGGAGTTGAGTGGGATTTGCTCTAGTAGTGGAGTGATCTGCTTGGCTGTAACCCTGGTGAAGTAGAAGGAAGGAGTCGGCTGACACAGCTGACTAAGGGATATAGGTGGGGGTAATGGAAAGATGGAAAATTCTTTAAGGAAGTCCAACAGTGTGAGGTTATCAAGTGAGCAATTTATGGTGCCTGCAGCTTGGGTGCCTTTTGGTGATGTTCTGCTGACTAAGTATTTTACTTCCTGCCAAAATTGTTTAATTGTGAGGTGTTTTGCTTTGTGTCTGCAAATTGTTTGTTTGGGAATATTTCATACAAATGTGAAGTGATTTCTACTGTCTGAATTGGGGTTCTCTTCCAAGTTTTCCAGGCATTGTTTTAAAGTTCTAGTTGTGCTTTTAAGTTCTTTGGTTATTCAATTGCTTTATTTATTTTTGAAAAGTCTTGTTACTACAGGAAAGTAGGTGTTTTAGACTGAATGTTGTAGTTCTGACAAGTGGTTGGCATCATTATAGGAGATTATGGGTGCCCAGTCCAAGTCTGAGATGTGGTTACTTAACACAGACATTTTGAATGTTGAAGGTAAGTGGGCAGTCATCACTTAGTGAGGGAGGGTAGGTAATGACAACGGAGATGTTAGCTTATTCAAAGTCACTCCAACATCTCCCTATTTCTAAACATGTTTCAATCTGTTAGTTAAGGATCCCTAGGTGATCAAAAATGAGAACTCATGAGCCTTTATTAGATACTATATGGGGAATTACCTGCTTTACAAGGGCATGCAGAAATAATCAGTGGGCACTGCTACCAGTTCAGCATAGACTCCTTATTATGTGTTAGTTACTTTACCAGCTGTGTTGCTATCACATAGTGTGTGTGGCTATGCTAAACCTCTTTATCTGATTAAAAGTAGTTGTGCCTTCACCACACTTAGTTCTCCTTCTAGAGCATAAACCTAGAGAAGCTATAATTGGTATACCTTGAGTGCATAGACCAAACTAAATCCAAGACCCTATTGCACTAAGTAAGAACTCTCACCCTAATGTTGCTGGTGTTTAAATTTATTCACCCATACTATAGACAGAAGCTTGTTTGATGCCCCCTTATTTTTGGTATGACAGAAGAATTGATTCGCTAATCAGCAGATGTTTATTATTAGAAATCTCATTGCAAAATTGTTCTGCTAGCACATGCTGCATGAACATTTTGTCCTGCATTGTTATAAATGTGCATCTACTAATATGAGTTATGAGACAAGATAGAGAGTGAACGTGCAAGAGTGAATCGCTCACAGATGTTATTGTCGTAGTGTGCAGTGATATATACATAAATCACTGTTATACTACATATACAGTGGGTAATTCTACATAATATGAAATAAGTAACACCAATAAAGCACGAGGAGAATGCCAAGTTAAACATTTTTAGTGTAGTCACATTGTAATATTCGCTATTCGTCACACAGACTTCATCAGAAACTGAATACGAAACAACCACTACTCACTTTTAAATAAAAATTGACCAATCAATTTAATTTAACAATTAATTATAATTGTTTTCAGCATCACAAAGCTCCATTGAAAACATTTTGTTAAAGAAACAGCATATTTTACAAGTTTAATTCACAACTGTTTTCTTGTTTTTCAAAATACACTTTATATTGACAACATCATTAAGACCAAGAGAAATATAAGATACAAGCCTAAGTTGCCATTCTGCCTCCCTCTGTTCAATCCAATTTCTGAAATTCCCTCCCCTTAAATCATTTTGAACAACCTGTAAAATGTAAAAAGTAATTTTTTTTCCAATTTACACACTCACTAGAATGCTTGTACAAAGCGTTATTAGAATTTTTCTTTTTTTATAGCATATTCATGTTCTTGAATTCTCTTCCTTAAAGCGCTAGTTGACATTCCTATATAAAAAGAAGGACATGATGAGCAAAGGGCAATATATACAATACCTGAAGTGCCACAATCACATCTACCACAAACCATTAAGGTCCTTTCAAAGTGTTTAAAAAAATGTGTGGGCCTTCAGAAATAATCTACAAGCTGTACATCCCTTGCATTTAAACATACCCACACCTTTTCCAAAAAGGGCTTTTTGTACCAGTCTGTTGGATTCAAGCATTTGTTTAATACTTGAATTTCTTCTATAAACAAAATAGGGACTATCCACAAGAACCTTGGAAATGTCACTATTTCCTAAAATAATCTTTCAAGTTTCACAAAGAATGTTACGTCTGGCTTGATTATCTACACTCATATCCAACAAAACTTAGGGACATCCCTCTTATTTAACCCTTCAACTCCATCCAAGGTGGATTCCTTGTTAAAAATTCATTAATTAAAATTGAGGAAAAATCTACCTGTCTCCTGGAGATGACCTCATCAGCTGCTTTACTAAGCAATTCCTCAGGGTACCCTCTGTCCATGAATAAGCCTTTTATGCATTCTAATTTACTGAGAAAATTAATGTTGTCCACTATCATATGGGAAGCCCTAATAAATTGTCCATGTGGAACATTTTTCTTCATAAAATAGGGATGAGCACTTTTAAAGTGCACATAACTATTACAGAAAAAGTGTTCTTCCTATGAATAGCACTTGAAAATTTAGCATTAGTATTGTCACATCTAAAAAAGACACCTTGGAGATACTTTGACTTAAAAATTCTACAAACTGTTGAACATCAAAATTCTCCTTTCTAGCAATAAAAAACAAATCATCTGTGAACTTCTTATAAAAAATTATATTTCCATAAAATGGGATAGTGGGCAATATTTCCAAATCCCGCCAACCTAAAACTAGGTTTGCATAGCTAGACCACAAAGTGGCCCCCATTGCAACTCCCTTCAATTGTTTGTAAAAACAACCATTAAACATAAAGTAGGAATTTTCCAACAAAATGTCTAATAAACACATATAAACTGTAATGTCATGGTTACTAAGTGCACCATACTTCCCCATAAACCACCTAATATGGTCAACACCCTCCTCCTTGGGAATACAGGTGAAAAGAGAAGAAACATCCACTGTTAATAAAAATCAAATCATTGCACAAATCACCTAAAGGAATTGAAAGAGACCTTAATTGGTCTAAAAAAATCCCAGGAATCGGCTACAAAAGATGTTAATGTCTTTACATACAGTTTAAAAATATGATCTAAGTATAAAGAAATACAGTCTGTAGAACTACCAGAAGCTGAAATAATAGGCCTAAATGGAGGATTTGTGGGGGACTTGTGAAGTTTGGGAATCCCAAATAACACCCCTATCCTAACATCTTCCACATATAAGAAATTAAACACCTCATTACTAATTTCACCATTGATAAGTAACTCATACAATGTTATAAATACACACATAACTCTTAGTTATATCTAATCTAGCCACTTTCTTGTACTCTGAAGGCTTAGATAACTATTTTTCAATATGAGTGTTGTAATCCTGGACATTCATCACAATCACCCCCCCACCCTTATTTGCTTTCATAAATCTCAAGTCAGTCTTGTCAACCAGTTCGTGCAAAGCCTTGTTTTCACTTGTACTCAAATTCTAATAAACATTATACTTTTTTTCAGACAAACATTTCCTAGTATCTTTTTCACAAAAATTGTTGAACATTTTAACAGTGTGTATTAAACTTGGGTTATAAGTAGATGTTTTAGCCAAAGTATTTCTACAACTAGCATCCTGTAAAATATAACTAAAATTCAGTTTTTGTGTATATATCTTAAGTTCAGCCAAAGACTTGGCTACATTGGCTCATCTACTTGGCTGAAAATTAAAGCCCAATTTTAAAATATTTTCATGGTCTTCTGTCAATGAAAAGTCAGAAAAATTAAACACTGAAATGTTACCATTTACAGAAAAGGAATGTCTTATTTCTGACACTTGTTCCTTCCCCAGGTGTGTGTCTGGTATCCTTTGCTCCTGCTTTGATTTCTGCTGCCTGCATGATGAAAACCACCCTGTAAAAAATTTTTTTTATTCTGGTTAACAGAAATGTTGCTATCAACCCCTATTCTTGTATTTCCTGGATTCAACATATTTTGTAAGTTGTCTTGTTTCAAGCCAACACCTGCCGCTGGAACATTTGTCTTCCAATTTACCCCCTGCTGAGCATTGTCACTTCCTTCTGTGATATTTGTTGATGTTAAGGTGGTACTGGAATCTCTGATGTTTCTGCAGAACCTGCTTGATAGACTCCATCATTCAAATTGCCATTACCACCTGGTGCTGCCTTAAAATCACATCTAAAGTCTCTTCCAGGATTGACTGCACTGGTAACAAAGTCCTTGTAAGGATTTCCAGCTTGACAAACTGCTACATCCCTAGCTATCTTTTTGGATTTATGGGAAACAGCAGTTTTCTCGTACCTCTCAACATTGTCCAGAACTTGAGTGCACTCTTCTTTAATGTCAGGACAAATTTTGATCATTTGATTTACTGCATTGTCCATATCAGCCAGACTACCGCTTAGTTCATTAAGACTGTCGGCATTTTTCTTAATTAATAATTTAAGGAACTCTTTACCTGCATTGTCAAAAAAACACACAAGTTCCTTATAAAAGGTGCTGTCTGCTTTAACACCATTTGGCAGCTTGAAAAATGAAGTCCTTTAGGAATGATACCTGCTCTCAGACAATGTTCAAAATATTTGTTCTCTACATGCAATGCATGATAACACTTCAAACCTCTTTCCAGTCTGTTCAACATATTAGAAGCATAATTTCTTACTGAAACATTGTCTAAGCAAAAATCTTCTCCACTAAAAGGATCACAGCTTACATTGAGTAGATTTTTAACATCCCTGTTAACCACATACAGAGCTGCCTCCACATTGGAATGATGAATTATAGTATTGTTGTTACTTAACTCACTTTCTGTAGACCTCCCTCTGTGACTGTAACTGTCCAGAATTTTTGTAGACAAAATAGCCAGGGATTTCTGCATCTCTTCCCCTGTAGATACAAGTTCATCCAGTATTTTGTCACGATGGTTGGGAGTAGAATGTAGGGTAAAATCCAACAAATCCTCCTCAGGTGCAGAAGCCACGGAGCAGTCCAAAAAGACACTCAACCGAAAAGACAACAGCAACTAGGCAAAGGCGCAAATCCACAATACCAAAGATGTAACAACAATAAAGCACGATGAGAAAACCAAGTTAAAAGTTTTCAGCGTAGTTAAACTTTAATATTCGCTATTTGTCACACAGACTTCATCAGAAACTGAATACCAAACAGCCACCACTCACTTTTAACTAAAAATTGACCAATCATTTTCATTTGCCAATTAATTACAATTGTTTTCAGCATCACAGAGCTCCATAGAACAACCTGTAAAATGGAAAAAGTTAATTTTTTTCTAATTTACACACTCACTAGAATGCTTGTACAAAGCGGTATTAGAATTTTTCCTTTTTATAGCATATTCATGTTCTTGAATTCTCTTTTACTTTTTACTAAATTACTTCTGTAGTACTTAAGACAGACATCAATGCCATCCTTGTGTTTAATGTTTATGTAGAGTGATGTAACATCCATTGTGCCTAAAGTGTTAAGTGGTAGGTCATGACAACCAGAACAAATGCTAAGAAAATTAGGGGTGCCTTCAATATAGCCAACCTTTTCATTGACTATTGGTTTCAGAATTCTCTAAAGAAATACAGATATCCCTCCTGTCAAGGTTCCTTTGCCTGATACTATTGGTCTTCCTGGGTTTTCTAGTTTATGGATTTTTGTTAAGATGTATTAAACTCCTGGCCTAGGCTGATTTTGAATGAGGTCATTTAATTTGCCCTGGATGTGATCTTTGAAGGATTTAATAAGGTTCCCCAGCTCTTGTGTGTACTGTTTAGATGGATCATCAATAAGCTGTGTGTAGTAAGTGTATTCAAGAAGCCGTCTATTACCTTCAGTGATATAGTGGATATGATCAAGGTCATCCATTGCAGACCCTTTGGATGCCTATTTTATGATGATGTTGTGGTTGGATTTCAAGGATTTTATAACCAGTCATTGCTAGGGGGAACCGATCTATCTTATTTGATAGAGTAATTTGCTTCTGTTCTGGTAGTTAACATTTTTGCTGGCCTAGTAGCAAGCTGTATTCTGATTACAGTTATCTATCTCTATCTATCAATCAATCTATCTATCTATCTACTATGTATTGATCCAGTTATCTATCTATACTGATCTGGTTTGCATGCTGTGACACTGCACAAAGTCACTCCAGGTGACACTACATGGTAAGTGGTTAGTTCTTTTCAATAGCCACCCTTAGAGTAATTATTTGACCATTGTCTAATGTGCACATTGAGCATTTCAGCATAGCTTTATCTCTGAAAGCTGCAGGAAATTGCTCAAGTCTGTTATCAGTTGTTTGTTAAGCATTTCATTGCTACAGTGTTGCTATATGTTGTGTGTGGTTATGCTGCATGCTGTGCCCATCAGTGTTATTGCACTGCTTCCTTATTGCTGTAGTAGTTATTTTACCAGCTGTATTGCTCTCACATAGTGTTTGTGGCTCCACTAAACCTCCTTATCTGATTAGCGGTAGTTGTGCCTTCACTACACTTAGTTCTCCTTCTAGATCATACACCTAGAGAAGCTATAATCAGTATACCTTGAGCACTTAGACCAAACTAAATACAAGACCCACTTTGACAAAATAAAAAAGTAAATCTTCTTGGATTCCCTCTGCTGCCAGCCCTATAACATTTGGTACTCTCAGACAGTATAGGAAATGCCATATGCTCAGAGATAATGAACTTCTACATTATGCAAATAATTCAGTCTGTGAGATGGACAAAAAATATCTATGCAATCTGGTGGCATCTTCTTCTTCTTTTGGCTGCTCCCGTTAGGGGTCGCCACAGCAGATCAACTGTTTCCATTTCTTCCTGTCCTCTGCATCTTGCTCTGTCACAGCAACCACCTGCATGTCCCCTCTCACCACATCCATAAACCTTATCTTAGGCCTTCCTCTTTTCCTGTTACCTAGAAGTTCATCCTTAGCATCTTTTTCCCAATATACTCTGCATACCTCCTCAGAACATGTCCAAACAAATGTAATATTGCATCTCTGGCTTTGTCTCCAAACCTTCCAACCTGGGCTGACCCTCTAATATACTTATTCCTAATCCTGTCCATCCTCGTCACACCCAGTGCAAATCTTAACATCTTCAGCTCTACCAAGTCAAGCTCTGACTCCTGCCTTTTTGTCAGTGCCACTGTCTCCAACCCGTATAACATAGCTGGTCTCACTACCCTCTTGTAGACCTTCCCTTTCACTCTTACTGGTACTCGTCTGTCACAAATCACTCCTGACACTCTTCTCCACCCACTCCATCCTGCCTGTACTCTCTTTTTCACCTCTCTCCCACACTCACCATTACTCTGAACTGTTGATCCCAAGTACTTAAACTCATTCACCTTTGCCACCTCTACTCCTTGCATCCTCACCATTCCTCTATCCTCCCTCTCATTCACACACATATATTCTGTCTTAGTCCTGCTGACTTTCATTCCTCTACTCTCTAGAGCATATCTCCATCTCTCCAGGGTCTCCTCCACCTGTTCCCTACTCTCACTACAGATCACAATGTCATCTGCAAACATCATAGTCCACGGGGACTCCTGTCTGATCTCGTCTGTCAACCTGTTCATCACCATTGCAAATAAGAAAGGGCTCAGAGCTGATCCTTGATGTAACCCCACCTCCACCTTAAACACGTCCGTCACTCCCACCGCAGACCTCACCGCTGTCACACTACCCTTGTACATATCCTGTACCACTCTTACATACTTCTCTGACACTCCTGACCTCCTCATACAATACCACAACTCCTCTCTAGGTACCCTGTGATATGCTTTCTCTAAATCCACAAAGACACAGTGCAACTCCTTCTGACCTTCTCTGTACTTCTCCATCAACACTCTCAGAGCAAACATTGCATCTTTAGTGCTCTTTCCTGATATGAAACCATACTGCTGATCACTAATCATCACCTCCCTTCTTAACCTAGCTTCCACTACTCTTTCCCATAACTTCATGCTGTGACTGATCAGTTTAATCCATCTGTAGTTACTACAGCTCTGCACATCACCTTTATTCTTAAAAACCAGTACCAAAACACTTTTTCTCCATTCCTCAGGCATCCTCTGACTTTCCAAGATTTCATTAAACAATCTAGTTAAAAACTCCACTGCCATTTCACCTAAACACCTCCATGCTTCCACAGGTATGTCTTCTGGACCAACAGCCTTTCCGTTCTTCATCCTCTTCATAGCTATCCTTACTTCCTACTTGATAATCCACTGCACTTCATGATTCACCATCCGCACATCATCCAACCTTCTCTCCCTCTCATTCTCTTCATTCATCAACCCCTCAAAGTACTCTTTCCATCTTCTCAACACACTCTCCTCGCTTGTATGTTTCCCTCATTATCCTTTATCACCCTTACCTGCTGCAACTGACTTCTGCCGAGGCAGAAAAAAGTCACTATCAAAGCATCCAAGGAATAATAAGATTCTAGTACTGAACAGTTATCCATCACCATGTTAGCACCAGTCTCAAACATAGCAAAAGTTCTCCAGGAGGTAGACCACAAGACATTTTATAGCTGAAATTCCTTGATCAAAAATAGTATGGTCTTAATGACTGATGACTCTATTGTCAGATGATCTGACCCCACACTCATAAGACTGGACAGAGGGTTACAGCTGACTCTCTTTCTTGTATCAAGATCAGTGATGTCACAATGGCTCTGAAGTCTCTTTCACCAGACAACTGTGGTTGTACACAAATGTGATTCTGATCTAGTTGCAGTCCATGTGGGTATGAGTTACTTGAGTGTGCAATGCTGGCAAGACACTGGTCCTGAGTGGAATTCTTCATTCACCTAGGATGAAACCTATATACAAAGAAAAGATGACTGGCTTCAACAATTGGCTGAACAGTTGATGTCATTCTAGGGGCCCAGCATGCGTCAGCATAAGACAAAATGATTGACAGTCCAACTTGCATCACTCATTCCATAGTTTTCTCTTACTGGTTAAATCAGATATCAATGCAGCCATCTCCAACTCCAAATTGGACAAAATCAAGGTGGCTCTTCTCAATGCCTGAAGTCTTAACCCTAAATTGCCTGATCTCAAGGCTCTGATGAAGCTCAAACATATATGTGGTTGTGTAGTTACTGAGACTTGGTTTCCTTGGAAAGATAGCACTACTTCCATACCTGGGTTTTATGCCTACCATGCATTCAGGCCTGACGGAAACTGTGTTTGAACTTCCATATTTGTCTAGGACCATATCCCTTCTGGACTTATTGTCAGCAACCCACAAACTGAACTCATTGAACAACAATTTTCTATGCACAAGTCAAACAATCAACTTATAGACCATTGCAAAACATATGTCATGCCTCCTGATGACCATGTAAGATTTTTAAATGTACCTGACCACATACCAGTTACCCAAAACTCCTTTACAATGAGAGAGTTCAACTACCCTAAATAGAGTTGAACACCTATACCTCCAAAGTTGAGTATGCTGAAATTTTCTTTGACTTAATAAATAAAAATTCCCTGGAACACATAGTTAAAAAAAACATGTAGTGGACATGATACTCTTGACCTAGTCCTAACTAATACAGCAACTACAAATACCCCCCTTCCTCCAGTTTCTCCATCCCTGGTTAAGTCTGCCCATAAACTTGGAACCTTCTCTTTCAAAATCTCTAAAACCTTTGCAGTCAATAATTCTGAATTCAAGGATTTCAGATGGGCAAACAAACTCAGACTCTATAACAAGCTATTCAAAAGCATGTGTAACATCCCCAGACATGACATGACACAGCTGCTATTGATACAAAGGAGGGCTATTCCAAACTTCTTAGACCTAGTCTGGTTTGCAAAGCTGCAGAAGAGATCATAAACTATGATATCAAAAACCTTATCAGGTTAGACCCACATCAGTTAGGCTTTGTCAACGACAGACCCTGACTACCCACTTTAGTTAACTTCTTCAAGAAGGAGACACAGGCTGTGGACAGAAGTTATTCTGCTTAAACAGCCTATTTGGATCAATCCAAAGCATTCAACATTATATCCTATGCTGTCATTATTAATAAACATAGTACATTAAAAGATGGATAGCCAACTGGGTGAAAGACAACTCACATTGTTAAGGTGACGTGGTGCCTTGGAAATATGAAGGTAATGTAACTAGCAGCATATTCCAGGGCTCATTAAAAATGGACACCCACACCTTACCTCACCTGGTAAGCACACTGGCTACAAATGCCCCTTTTTTATGGACGGCCAAGGAGCACTGCCTGCTTAAATGACTTGGTCAGAGTCACATAGTAGGTAAATACAGGTGAAAGGAGTTAAAATGTGTACTTTAGACTACAGGAAATAGCTCATTAATGGCTTAGTGTCTTAATTGTCTGCAGTAACTGGTAATATAATTAAACTCACAGACTAGATAGATCAATAGACAGAAATGATAGATTTTTAACAAGGTGAAATGCACAGAATTCACTAAGCATAATTATCTTTTATCATGGCTTAACGATTTCTGTCTGATTTAGTCAGACAATATGGTAATGAAAGTAATATTAAGTTCTACAAGATGAAGCTGTTTACATCAGCTTATAATCCTACAGCCTTAGCCATCTGGCTGCATGACCATACTGTTCTTCCGTCTTATACTCCTCATCAGATGTAGTTTTGTAAATTGACAGTTACTGGTTTGGTTATGTGACACCTGAGTGTCCATCTCCTGTTGTGTATCATATTAGTAAGGTAAAGAACTTGGGTGCTGTCACATCCCTTCACTGCTGTGTATCAGATCCACAGGTGACAGCAGCTGCTGCTGCTGCCTTCACTGACTAGATTTAATTTGACAAAGGCTGGCAAGTATCTGATGTTGGTAATGCAGTCACCTTCTGCTGTGCATTCTGTTTCTTTGGTGATGATATGTGAGTATCAAGGCATGAACAAACAGGGATTCTTCTTGCTAGAACTAGGGTGCAGATTAATGCTGTCTTCATTCACTTTTGTATGCACCCCCCCGGATGCTGACTCTTCATTATGCAGCTGAAGGGAATGCAAAATCACAGCTTCTGCAGTAAACCAAAGTGAGTGTACTTAACTTAGCAATTACTGACAAATGATGCTATTACATTTTCCTGGGGTGGTGCTGCTAGTTTTTAGCACTATTTCCTACCTTACAGGATTGATTAAATGCATCATAATGCACATCAATAGCATGAGGGGATACAGATGCACTTTGTTTGTTTAATGAGCACATGCTGACAGACAACTGCTGAGCTAGCCTTTCATGTCCGATAATCGTGGAATCAAAGTTAAAGCCAGCCAAGTCTGAAAGCTACCTGGCATCTGCAGCCTGATCGAATTAACACTAGCAACATTAACCATCTGGATTTTAAAATAAAAGATGACTGTTGGTATCCTATACCACAATGCATGATGCTGTAGCTAGGTCTAATTGTTTTTCAATTTGAACTGTGGTCTGAAAACCATAATTTAGCAACTTTCTGATAATCATTAATTACAATTCTTATAATATTGGGTCTATCAAATATGACTAAATATGAATATATTCAGTGGGCACTGCATCTGATATGTTATATGGTTAATGTTTTACATAGAAGTTTACCTTTACTTCAGTCTCTTATGGTCTGGAAGTAACTACCCCATGTACACCATTTTGCAGTGTTTCATTTTGGGAGTTGAGCTCTAATAAGTGCTTAAAAGGTGGCAAGTCCTTTTACTTGTGTCTGCTTAAAGGTGTATATGGGTAGGAGGCTTTTGGGTCCTGTCATTGCATCCCTAGTATTGTTTCTATATTCTTAATTCATTTCACATCTAATCCTCATCTTAACATTGATGGAATAAGGGTGAAAAATTAAAAGCATACATATAAAAAGTTTTACTTTTATCTTCTGCTCTGGAGTTGTTTGATAGAAGTTAAGACAGGATAAAATGAAAATAGCAGGTGATTGTACATATACTCCTGATATAATGACAATACTGCCACTGTTATTACTGTATTATTGTCATACATTATAGGTCAGTTAACCTCACACATCTGCTGCTTTCCGAAAAAAAATATGATGACTTGAAACTTAGTTTTAAAGAGAGGGGCTATAAGGATTCTGAAATAGATGCTATGATGGAGCAGGTTTTACCCTTACGTGCTAGTACAGAGAAACCATATATTTCACTTGAAGGCAGTACAGTTGGTAGGGGAGAAAGAGATGTATCTACCACTAATATTGTTGATGCTGTTGCTATGCCTCTTTTCTATAGTAGTAATGTAAGGGCTATTACAGGCATTATTAAGACACACTTGCCAGTTTTATTAAGTTATCTGGCTATTAAGGAAGTCATAGGTGATGCAATGAAGTTTAGATTTAAGAAAAGAAAAATATTAAGAGGCTGTTATATTATCCGAGATATATATTTAATACCCCTAGCTCTACATTTGTGGGTACTTGACCTTGTTGATCATGTAACTATTGTGCAGATTCTGATTGTACAGTGGAGTTTGTACACCCTGATACTGGCAATTTTGTTAAGGTCAGAGCGTCAGCTGATTGCAGCACATGCCATGTGGTCTATCTTTCAGCCTGTATGTTTGTAAATTAGTTTACATTGGAAAAACTGATAAACCACTTAGGGATCATTAGGATAGGTTCCCTCAATAATGCACTGTCAAAACATATTATAGACAATGATAGAATGCATGTTTTTAAGTTTATCATCATAGAGGTCATCTTGGCAAGTGTACAGAGAGATGATAGCAGAAATAACATGGAAATAGCTGAGGCTAGGTGGCTCATCAATTTACAAGCACATAGAGGTAAGGGCCTGAATGTTAAAATACCCTTGATACCATTTTTGAAAGCAAGAGGATTACATTATTAGTAGTATTATTCCAGAATGTAGTAAGATTTTAAATATGGATTTTAAACGTATATATTTTTTGTATATTTATATAATTGCTTTAGAGTCAGTTGTTTAATTAATTAATTAATTAATAAATTAATTAATTCATCTAACTATGTAATTACCTGACAATATGATGAACTGGATTGGTTTTCTGACCGTGCCTGCAATGATAAATTGTGGAGGTTGTTCCTTGTAAATGGAATAGTCTGATGAAACAATATACACATTGCAAAAGCAGTTACCTTTTTAGTTATCATATTTTTGATTTGTCATTTACAACAAAATTCCTCCCTTATAGTTTTATTCATACTGTGATTATTTCCATAACCGTATGTTCTTCCCCAGTCTCTGCAAATGATGTTTCCCCTATTGCCAACCTGTTTGATAGCTAAAATACTTCAAAAAATAGTGCATGATCAAATTCTTGAGTACCTGCTAATACATGGCATCCTCAAAGATAGGCAGCATGGTTTCTGTTCTAACTTTAGCACTTAACAACTGCAAACATCTTTACAAGCACTGAGCAAGGTAAAGTTACAGAACCGACTTGTTAGATCTTAAGAGGGATTTCAAAGCTGTTGACCATGATTTGCTGCATTATAATTTGTCAGACACAGGTTTCTTAATGGAAGTGGTTCGGTGGATTGAAAATGAAGTTTACATTGAACATTTTAGCATTAATTATGTCTGCGTTCTTGTAAATATTGTTTTGTTTTACTTATTCAGCCACACCTTGTCAGTATATTGCACCTACAAGTTTTGTCAAGTGCCTTAACAGTAATATTGTTTTATTTTCTTTTTTCCTTTGTATTAATAAGTGTATTCCTTCCTTGGTATGTCCTTGCATTGGGACTCATGTTGTGGCTGAATAGGCTTTGTGTACCAGTTCACTTACCCAGTTAGCAACTGTAAATAAATGAATAAATTAATAAATACACAAGCAAACAAACATAACATATGCCACTGCCCATATGTCTTCTACCTTTCTCATGATGGAAAAATAGTTAAATGCTTGGTGTGATTTGTTGAATCTTACAGCAGCTTAGCAAATAATAAAATGTCAACATGAAGCTCAAGTTACTCATAGAGATAACAAGCAAAAGCAGAGTGCTTTCACTGCTGGGCAGTTAGTTCAGGTCCAGCACAGTGTGATAGGCATCACTGTGCCCACAGTGTAGAGGGATAAAGCCCTGATTATGTCACAGCAGACCTGAGTTTGAATAGTGGCTTGGGCACCTGTAAGAGCTGGTCAAGGGGGCTGGAAGTGACAGGCAATACCCAGATCACCCATCCTGGTAAGATGCAGGTGGCTTTAGCTTGCCACATGAGAGACATCTAGTGTGCAAACTAGGTTTACCCAATGGAGCTCTAGTCCTAAAAGCTGTACTGTCATGTACAATTCATATAGTAATTCAAGAATTTATTATTTAAAGCCACACTTCTCAGATGGTAGGTATAGCTGAGTTCCAAAGAGTCACCAAAGGGGACGGGTCTTCTGCTGAGGAAGGGGGCAGGCCACACCACAAGACCAGTAAGCTGTCCAACTCCCTACTACCCAACTATAGCTGTGGAGCAGATGAGTTCATGGGGATTCACATTTAGGAATGAATGAGACATAGGGTTCTCACATTGTACAAGTATTCCATGCTCCCATAATCATAGAATGAATGGTCTGACTGTGTGCAGGAAAAGGAGCCATCAGGCTTGCACCTGCAAGGATGGGGGCAATTTAAAAAGAAAACTGTATACAAAAGTTAATTGTCTATCACCAAATTAGCCAAGTCTTGTCCCATTTCAGGCAACATGCAAACTGAAAATTATGTCAGTTGGTGGAGGCATGTAAATCAGCTACTGCCAAGATGTGCAGCTTCTTTAATGACTGCCACAGATAATGGCCATGCCATGGCATTTCCTGAGAAGAGCATCCAGAGTAAAAGGCTTTCTCTGGTCTGGCCTAAGCTTGCTTTCCAGCCTTGTCGTGAATGGTGAGTCTATACGTTCTTCCTGCCTGTGTTATGAGACTTTTAGCAGCACAACAATTCTGTATCATTCTACACAGATTGGTTTCAGAAGTGTTTTTATATAAACTGCAATCCATGTTGAGAGATAACATCACATCAAGAATTTAAACTTCTAGCAATAATGAAAATGTTATTGCAGAAATAATATCTGAATCCATACAGTATTTATTTGGTTTAGGTAGACCAGGATGGGGGCACCAGATGGTGTCCTGTCTGAATCAAAACAAAGGAATGAGTCTTTTTTTCTGTGAAATGTTCATTTAGTTGTAGAAATGTGCAATGTATTCATGAACTCTTAGGTTTACTGTTAATGCATTTTTTTATGGCTATGGTCTCTGAGGATCACTAATGATGCATTTGTTTAGGGGTAGGCACATAGGGGATTATTATGGATGTATTTGTTTAAGGTTAGGTACTCTGTGGATAACTGCAAATGCATTTGTTTATGGGTAGGCAGTTTGATGATTACTATTTATCTATTTGTTTGGGCTAAGCACTGAGGATTACTATTGATGTATTTCTCTTGGGTATGCACTCTGAAGATTATTACTGATGTATTTGGTTGGGGTTAAGCACTCTGAAGATTACTATTGATGTATTCCTTTGGGGTAGTAGAATTGGTATATTTGTTAACAGGTAAGCACTCTGAAGATTGCTATTGATGTATTTCTTTGGAGGTAGACACTCTGATGGTTACCGTTGATGTATTTGTTTGGGAATTGGCACTCTGAGGATTACTTCTGATGTACTTGTTTGGCAGTATGCACTCTGAGGATTACTATTGATGTATTTGTTTGGTGGTAGGCACTCTGAGGATTACTTGTGATGTATTTGTTTGGGGGTGGGCACATTGAAGATTGCTATTTATGTATTTGGGTGGAGGTAAGCACTCTGAGGATTAGTACTGATGTATCTGTTTTTGGGTTGGCACTCTGCGGATTACTTGTGATGTATTTGTTTGGGATTTGGCACACTGAAGATTACTTGTGATGTATTTGATAGAGGGTTGACATGCTGTGTGGCGGTAAGCACTCTGAGGATTAGTACTGATGTATTTGTTTGGGAAGGCAAACTGAAGATTACTATGGATATATTTGTTTAGGGAATAGGCATGTTGAGGATTGCTATTGATGTATTCCTTTGGTGTAGGCCAGTGGTGCACAATGTCTGGCCCCGGGGTCAAATCCAGCCCTCAACACAATACCATCTGGCCCCCAGAGAGTAACCAAAAATTAAAAAAAAGTGAAAAAATGCTATGCCTTACTCCAGTCATGTAAACTTTCCAGCACATGCTTACTTACCTAATTTACTGCAGTTGCACACACCTCAAATTTATCTGCGGAACTAACTATTCTTTGTTGTTTATAACTTGTAGTCTGTAAACAGTAGTAACTTTCTGCAAGAGTTTGTAATAAGTCATGGCTGCAAGCCAGAATAAAGTTAAATGCAAAGTTGATGTAGAAAACAGGCAATTTCATGACTGCTGTCTTAAGTAAAAATGCCAGTCACCTGTACCTATTGTTAACTTGTAACGACTTACTATGTTTTGAGGTGGCCCACAGATGCATTAAGAATTCGTGTAGTGGCCCTTCCCACAAAAAGGTTGTGCACCACTGGGTTAGGCACTCTAAGGATTACTTTTGATGTATTTGTTTGGAGGAAGGCACTCTGAGGATTACTTTTGATGTATTTGGGGGGCTGGCACTCTGAGGATTACTATTTATGTATTTGTGTGGGGACTAAGAACTCTGAAGATTACTACTGTCATATTTGTTTGGGGGTTGGCACTCTGACAGTTACTGTTGATGTACTTTTATTTTTTTTTATTTATTTTTACATTTGATTACCGGGAAAGTCTGACTGGACGGAATGTCCATTTTCAGCAGATGCCCAGGGAGAAAAGCTCCACATAGAACAAAAGATTATAAATAAAAACAGCTGTACATAAAGTAAAGTGTTTGAAGGTTTTTAGTCTGGGGCAGAGCAAAAGCAGAGCCATTTAGTGGTAAGGTGTGTTTTTAGTGTTTATTTAAATTTAGTTAATGTAGTGCTAGATGTGATGCAACTAGGTACAGAGTTCCATATCTTAGCAATATAATGAAAGTAGGTGGACTCTCTAGCACAATTGTGTGCTATCGAGATTTGTATGAGGGGCTTATTGTTTGGGTCTACATTAGATATTTGAACTTTTAAATGTTCGAATCACTAAAGAATGAACTTTAGTGATCGAATGCTTAAATGTTCGAATATCTATAAAAAGAACATATAAAAAAAAATAGAACAGAGGGCAAGCCCCCCTGCACCCCCCACTAGTTAAATATACCAATTCTGAGATCGCACTTCAGTGTGCTACAGTGCAGAAATGGAAAATTTCCCATTTCCTACACTGTAGCGTGATCTTGGAGTATGTATATTTAAGTAGCAGGGGGTGAGGGGGGCACAGCCCCCCACATGGGGGTGCAGGGGATCTTGCCCCCCTGCTTACACCCTTTATTTCTTCTTTTTTTTTTAATTTTTATATATATTCGAACATTTAAGCGTTCGATCACTAAAGTTCGTTCTTTAATGATTCGAACATTTAAATGTTCGAGTATCTAATATAGACCCTATTGCTTGACCGCAGCATTCTGCCACAGGAATAGGGCTCTAGTGAGTCATTTAATAATGGAGTTTTTGCAGAATGATTGAAGATTTTGTAAGCCATGTTAAGCTGTGATAAGTGTAGGAGATGGGGAAGTTCTAACCAGTTTAGTTTCCTTAGGGCAGAGCAATGGTGTGATCTCATTGTAGAGTTTGCTGCATATCTAGCTATTTTATTGGGACCAGGACCAATGCTCGAGCGGCCATTTCACAGAATGTGAAATGGCCGGGCATACTTACGCGAAAGTGCTTTTCACTGAAGAAGCACTTTCATGTAAGTATGCCTGTTGTGGAGATCACACTACAGTGGGGATAAGGGAAAATTCCCTCGGAGTGAGAATATAAAAGTAGGGGGGTGTGGGGGGCACAGGGGGTCTTGCCCCCTGCAAAAACATAAATGCAATTTTTTTTTTAACACACTTTAACGAAAGCGCTTTTTCGGTGAAAGCGCTTTAGTTAAAGTGTGTTTGGTGATAGTGGATTCGGACTGTTGAATTTTCATTCAACAGTCCTAGATCCATTTTATTATAGCATGCTTCCAGTTTTACCAGCTCAGTTTTCCTGAGGTTAATAAATACAGGTAATACATATAAAAGAGTTGAGGTCAAATGAGTCTGGGCAATAGCTATTTTTGTGTTATTTGTGAGATATTGCCTGTTCCTATATAGTGTACCTAGTTTTTTGTGTACTTTCTTAATTGATTGAGAGATATGGATGTCAAATCTCATATTAGTGTCAATTTTGACCCCTAATAGTTTGGTATGTGGGGAAGGAGTGATAGTGTGTTATTTCTAAATACTATCTGAAAAAAAATTGTGTTTATAGTAGCTTTTTTAGGATGGAATAGCATGAGCTTTGTTTTGTTGGGGTTTAATAATAAGCAGGAATTTGTTAGCCAAGACTCAATTCTGAGGAAGGATGATTGAGTGAGTACCTGCAGTTCAGAAAGGGTACTGGCAGCACACAATACTGTAGAGTCATCAGCATATTGAATAATTGTTGCTGAGGGGGCCGCAGTACAGAGCTTGTTAGTAAATATGGAGAAAAGCAGGGTGCCAAGAATAGATCCTTGGGGAACTCCTAGGGTGACTGGTAGCAAAGGAGATAGACTTTGTTGCCAAAGTACTGCTTTCTGTCTTCCAGTTAAGTAGCTCTGAAACCGTGTAAGTGTAGAGTGTGATAAAGCTACATCAGAGAGTGCATGTAGAAGTTTGTTGTGATTCACCATATCAAAAGCTTTAGATAAGTCTAAAAAATGGAAGATACATGCTTGTCATTATTTCTATGGTTGTTAAATGTGTTTGTAAATGACAAAAGTGCAGTGGTGGTACTGTGGTGTGGTCGGAAGCCATGTTGGATGCTGGATAACAACTTATTACAGTTTAAGTGATCCATGAGTAGCTTATGAATATTTTTTTCAATTTATTTTTGATAGAGGAGTTAGAATTGCAATAGGGAAATAGACAATTCAGTAGAATTTCCACCCTTTTGGATTGGGGTGATGTATGAGATCTTCCAAATGGTAGGAATGTATTGTTCTAATATAGCTCTGTTTATTAGAATGAAGACAGGGTATGCAATTACTTCAGAAGATAGTCTGAGGAATTCAGATGGTAAGTGTCCTGCATATAGAGACGTGGGTTTTGGTTTTCTAAGAAGTTGTCTAACAGTATGTAGTGATGCTGGTTGAAGAGAGAAGCTATGCTTGTTTTGATGGGGTGTAGTTATTTGTGATGTAGTAGTAGAGCTGTGGCTATTAGAGAGCTGTAGAATAGTTTTTGTGAAGTAGGTGTTAAACTGTGTTACTATACAGTCAAAGCTATTTTTTTGTTTGGGGATTGGCACTCTGTGGATTACTACTGACATATTTGTTTGGCGGTACACACTCTGAGGATTACTATTGATGTATTTGTTTGGGGGTTGGCACTCAGAGGATTACTTTTGATGTAGTTGTTTGGGGGTTGGCACTCTGAGGATTACTATTTATGTATTTGTGCAGTGGTAGGCACTCTGAGGATTATTATTGACGTATTTGTTTGGTGGTAGGCACTCTGAGGATCACTTGTGATGTATTTGAAAGAGGGTTGGCACTCTGAGGATTACTATTTATTTATTTATTTTATTTATTGACATTTGTTGACAGGGATAGTCCACTGGGTCAGAAACCCATTTTCAACAGAGGCCCGGGGAGAAAATCTCCATTTACAGTACAAAACACATAACAGGTACAATTAACATTTTTAAACAGTATGATTTGTATACAAATTCAATAGTAGTAATAAGCAACATAAGTACAAATATACATATAGAAGATAGGTAGAATTTACATTTTTACCAGTATGATTTTATACAATTTCATTAGTAGCAATAAACCATAATAATTTAAAAAACTTATTATTGTTAAATGTAGACAATGGATACTCAGTTAGCGACATTCTGTTAATGTTTATATTTTGAAAGGACAGAATCTGAGAACAAGGTTATTTATATTAATATAAAATCTTTGTAGAGTAAAGAATGTTAGCTGGTTAAGGTTGTTAGTTAAGATAAAGCCAAGTTGTACAACAGAGGTCTAGGATTAATTCTAAGGTGAAATTAGATTTGGACCACATGGGCAAGTTTGATTTTCAAGAAAGTGGTGTTTTAAGGTATATTTGAAAGTTTTTAATGAATCAAGTAAAGTAATACTAGTGGGTAGGTTATTTCATAATTTTGCTATAGAGTAGGAATATAAACTCTGCGTGGGGGTAAACACTCTGAGGATTAGTACTGATGTATTTGTTTGTGGAAGCACACTGAAGATTGCTATTGATACATTTGTGGGATAGTGATATGGGGTAGCATGTTCACTGCCAGGTAGCGCCACATACATTTGTTTAGGGAGTAGGTTCTCTGAGGATTACTATTGATGTATTTGTGTGGGATAGGCATGCTGATAATTACTATTGATGTATTTGTTTGGGTTAGGCACTCTAAGGATTGCTTTTGATGTATTTGAGATTTGGTGCTCTGAGGATTACTATTAATGAATTTGCTTGGGATAAACATGCTGGGGATTATTACTGATGCATTTTTGGAGTGTAGACATGCTGGGTATTAGTACTGATGTATTTTTTGGGGGTAGGCATGCTGCAGATTATTATACATGGATTTTTTTGTGATTGGCACTCGGAGGATTACTACTGATGTAGTTGTTTGAGGGGAGGCATGCTGAGAATTACTATTGATGTATTTGTTCTGGAGTAGGCATGCTGGGGATTACTACTGATGTATTTGTTTGAGGGTAGGCATGCTGAGAATTACTATTGATGTATTTGTTCTGGAGTAAGCATGCTGGAGGTTACTATTGATGTATTTGTTCTGGAGTAGGCATGCTGGGGATTAATACTGATGTGTTTGTTCTGGAGTAGGCATGCTGAGAATTACTATTGATGTATTTGTTCTGGAGTAGGCATGCTGGGGATTACTACTGATGTATTTGTTTGGGTGTAGGCTTCACAACCTGTTGCCAGTATACATGCATGCATGATGGAGAATGCAATAATGAAAAATCTTTCAAAATTAGAAAAGCTTGTTATTTATTGCCAAAAAAACATGTATTGCATCTTTGGGTTATGTAAGGAAGCCAAGAAATGCATGCAAACAAAAGGGAGGAATGTAGACTTGTTAAAGAAGTGATCACAGCTAAGAAAAGAATTGCAGAACCAACAGCTGTGAGAGAGCTGTTCTAACTGCAGTATCACTGTGCAGCCAAAGATGAATTTACTCCACAGAAAAAAAAAACTCTGTCTGACTAACAGGGCATGAAAAATATATTCACTGCAAAAGTACATAAAGCCCCAGTTCAAAATGCATAAAAATAAGCTATCTGATAAGAGTTAACACATGCTGTATTGTGTGCAGAGCATACCCAAGCATGTAAAACATTTTCACTTTTGGCTTATACCTCATAACTGTCTAGGTGTGCCTTAACATACTCCCAGTGTGCTTTATATAACATAGTATTTACATACACTTATATAAGTGTGTGTGTGTGTGTGTGTGTGTGTGTGTGTGTGTGTATGTGTGTGTGTGTGTGTGTGTATGCATGTAATTTATAGCTCTATCTATATGTATATCTTTTCTCTATTTATATATACATATACATCTTTGAACTCCTCCACTCTACAAGCTAGTTTCTGTGGCGCTACCTGGCAGTGAACATGCTACCCCATATCACCATCCCACTGTTCAACAGAAGCAGACCGAGCCATTCATAAAACTAAACTCCATCTCTTGAATGACTGCTGTAGCCAGCTACTGCTCTTCTGGTACCCCTACACTGATATAAGTTAAAGTATGCTTGACTAAACTTCCTCACTCTACCTTTGTTATTATGTTGTAAACTACTTTCATTTGTTAATTATATTTTAGCATGCACACTGCCAAGGTCAAGATAACAGTTGTGATTTCACTATAAACCCCATATAGAAACCTAAATAAAACATCCAGCATAGACCACTTGACATGGATATTACCAAACATATACTAATTTCTTCCAATCTGTGTAGTGATTTGCTCTGTGCTGATGAGCCCTGATTCTGTTCACAATTTTAACTTCAACTATCTGTAATTAAACTTAACTCTAATTTCTCCTCTCCCTCCTTCATTTCTAACTGATCTGTCCAGCATCTCCAGCACTTTTCTTATCTTTATTCTTCTAGCTTAACCTTTACTTTGTTCTGAACTCCTTCTCTTACTTTTGCTCTGCCTCGCCTCACAAAGTTATAGCTTTATTGGCTCCTTACCATTAGTTTACAGAACTCCACTCCTCACTGATTGTTTTCTTCTCTTTTTCTACTATATTACTGCTGTGACAGATGGGGCCTGCTCAGTTCACCTCTGCTCTGCTCCCCTTCCCTACCTCCAATTGCCACCCACCCCCACCAAGTCTAAATTTATACTCATACAGCTTTTTTCCCCTCCCATCCTGCCAATTCTAACTAGTTGACACACTCTGTCTTTCCTTATTACCACACCTCATTCCCCTAGCTTGTTCTACTGCTTCCTTACTATACCTTATCTTCAATTTAAACTACATGCACATGTAGTATGTCCTATCCCTTACTCCTCCTTCCTTGAGTTCTTTCTCCACCATCTACAGCACTGCCCTTCTTTGTCACTCTATATACTTGCTTCCCACTAACTCATTCTAAAACCTGTCATTATAACTTACTCTTTCCTCTCTGTCATCCAGCAGTCCTCCTTTCCTACCTTCCCAAACATGATTTCTATCTATGTCATTACTTCATTCCTTCTTCTACTTTCTTTCCTTACCTGTTCAAAAACTAAAATTTCCCTCATTAATTTAACACCTACTTTTACCCATCCACAATCCAATATGTACAAATCTTACTCTGTCACAATAACACCTTATTTATTTAACTAGTCTAACTTTCTCATACACAAATACAAACTACCTGACCCCCACCCCCATCCTCTCAAAACTAACCTTAAATACTTTACTAACAATTCTAAGATTCCTGCATGACACTGTAAAATTCCCCAAAGCAGGTAGAAGACAGCTCGATAGCAGCTAAATCCAAAAACTTGATAAACCAGCAAGTAATCGTACCAAAATCTTTATTGCAGAGAAAGAAAGTTAGCGCTTTCACGATAATACCATACCTCTTCTTCAGACAAACATGAATGGGGACAGAATAACTTATATACAAATGACATAATCTCAAACAGCTTAACAGCCAACAAAACAAACATTCATGCAGCCACATTCTCAGCTTAAGGCATATGAAGTAGAGAATATTTACTGGCATAAAATCTGATAAAAAATAAAAAATAATAATAGAAACATTAACACAAATAAATAAAACATGAAAAATATTCATAAATGTATAAACAAACAACAATAAATGCCCTACAGACATTTATTCCTTAATACAGGCTTAATGGGGACATGATCATTCAACCCCATAGCTAGGTGTACCCCCAACCTCAAGATCCACTCCAGCTCGACCACCTCAGTACGAGTCACTATATCACCACCTCGCAGAACTGGGCTGATCAGACATAATACCTGGAAGACAAAGTTGTGTTCAGGGCACTAAAATCATATTGCTTCTTCATGCAATACACACGGTCCATTATTATTTCTTTTAAGCTCCTGTTCATCTTACCAATGTAGAATTTATAACAGCATTGACAATGTGCTAAATAAACCACATTTCTGGTGGAGCAATCAGCAGATGCCCTCAACTTCCACAAGTAGCCCGTGACAGGGTGCTTAAAGAACCTAGACTCATCTATAAACTGACAAAAAATGCATTTATGTCATTCAGATGTACCCATCAAAACTTGGGATCCAGACATAACATGTCTAGGAAAACATAACTGTTGCCTTAAATTACTGTGGCTCTTATATACAAATCTAGGGCCAACTGCTAATATATCGGAACATCTGCTGTCAGTCTGTAAAATATGCCAGTTCCTGGTAACTATATCTTTCACCATATTTACACCATGGGAAAATTTCAAAACAATGGGAGGACAGCAATACCTATGAGGTGATCTGATTGATTGCCTCTACAGAGCAGAAAAATAGGGGCATGCTCTACTATCACGCTCGTTGGTTATTCTGGCACAAGCTTGATCAACTTCAACTTGGGTGTAACCTCTGATGGCAAACTCTTTCTTCAAATCTGACAGACTAACTTCAAAGTCATACGAAACTGTAAAACTGTAAAATTGTAAAATGCCTGCCTGCTATGGGGAATTTTACAGTTTTACAGTTTCACAGTTTTGTTTGGTTGCTGCAGTTGGGTTTGTTTCTGCTATTCCTGCATGACAACTTATCTTCAATAATTTATTCTTATGCAGAGATATTCACCCTAACCCTGGCCCGTACACCTTTCCCGTACATGACACCATCTCCACACCCCCAACCAGCACTCACTAGAAACCATCCACCAAGAGCTTAACTATTTGCTTTATGAATATTCACAACCTTCTCAACAAAGTCTGCACATTTCACTCATGGATTTCTCATTGCACACCTGACATAATAATTTTCACTGAAACCTGTCTTAAACCTCTCATCACAGACACTGAAATTCTTCTACCTGTGTAAAATGTCTTCACCTCTGAAAGGATGTACAAAAAAGCAGGTGGTGTAACAATATTGTACTTAAACCATCTTAACCTCTCTCCACTGTCTATATCACTCCCTAACTTCCACCCTGCTGAACTCATTCTAGCCAACTGCAAACTAAACAACCATAAAAAGATTTGTATCACAGGTATCTACATCTTTCCAGGAAATAATAACCCCATTCTAGAAAATGCACCCTCCTGGATCCCCATACTATGTTTTAAATGAAACAATAATTCTAGGTGATGACATTCATTGGCAAACCTTGACCAGTGAATCCCCTGCCTCTAGTATAAATCTTCACAGCTTCACTCAACATATTTCCACCTTTACCTGCTACAACAAATCCTCCAATTCTAGCGCAACCCTTGATTGGATCCTTGTATCCAGTCTTAACCTGTATCACAACCCCAAATGCTGCCTGATTCCATCAGCGACCACCTCCCAACCCTGCAGTCAAAGCGTCTACCTACATCATACTTGGTAGCACAGATATATAGAGTGTCACAGTGTCACTAACTTCATCTCTGATGACAACAACATATTGTCCTCTATAAATTGGTCCTTCCTCCTTAATCTCTCACTAGAGGATGCTGTTCTGAAATTTAACTGCATTTTTCTGGATGTTCTCAATTCCCTAACTCCCGTAAGGAACATCAGAGTGAAATCTCTCCATGCACCTTGGCTTTCTTATTCCAAGTGAGCCCTAATCCACAAAAGGGATATTTCATGGAAGAAACTGGCTAAAATTCAAGTCCCACAATCACCTACAAACAACTCCAAATCCTCACTAAAAAACAAGTCAATGATGACAAAAAACTACTATGTAAAACCACAAATAAATCATCAAAATAACCCTAAAAAAATTCTGGAACACCATTAACAAGATTCTTAACCCTGGTTCTCCCAGCATACCTAACTCTTGCACAAATTATTTTCTCTTTGAAACTGCCACTAAATTCAACTCCTCTTTCATTGACTTCACAAACAAACTAACTGAAAATGGTCAGAATCCCAACCCTACATTTCCTCTCTTTCACCCTGACAACAAACCTACCTTTTCTCTCATATCTGGCCCCCTGCCTATATTAAATCCTTACTGACCAAATTAAAGCCCTGCTCACCCTCTGCAGACAACCTACCACCAGTCTTCCTAAAACTAGCAGGTAACACAATAGCCTCCCCAATCTCCATCCTAATTAACAGATCTATACAAGAAGCTACAGTCCCGTCCATCTGAAAAAAAATCTTGACTATTCCACTCCAGAAAGGAGGACACTCCACTGACTTTACAAACTATAGGCCCATAACAATTCTGCACCCCCTCAAAAATACTCAAAAAAATGCATGCACACAACTTTTTGAACATCTTCTGAAACAAAATCTACTCACTTCAACCCAACATGGCTTCCACCCTAACCATAGCACAACTTCTGCTTTAGTCTCCTTTACACATACTATCTCTAAAGCCAGAGATAACAAAAACCTGGTATCCTGCCTATTTCTGGACCTCTCCAAAGCCTTTGACATGGTCTCTCACCCTAAGGTTCTCACCAAAATGTCTACTCTTGGTTTCTCTAACTCCACACTCAAATGGCTTTCTAGCTACCTTTCCAACAGACCACAGTCCATTAACTGGCTCTCTTCCTTCTCACACTTCCTCCCTGTTATTACCGGAGTACGCCAAGGTTCATTTCTTTGATACTATTCAATATTTTTACTAACTGTCTTCACGCATCCTCCTCTCAGCCCTTGCCTATACAATATGCCAATGACTCCACTATCACCTGCTCATCTGACAACCCTTTATAGCTTCACTCACTTGCCCAAAATTCCTTTAACTATATTGAAAGGTGGCTAATTGATAGTCAACTTGTACTCAACCCCAAAAAACAAAACTACTTCTGTTCCTCCCAAAATCTCCCTCTAACCTGAAATCATCCTTATCAGTTGCATCCCTTGATGTCACCTTATTAGAAGTAGCAACACACACCAAGCTCCTGGGCATCATCATTGATGATCAATTAGAATTCAATCTACATGTTCAAAATTCTATTAAAAAATGCACCAAATTTTTATATTTTATAGAACCAAAAAAATTCTTACCAATGATTGCAAACTCTCCCTTGCTAATGTCTATCTTCTTCCCACCCTACTCTATGCCTCTCCTATCTTAAGCAACCTACAATTCACCCTAAAAACAAAATTGAACTCTGCTATAATAAAGTAGCCAGATTCGCTGCTAATCAACCATAAAAATCACACCACTGCCTATGTCTAAACTCCTTAAATTGCCTTGAGCTGCCTCGCCAGCTCCTCCTCTCAAAACTGCCCCTTGCTCACTCCAAAAAGAACAATTGGCCATAGCCTATACAGCTACACAGTAGCCTTGGCCTGGAATAAACTTCCTTTAACCATCAGAACTATACCAAATATTCTCAACTTTAAAAAAGCATTAAGAGAAAGACTTCTTAACTCATGGCTCTGCTTCTGCCTTAACCCTGCCTAATGTTCACCAACCTATTTCCTTTCTTCTTTCGTTCACATATTTACATTGTTCCCTCAAACCTAATATCTATTCTCTTTCCTGCATCCTCATCTCTAACTACCTGCACCATTCTTACTTCACCTCACCTTCCTTACACTTGTACCCTGTTATCTAATACTAGTAGTATATAGCAGTATAGTCTGATGTTATAAAATTAAATTGTCTCTAAGGATCTACATGCTTATCGTTTCATCATTAATGTCATGCTATTGTTTGTATTTCCCAGTTATCACATGTTAAAAAATCAACTTTGTTTGCATTATGTCCTTTTTTGGTCTTCACTGAAAAAGCTCGCCCTACCAGTCAGACTTATCTTTGTTAACAAATTTCATTTTATTATTTATTTATTTTACATTTTTTAACCGGGAAAGTCCACTGGATACAGGCCCTTTTTCAGTGGAGGCCAGAGGAGAAAAGCTCCACAAATAAGGTACAAGTACAATATAAAGTAGATACAAACAGAAATCGAATCTACATTTACACTAATATTACAACAAAGGCATACATTGTTTACTACAGTTATGCCACATACTAGATACATATATGGCAACCAATTACAGTTTGAGCATAGTATGATCTGGTAACAAACAATGTACACTACAGCGATGGAGAAGGTGCAAGAGAGAAAACAGTTGATAAAAGATACTGGTTAGGATATATATAGAAAGAAGCAGTTGAGGTTATAGTGTATATAAAAAGTAGCAGTTTAGGAGTAGTTTAGGAGTTATATGGTCAGTGGTCAGAGGTGCCCTTACACTTTAGATTTTAGTTATTAATACAGTATATACAGTATTGCAGAATGTTTAATGTTGCAGAATGAGCTGAGTCCGAGTTTGAGAAGGATGGGATTAGCAGTTTGGTAGTTTAGTTGATGCAGTGGCTTAGTTAGCTATGGGGCAAATTAACCAGGACTGGCACAGGAGCATAGCCATAGATCAGCCAGGTGAGTTTTCAGCATATGTTTAACTTATGTTAAGGAAAACTGGGATGCTATATTGTGGGGGAGTGAGTATGGGAGTATTAAGTTTTGCAGGGTGGGGATTTTATCGGGTTGGTAAAGGACTTTGTGAGCAATGATCAGTTGATTATAAAGGAGCAAATGTGGAAGTTCAAGCCAATTGAGTTGTTTAAGAGCTGAGCAATGATGTGATCTGAAGGGAGAGTCAGTGGCAAACTTGGCTATTTTATTATAGTAGGAATTGAGTTTGTTGGTTTCAGTCTTTTTCAAATTCATGAGTATAGGGGAAACATAGAGGAGTGCAGATATGAGATGGGTACATGCAATGGTGAACTTTGTTTAGTAAGGAATTGTTCATTTCTGTAGAGA
>NC_056731.1:1662491906-1662541906 GCF_019279795.1 Protopterus annectens | reverse complement strand
ATAAACCCTTTAAGGACATACCATTGTTTCAGCTACATGGCATCTGAATGCCCATGACTTTTTACTTTTTAAGCCTTTACTGGTTTATTTAGGTGAATAGAGATAAACCTGACTAACAGGAAGATAGTATTACACAGTGAAGACTCTTGTTTATCTGGGTCATTCTTGGAGATTTTATTGAACGTTTTGTCTGTGTGTGACCATTTTACCCTTTGGTTTATATGTACACACACACACACACACACACACACACACACATATATATATATATATATATATATATATATATATATATATATATATACACATTTATATAATGTTTGATTACAACTTCATTTTACTATCAAAGAAATCAGGTGATACAATTGATAGAAATTATATTTGTCTGAAAGTATATTTGACTGAAAAGTCAATTAATTGAAAATCGTAAAATGACTACAGATGGTATTTTTGGTTCATTTTTTATTCTGTGAGTTTAAAGAAAGTAATTTAGGAGAGTTTGTCTTGTTGGCAGTGTGTGCTGTCATGTTGACCCCCAGATTTCTAAAGTTTTATGTTTCTGCACCAGCACTGATCCACTGTGTGTGGAGTTTTATTTTTCCATGGATGTACAACTTTAGAATTAGAATATAAAAATGTTGGGATTGTGGAGTAAAGAATTATGTAAAATGTTTCAGTGAAATTAACTTTCTGTCTATCACCTGATTTCTGTGTCAGTAACATGAACCTGTGATCAAATATAAGTTAATCATATACATATATACACACACAAGGAAACGTGGGCAAATATTGCCAAGTCAAGATGTGCTATGCTGATAGACTCCTACCCAAGATGACAGAATGCTGTAATTAAATCAAAAGGTGCTTCAGCAAAGTATTAGTTTAAGGATGTGCACACTTATGCAACCAGTTTTTCTATTTTTTATATTTTTCCCCTAACAGATTTATTTTTTTTTCAATTGACTTTTACAGGTTATAGGTCACATTAAAGGTGGAAAGAGTTTTGAAATTTATTGCGGTCTCATATTTTTATATCACAAAAACCTGGAATTTTAACAGGGGTGTGTACACTTTTTATAACCACTATGTATATATATATATATATATATATATATATATATATATATATATATATATATATATATATATATATATATATATATATATATATATATGTGTGTGTGTGTGTGTGTGTGTGTGTGTGTGTGTGCGTGTGTGTGTGTGCGTGCGCATGTGCATAACTGTGGCACTATCCACCAACAGCACCACCTGCGTACCTTTCAACTGTCCAGATTTTCACAGAATGGCCAGATTTTTGCCTCAATTTTTTGATCTGCTCCTCATAAAATGGATGATTTTTTTGATTTTTGTGGTGAATCAGTGAAGATTGAATTAACTAAATAATGACAGGCATTTGAGTTTCAGACTTCGTATCCTTCAGGAAATGCATAGTAATACAAGACCTTTTATTGTAGCAACTTTCTAAGTTTATAAGAGCAATATTTAAAATGTGTTCTTATTTTTGAGGCTTTGTCCAGATTTTTTATGCTAAGAGGTTGAGAGCTATGCCTACATTGCTGCAATCCACACTTACACTGTGTTTGTTTGTTGCCTTAGCACTGAATGCTTTCCAGGATGGCACAGACTTGATGCCACCTTTTGTGGTATCTATGATATCAAAATCATAGTTTGTTGTCATTTCAAGTGTTGCATGCCTGCAACCCATTAGACAAGAAATATTACACTCTGCATACCTCTCAATTGTCCAGAGTTTTGCAGAATGTCTAGATTTTTGCTTTAAATTTTTGATCTGTTTCTCATAACATTTTTGGTTTCTGGCTAATCACTGAGGATTGAAGTTATGTAACTGGCCTTCACCTTTGTGTAGTTGAAAAATATTACAAATTGATGGGTTTGTAAACTTTAACTGACAATGATATATCTGAATCTGCATGATTTTGAGGACACTAAATGGTTCTCTGTAGATACAACAGGGCCTGGATATATGTTCTTTATGACATCAGTGCAAGTAATAATTGTCTCAGGTTGTGGTATGCTGTCTGCGGCACCAGGTTTTTCTTGAGTACCCACAGCACTGACAGCAGCAAACATGCATGAATGGTAATAAACCGAAAATGACCGAATATAAATGAAGAGAACAGTGCCTTATCAGGAGAAGCTCAAATGGCTGCTGCGAAACATTGACTTGCAGACCCTCCTTATTAACACTGACACAAAGCATTGACACCAGTATTCGTTCATCATCACTGATCGTTAAAATGCTTAATATGCCTGCATGCTCACACTGCACTTGCAATTGAAAACTCTGCATTTTCTTCTCTGCATGGATCTCTCATATTGGTAATATAGCAATGATAATAAGATGTGAGACTTTTGTGCCCAGTGAACCTGTTAATACCAGCTACTGCCTCCATCAAATTGCCTTCTTGCTACTATCTATTTGTTTTGCTTTCTAAAAAAAAAAAAAACATCCTTTCCTTCTGCAGTGCATTGAGGAGTAGTCCTTTCTCTTTCACACTGAGGTTCACTTTTTGCATTGTCCACCTAACATTGCACTGCCATAAACATAACAGCAGCATAACAATAAGGACTGCAAAACTGACATGTCCGATCCTCAAAGTTCTGTCTGACCTACATATGTATCCAAAACAATTTTAAGTTTGTTTTTAAATTACTGTTGTAACATTCACTGCCTGTGTACATGATGTTCAACATCATTGTTATTCACATCATGCACAGATACTGGTTTCCCTGCAATGAATGGAGACACAAAACAATTCATACCTCTTAATTTTTAAACAACAAAAACTGAAAGTTGAACACCATTAAAAAAAAAAAATATATATATATATATATATATATATATATATATATCTATATACGGATTCACTTCAGAAGCACGAAATACTGAAATCTCAAATTTCAGTCTCTCGAGCCCAAGAATGGAATCCACAAAACAATGAAAACTAAAAACCGCAAAATTCAAAACCTTGAATACCGGAAGTTTTCAATTTTGCAGTTTTACTACACACACACACACACACACACACACACACACACACACACACACACACACACCATCCACCACACAAACACACACAATCACTCTACTATTATGCAGCCCCAAGCCCCCACCCCCACACCCCGCATACTTAAATATTCTCACTCCAAGGTCACACCTCTTTAAAGATTTCATATTCTTATAGGAAAAACTGGGTTTATCACCCACTATTCGGGCTATTCTTTCATCAGTAGTCAATATACCCCAGTTCTTCTCTATAACATTTCTGATTCTATTATTCATATTTGAATATTGAATAGTTACCCTATGTTTATTAACATTTTTATTATCATTCTTCACCATATTCTCACTATTCCTAAACAAATATGGTTTACCTTTACCTCTTCTTACTGTTTCATTAACTTCATAGACAGCGTCAGCTTCATAATTACTATATCCCCTTATTAAAAAATAATTCTTCAGCATATCCTGTTTCTTACTATAGTTGTAACTATCTGTAGTAAGACGTGACACTCTTAGAGACTGTCCTTTTACAATATTACCATATAAATGTTGAGGGTGCATACTGCTTCTGTGTAACATGTTGTTCCTCCAACACGGTTTCCTATATATTTCAGTATGAATTTCATTATCTATCTTAATTATTTTCACATCTAAAAATTCTATTGCCTCATAGGAGTACTTCTGTTCAAACTTCAAAAATTCAGTTGTCCCATTAATGTATCCAATGAATTCATTAAGTTCCATTTCAGTACCTCCGCATGTTAAAAACACATCATCTACAAAACGCTTATAAAACTTTATGTGTTTACTAAAATTCACATTTGATAGAACAAAGGTGCTCTCCCAATAAGCCAACACTAGGTTGGCATAAGAATTAGCGCATGGAGTTCCCATCGCTACATCTTTTCTCTTTAGCTGTTTGCCAAATTTGTACAAGTTTTTATGTAGGTAAAACAAATAGGAGCCTAAAGGAGCGTATTAGGGAACATTTGTATGACATTAGTAAGGGAGATGAACATAACGCTTTAGCACGACATACAACAAAATATGGTAAAATACATAAATTTAATTTTAATGTTATTGAATTGATAAAAGAAACTAATAGGTTAGGGAATATAAGGAATTTTACTGAAGAACGTGAAGATAGATGGATTATTAGGTTGCAGAGTCACAGGGGACATGGTTTAAATGAGAAGGTTTCTCTTAAACCATTTTTAGCAGCACGCCCCTGTGCACATTAGTTTACTATAAATGTATATTTATAGTTTGTTAGTATTTATGTATATGTACACACATATGCATATCAATAGATATTTTATTTTATTATATTTATATATTTATTGTTAAAAAATGTATGCGTTTTTATTTGACTTCTAAAGTAATGTGCTTATGTGTATGAAGTTAAAAATGAAGTTGTTGCTTTAAGTCTTTTTTAAAATTTCTCTAACAAATTGATTAATGATTCAATTAAGTTGTAATTAATTAAATTGATTGTATTATAAATGAGAGTTTAGATAGCAGTGGTTTTAAGTCTGAAGAAGCTTTCTAGTAGTACTTATTTTTGTTACTGCAGTTTGTGATTTTATACGATCATTAAATAGTTGGTTTGATTCTTATTGCTGTGGTGAGCCTCATTCAGTTCATTTGGATATATGTGTTTATGCTCTGCTGAGGCTCTTCATCCGTGAGCTGTCTTGTTTGAGATATTTTTGCTTCGTTTTTTTCTTGACGGCTTTTGGGACATGGCGGAAGGAACCGAGATTGGCTCCAGGATACATAATGGCAATGGTAGTATGAATACGCTGTGGGGAGCAGCAGCAATGGCTGATAATCCGCTCCTTAAATATATGACTGATGAACTATGCAATGATGGAAGGAAGTCCGGAAGAACACAGAGAAGTATAGAGGTACTACAATTAACCAGGAAGATAGAAAATACACTACAGAAATTACGTGTCACTCAATGGCAAAGGCTACATATGGAAGCCTGTTTATCTTTTAAGGTAATACCTAGGGGTTTGAGGGTGCTAAAGATGCCGACCTAATTTATTAAGCAAGTGGCAGAAGTTAAATATTGATACAAGCAACAGTTACATGAGACTGTTAATAGAACAATATCAAGATATTGAAACTGGCTTACTTCAAGACATAATGACAGCTGAGAATGATTTATCGGGTAAAATAAATGTGGAAGATAGACAGTCTTTCATTTCTGATACTCTACTGAGACTAACAGCCCTAGATCAGAGACAATTATCTGATAAAAAGAAAAAACTTGAACGAGATCTACGGGATTTCCAAGGGGGACATGTCTTCCCTTGGCCGAGGGAGAATGGAAGGATGTTAGTGTCAGACATAAAAGAAGTGAATGCTTCTCACCATAAGAGTTCTAGTAATATCAGAAATAATGATTCTACTGTTCGTTCCACTCTTGTTACTCCACTTTCATCAGTGACATCATTGGAGGTTCTGCCCATGGTAGATGTCCCGCCTACAGTGGAAGCTGCATCCTCGACGGAAGTTTCATCTACAGGAGTTGCAGGTTTGGGTGTGAATGGGACTGCTATTACAGGAGAATGTTCCTCAGCTGCGAACATGGTTAATGATGTCCTGAATGGGGCAAGAAGGAAGGATTGTCATGTTGATTCTGTTCGTGGTTTGGATACTTTGGATGTATTCACTGACAAGGACTATTCTTTTCCTTCTTTTCCGTTACCGATTCGACAACTGCCAGAGGCGAATTGGACGCCACGGGGACGTCCAGCCAAAAGGAAATCAATAGAAGACAGGTACGAATTCCAGAAAAAGATACTGAGACCTGTTATCCAAACCTAATAGTTAATTTGTCGAAACATTGTCTGACTGATGATGAAAGATCATTGTTAAGTCATGGTCTTTCTTTTATACCATCGAAGTCCATAGATATTACGGACATAATATTAGATTTAAAGATGTTTGTACGAAATGTTGGTTTAAATCTGTTGTTTGGCACAAATGAGATGAGAAAAAGGAATGTTTTTTCGAAACCCTCTGTTTTTGTTCCACAGGTGCACCCCATTTTAGAGACTTTTGAGAAAGTTTGTGAATGTGATTTATTTGAAATGTATAAAGTGAAAAGTAAACCAGAATTTTTTAATTTAACTTATGATGAGTTGTGTTCAATAAGAACACTACAAGAAAATGATGAATAATTATTCGTCAGGCAGATAAAGGTGGCGCAATAGTAGTTTTAGATACAAAAGCGTATGTCACCAGTATGATTAATATGCTGAGTAATGATGGGACATAATGTACATTGAATAAAGCAATGCTCAATAATTTGATTAAGAATGTACACTCTGAATTATATGACATGTTACTATGTAATACCATTGATGATGATCTATACAAGTATCTATTAGTTGAGCATCCTCTTGTTCCTGTTATACGGGGCTTGCCAAAGATACACAAGACTAGCATAGACCCACCTTTGAGACCGATAGTATCGGGTGGTGGGTGGTTGATGGAACCAGCCTCGATATTCATTGAGAAACAACTTCGTCCCATTGTCAATAATACAAATTCTATATTAAGAGACACACAGGATTTTTTAGAAAGTTATGGTACATATATTATGAATAATAATGAGAGAAATAGTGAGCTATTAGTCACTTTGGACGTTGTATCACTCTTTACCTCCATTCCAAATGATACAGGGATGGATTATTTGAGATTATATTTAATAAGTAGTGAGGGGAATAATTATTAAGATTCTGGCTTTACTTGAATTGGTGCTAGAGAACAATGTCTTCTCATATCATGATATTTATTATCTACAGAGAAAAGGTGTAGCGATGGGAACTCCATGCGCTAATTCTTATGCCAACCTAGTGTTGGCTTATTGGGAGAGCACCTTTGTTCTATCAAATATGAATTTTAGTAAACACATAAAGTTTTATAAGCATTTTGTAGATGATGTGTTTTTAACATGGGGAGGTACTGAAATGGAACTTAATTAATGCATTGGATACATTAATGGGACAACTGAATTTTTGAAGTTTGAACAGAAGTACTCCTATGAGGCAATAGAATTTTTAGATGTGAAAATAATTAAGATAGATAATGAAATTCATACTGAAATATATAGGAAACCGTGTTGGAGGAACAACATGTTACACAGAAGCAGTATGCACCCTCAACATTTATATGGCAATATTGTAAAAGGACAGTCTCTAAGAGTGTCACATCTTACTACAGATAGTTACAACTATAGTAAGAAACAGGATATGCTGAAGAATGATTTTTTAATAAGGGGATAAAGTAATTATGAAGCTGACGCTGTCTGTGAAGTTAATGAAACAGTAAGAAGAGGTAAAGGTAAACCATATTTGTTTAGGAATAGTGAGAATATGGTGAAGAATGATAATAAAAATGTTAATAAACATAGGGTAACTATTCAATATTCAAATATGAATAATAGAATCAGACATGTTATAGAGAAGAACTGGGGTATATTGACTACTGATGAAAGAATAGCCCGAATAGTGGGTGATAAACCCAGTTTCTCCTATAAGAATATGAAATCTTTAAAGAGGTTATTGTGTTATGAAAATAGGAGTGATAAAAGGGGTTTGGAGACAAACAGACGGGGCACACTCCCATGTAGAAGCTGTAATTATTGTATTTATTTATCAGGAAGTAAAGGGTTTGGAGACAGATAGACAGGGCACACTTCCATGTAGAAGCTGTAATTATTGTATATATTTATCAGGAAGTAAAGGGTTTGGAGACAGATAGACAGGGCACACTTCCATGTAGAAGCTGTAATTATTGTATATATTTATCAGGAAGTAAAGGGTTTGGAGACAGATAGACAGGGCACACTCCCATGTAGAAGCTGTAATTATTGTATATATTTATCAGGAAGTAAAGGGTTTGGAGACAGATAGACAGGGCACACTCCCATGTAGAAGCTGTAATTATTGTATATATTTATCAGGAAGTAAAGGGTTTGGAGACAGATAGACAGGGCACACTTCCATGTAGAAGCTGTAATTATTGTATACATTTATCAGGAAGTAAAGGGTTTGGAGACAGATAGACAGGGCACACTTCCATGTAGAAGCTGTAATTATTGTATATATTTATCAGGAAGTAAAGGGTTTGGAGACAGATAGACAGGGCACACTTCCATGTAGAAGCTGTAATTATTGTATATATTTATCAGGAAGTAAAGGGTTTGGAGACAGATAGACAGGGCACACTTCCATGTAGAAGCTGTAATTATTGTATATATTTATCAGGAAGTAAAGGGTTTGGAGACAGATAGACAGGGCACACTTCCATGTAGAAGCTGTAATTATTGTATATATTTATCAGGAAGTAAAGGGTTTGGAGACAGATAGACAGGGCACACTTCCATGTAGAAGCTGTAATTATTGTATATATTTATCAGGAAGTAAAGGGTTTGGAGACAGATAGACAGGGCATACTTCCATGTAGAAGCTGTAATTATTGTATATATTTATCAGGAAGTAAAGGGTTTGGAGACAGATAGACAGGGCACACTTCCATGTAGAAGCTGTAATTATTGTATATATTTATCAGGAAGTAAAGGGTTTGGAGACAGATAGACAGGGCACACTTCCATGTAGAAGCTGTAATTATTGTATATATTTATCAGGAAGTAAAGGGTTTGGTGACAGATAAACAGGGCACACTTCCATGTAGAAGCTGTAATTATTGTATATATTTATCAGGAAGTAAGTCTTTCACACATCCAGATACAGGACGTGAATATAAATTTGATTTCTATGCTGATTGTAAGTCTAGGAATCTAGCGTATCTAGCTGTTTGCCAAATTTGTACAAGTTTTTATGTAGGTAAAACAAATAGGAGCCTAAAGGAGCGTATTAGGGAACATTTGTATGTCATTAGTAAGGGAGATGAACATAACGCTTTAGCACGACATACAACAAAATATGGTAAAATACATAAATTTAATTTTAATGTTATTGAATTGATAAAAGAAACTAATAGGTTAGGGAATATAAGGAATTTTACTGAAAAAAATGAAGATAGATGGATTATTAGGTTGCAGAGTCACAGGGGACATGGTTTAAATGAGAAGGTTTCTCTTAAACCATTTTTAGCAGCACGCCCCTGTGCACATTAGTTTACTATAAATGTATATTTATAGTTTGTTAGTATTTATGTAGATGTACACACATATGTATATCAATAGATATTTTATTTTATTATATTTATATATTTATTGTTAAAAAATGTATGCGTTTTTATTTGACTTCTATAGTAATGTGCTTATGTGTATGAAGTTAAAAATGAAGTTGTTGCTTTAAGTCTTTTTTAAAATTTCTCTAACAAATTGATTAATGATTCAATTAAGTTGTAATTAATTAAATTGATTGTATTATAAATGAGAGTTTAGATAGCAGTGGTTTTAAGTCTGAAGAAGCGTTCTAGTAAAAGTGAAAGCACTTACTTATTTTTGTTACTGCAGTTTGTGATTTTATACGATCATTAAATCGTTGGTTTGATTCTTATTGCTGTGGTGAGCCTCATTCAGTTCATTTGGATATATGTGTTTATGCTCTGCTGAGGCTCTTTATCCATGAGCTGTCTTGTTTGAGATATATATATTTTTTTATTATTGCACTATGTTCACTACCAACCACCTGCTGATACATCAGGAATTATCATAGTGTCATAAAAACATGTCGTTTACACGCGTACACATCTACACATGTCCTGAGCTATTACTGAGTACACCTTAGCAGTCTTGACACAAGTGTGTGTTTCATGTGAAGTAGGAAGTAATACAATGCTAATTTGTGTGTTCTTATGTTGTAGTGATCCAAACAATGAATAATTTGATATGGAGGTCTGGATACCATGAAGAAAATAACAGTCGTGGCTCAAAAAAGGATTACCATTGGTCACCACTGTAACATCCCTATGCATGACCTGCAGGGTAACATGCCACTGTCAAAATCAACCATGGCCAATAACCATGGGGAACATAGCTAGTGTATGCATCAATGACCTCAGATATTCAGCTATCAGCATGTCCAGCACATGGTGGCTTATCTCAGCATACTATTACTATTCTCTCATCACATACACAATACATTGAATCCTTGCAAAGGGATTGTTGCCTGTTAAATGCTCATGATATCAGACATGTGCAGGATTTGCAGAGATTCAGATGCCAACAATGATCCCAGGTACACAAATATCATGTAGTTGTGCAGTTATGTAGGCGTACCACCTTTTGGCCCAGCAGTAACATGGGACTTGCCTGGTGCACATACAGTTGATACTAACATGTTATGTGTTGGCAAGACAGTCTTACAATCTCTTTCCTAACCATGACCCTCTGAGTCCAATACTACAGCTGCCTATAGATGGTCAATTACAGGTACAGAATACCCATATCAAAAGAGAGTCAACAATGATAAATGGTAATGTTACATTGCAGCTGAGGAACTGGGTGGCATTGCATTAATATCAGTCACTAGACTCTAGTTGATGTGAATGTTTTTGGCCACATGATGTATTGCTGTACTTCTGTCAATTGCATAATACAAAGCTGTTACTGCATAACATGCCACTGCTGGTGTGTATGACAACCACGTGTTATCCTTTGCATGTTACTATATATAATGCGAGTGTACATGTACTCTATTATATTCAGCTTAGACAGCCAGAGTAGTTCATGCTAAGTATGTAGATGAGTGAGAATACCTAAAATTACACTAATTGTTCTCTTGCCCCATTCATCAGCTGAAAGAAAACTATGCTATTTGTGGGGAGGTATCTGACTTGTGCTACTCAGTTCTTTGGACCCATGAAACTCTGACAGATATGCACATCCTTATGAATAGTGGTTAGGCAGACACTAAGACAACAGATAACCCCTGGAATGGAAACCAGTGCCGATGCAAGTAATCTGGCTTGGAGAGGTTGGATGGGGGGATGAACGTGCTGATGGATAATGACATTGAACAGCCCATGACAGCATTGGCTGGGTATCTTAGCACTGTGTTTGTATTATACTCTAGTCATTTCTTGTTCATGGCTATGTCAACATATGCTTCTTTTAAATTAAAAAAACTCGGGGTCATTATGAAGGGAAGCACCAGCAGTGTTCTTCCACACCACATCCACTATTTAGAATTTGTGTTGAGTACATGCTCTAGCTTCTGTGAGTTGAGAATGTTGTAGTGTGTGTGTGTGTGTGTGTGTGTGTGTGTGTGTGTGTGTGTGTGTGTCTGCATACTTTTATGTATGTCTGTGTGTGTTTGTGCATGCACACATGCGTGTGTGTATTTGTGCATATGCATGTGTGTGTATTTGTTCTTATGTGTGTGTGTATTTGTTCATATGTGTGTGTGTGTGTGTGTGTGTGTGTGTGTGTGTGTGTGTGTGTGTGTGTGTGTGTGTGTGTGTGTGCGTGTGTGATCTTGTGGGTTGTCAGGTTTATGTTAAATTGACATCATTTGTATGATGTCCTCTAATTGTACAACTCATCCCTAGTGATCCTGAAGGTGTGTATCCTGCTCCATTAATATTGTGTCCGCTTTGCTCAAACTGTTGCCTTATACCTAATTCATTACAGCCTGCTGATGCCTCCAGGTGTTTCTGTAGTTAAATTCTAATGACAAGTTGGAATGTCAAATATTGCTTGTTTATATTTGCATTAATGATTCTAAAGCCATGCTGCACAAAAGGTATTAGAAAATGTTATTTTATAGCTTACGTAACTAGAACACAAGTACATTGATATTCAACTTTTGTCTATTGCAGTTAAAGAGATACTTTTTGTGTGCTGTTTATTTGTACTGTAATCTTCTTCTTTCAGCTTTTCCTGGTTAGGGGTTGCCACAGAGGAACAACAGTCCACAAAACAAGTGGCAGTGGAGTTTTACAATGTCAAGTTGCCAGCCTGGCTCCCAACTTTCCACAGAAGGCACACACACGCACACCTATGGCCAGTTTAGAGTGCCCAGTCCACCTACAGCATGTCTTTGGGATGAAACTCACATGACTGCAGGGAAGACATGCAGACTCTGTAAAGAAAGCACCCCAGCTGAGAATCAAACCAGAAGACCTCTTGTTGTAAGGTGGCAACACTAACCACTGCACCTTTGCAGCCACCCATTTGTTTGCAATGTAATAATTTTTATATTTTTCTAAATGTCTCAACAATCAAGTGACACAGACATTTGATGGGAATGAGCTAAATATATTTCCATAAAGCATTTATTGGTAGTGTGGTTTTCCCTCATTATGTCAGATAAACTCATTTGCTACAAGTATGCTAACAGTATCCCATGAAGCTGTGTATCATGAGTGAGGGCATCTCATATCACACCTGCTCAGATCACCCAGCTGCCATATATATAAATCTCAAAGTGCAAAGGTCCCTTGTCAAGAATGTAGCTATTTTCCAGACAAGATGCAACATAACTTCTGCTTTCACTTCCATTAAGCCCTTTTAAATAAATCCTCTGATAGTCATAGGCTGTGGAGAGAAGCTAAAAGTTAAACTACCACACTATTCTCATCACTAAACATGTTTTTGTTAGAGAAAATGACTGAAATAAGTGAATTTCAGCTACCAAAATTTGCAGACTTTTAAACTCAAGGCAAGCCACAAGGTAAATTGGCATGGTGAATATTTGGGTCTATATTATAACACTGAAGTGTAAAAACATTGAAAGTTATAGCATCAAACCTGAAACATTGAAAACTAAAAGCCCCGAAGACTGAGAACAGCGATTTTTTTTTCCCAGGGAAAAAAATTGCTGTTCCAGTACACAACACAAAACACACAAACACTACAAACTATGTCTTATGTGGGGGGGGGGCTTCGCACCCACACCCCCCAACATGGGGGTGTGTGCTCCCCACGCCCCCTACTTAAATATACCAACTCCGAGATCACACCGCAGTGGAGGATATAGCAAAGCCACAGAAACGGCCCTTTCCCTGGGAAAGAATTCGATGTTCAGCGGCTTTGATATTTTCAGCTTTCAATGTTTCTGGTTCAATGTTATAACATTCAAAGTTTTTACACTTCGATGTTATGACATAGACTTGAATATTTTGAACCTGCAAGTTATGGCCTCCCTCATGGCAGAGATACTGAAAAGCATGAAGAACACACGACTGCCATTACCAGGTACCAATAAAAACAAATCCAAGCAAACAAACTAAGTACCAAACAGGACAGCTTGCTGTAAATCCCCACACACGATTATTTTGTAAGTGCTTTCATGCAAGTCCAATGCCTGCACTTCTTCAGACAAATTACAATCCCAGAATCCAATACTGGCATTGGACTTGCACGAAAGCGGTTACAAAATAAACGTGTGTGGGGATTTCCAGCAAGCTATCCTGTTTGGTACTTAGGCAATTACCAGGTAACAGTTGAAGAGCAGCACCAGATCAAGGAAGAACTATACAGAATGGTCTCTTCAGCTAAAAATCATTGAACGGCATGACACAGAAAAGCATGGACAAATTAACAACTTCAGACTTTGAGTCTGAAACTAAGGGTCTGATGTCAGTAACCCAGTTATGTTTGCCACAGTTGTATCTCTTTTGTGGATGAAGTCTCCCCATTTTATGAAAATCAAGAGAGCTTATGATTCCAGGTAGAAAGATTAGTGCAGCAAATAACTCCAAGGCAGTTTATGCTGTAGGTTTTACACTATAATGACACAACTGCAGAACTGAAAGCTCTGAGTCTATGACTGAAGCCTTTGCAAGTGCATGTGGCAAATCAGGGTAATATAGAGGTTACCACATTGCAGCTGTATGAGGGTAGGAAGGACATGCAGTAAAAATAATGTACAAGTAAAGGGAAGTACTTTACTCTGTAGGTCTTTCTGACTTCATCGCAAGAAAACGAATGTTGTTTTAGGGATAAAGATGAAGTAAAGGAGTGAAGGATAAATGGAATATAAGAGAGAGTAGTTTAAGATCAGATGAAAGTACAGTGGTTATAAGGAAATATTCTCAGAAGTTGTAATGCATACTCTTTAAATGAGGTGGGACTGTTTTACAGAAATTACACTGTTGTGACTATTGTTCCTGCAGACCAGGTGACAAACTTTGAAGTTGCAATGTAGTTACCATCAGGTCTACATTGATTTTCATTCAAGCACTTCTGTTACTGAATCTTCCTTGGAGTGTAATTCTGAAAATTACACCCCGATCCCCATGTTGTGCAGTGTGTGTGTGTGTGTGTGTGTGTGTGTGTGTGTGTGTGTGTGTGTGTGTGTGTGTGTGTGTGTGTGTGTGTGTGTGTGTGTGTGTGTGTGTGTGTGTGTGTGTGTGTGTGTGTGTGTGTGTGTGTGTGTGTGTGTACACATGTGGATTAGATTTGTACAAAGCATAGTTTTGAAGACTGCAATCTATTTTTTACAAAAGTTATGTATTTGGTTGCTCTGCTTGTTTTACTTGCCATAGTTTATAGGAATGATAAATGACAATAATGACTTGGGCTTTAACAATGTACAGTCAGAGGTTGAACACAATACATTTCTCAATTGAAATGTTTGTGGCCTTGGGATATTTGTAAAATGGAGAAAGATAAGAGACAGACTAATGTGTGCCTGATTAACATTACCTATTTAAATTAAGCCAAATGTATAAAGCAGGATTTTGAAAAACTCAAGATATCCGATTTCATGATTATACACCTCAGTTATCCACAGACTAAGAAAAGGGGTTATACTAATTCAAATCCATAAGTGCCCAGGATGGCAAATGAATAGCTCAAGGACAGATGATCAAAACTGGTGGGTAATTGCCCATGTGCAAACCTGTTTTGACTCTTCTCATGGGAATTCCTAACGTGAATTTTGCCCTGCATACAACCATAATTCAAGAACATCTGTTGTGAATATAATTATCTCACCCTTAAGTCTTCACTGCTTTACACTATCCCAATTGGTCCAAGTGATGTCACACATTGAGATGTTTAGATATATTTTGGGCAGTGAGAAATGCTGAGTGAGTAAAATGAAACTATATAGTCTTCCATTTGAAAGGAGTATGGCATCTACTGAGCTTTCGATGGTTTGTTGTTTTTTTCTAATCCAAACTTGCTACGTCCAAGTACATGCAGTTGGTGGAAGCACTGGTGAAATTGGTTAGGGCATACATCATCTGTGAGATGATCCCTGAAAGGAAGGTCATATATAAGCAAGACCTAAATTTATGGGCTGAAGACTGGACAAAGACTAGTGATGGCAACAATTTGCTTGTCTTGCTTAAGTGCTGCTCAGGGCATTGCAGAAGGCATTAGTGGGAGCAGTAGTTTTCCTGTTTGGTGTGTAAAGGATATATTGAGCATATGAGGAATCTCTAAACTGCTATTTTATGGGGTAATGAAGGTGGTCCAGGGAGTGCGGTAGTTGAGCAAGATGTTTCTACAGTGATGAATATGTTTCAGAAGCTATATTTTGCTGACCTGCAGTTTTTGCTGTGCCAATGGGTGTAATGGTAGGACACTTCTACTTTCAGAGAAGGGCACTGATTTCATGAAGAATGTTGCTATGGATTGATACAGTGAGCTGATACAAGGGTTTAGAAGAGATCAGTGTATGCAGGCCTATAAGGCTGTATAGGATTAAAACTGCATGATGTGGCTTTAGTAACGGAGCACCATGTTTTGCACCAATGGCATTTTGTGTCATTTAGATACACCAAGTTACTTCTGGGGGTCCACTGTATTTGCTGGATATGAGTCTTTTCATTTATAGCTATGTAATGATCGCCCTATATTTATTTATTTATTGACATTTGATTACTGGGAAAGTTCAAATGTGTAGAAGCCCATTTTCAGCAGAGGCTCGGGGAGAAAAGTTCCACATTATTACAAAACATTTTAAGAACAATAACATTGCAATCTTAAAAAAAACTGCAGTTTAAATAATTATAACAAATTAGACATAACATAAAAATATTGGTTAAGAATCTATACAAGGTATATGGCAATCATTTAATATTTAAAGAAATTTTAGACAGTTTATACGACAATTAAAGGTAAGTTAGTCTAATCAAACAGGAATTGCAATATGAATTGAGGGAAAAACAGGGTTATAGCATATTTAGAGAGAACGTCTGGAAGAAAATTAGATAGCAGTAAGGAAGTAAGTGAAGAAGGGAGAGTAAGGAGTTACAAGTAATGAAAATGTACTTCTTCACATTTAGGGATATAGTTTGTTCTTGTTTTGAGCAAAAACAGAATCAAAATTTAGCTAGGACATCTTTCAGAGAGGTTTTGAAAGATGGGAGGGTGGCTATAGACTGGATGGATACAGGTAAGGATTGCCAGGGCTTAGCAACCTTGTACAAATACAGACAATGCCCAGCAGATTTGCTAGGTTTATAGACAGCCAGGATTTTTTGCTCACTAGATTGCAATGACCAACTGGGAACATAGTTGTTAGAATATTTTTAGTGCTGGACAGGCAGATAGATGCTGGATAACTTTATAGGTAGTAAGAAGTTTTGTATGTTACTTGATGTGGTGGTTCTAACCAATTTAGGCTTTTTAGTGCTATATAGTGGTGGGTTCTGAAACTGGTATGTGCCGCAGATTTAGCTGCTTTGTGATAGCATTGTTCAAGTTGTAATTGTTGTGAAGCCTAGAGGTTATTAAGGATGGGAGCATCATAAAGAAGATTCAGGAGGAGATAAGTAGTGGCAAGTGTTATTTTAGTTGCACTGGTGAGAAAGTTTTTTACTCCGTAAAGCATCCCTAGTTTTTGATTAGTTGTTATTATGCAAATTTGTATATACAGATCAGATGTAAGATTATCATCCACTATCACCTCTAATATTTTGCTATGAGAAGTGACTTCTATGGTTGTATTATCAGGAGAGAGGACTTTAAATTTTGTTTTTTCATGAGAGAGAGATTTGGGGAAAAAGTAGTAGTTTGGTCTTTTTTGGGTTGAGCATGAGTTGTGAGTTACAAAGCCATGTTTCAGTGGCTGTTAAAGCTTCGTGAGTCATTTTGTGGAGGTCTACCATGTTGTCAGATGTACAAATGAGAGTGAAGTCATCTGTATATTGTATTATGGTGGCCTGTTGTATGGAAGTATAGACAGTATTGGTGAAAATGTTAAATAGGCAGGGACCATGTATAAAGCTTGTGGTACACCTGTGGTGACTGCGAGTTAAGGAGAGAGAGTGGAGTGCCATTTTACTGACTGGTACCTATTGGATAGGTAGATTTTGAACCAGAGAAGGGTGTGCTGAGAGAGACCTAATGAGGACATTTGAAGTAGAACTTTGCTATGATAAGCTGTGTTGAAGGCTTTAGCCAAGTCTAGAAATAAGGAAGAGACTAGTTTGCCATTATCTCTAGCTTTATTGACAATATCTATTTAGGTTAGAGAGACAGTGCTAGTACTATGGGAAGAACGGAAGCCATATTGTGTAGGGGATAGGAGTTCTTCCTGCAGGAGATAGTCTAACAATTGTTTTTGAATACATTTTTCATGTATTTTGGTGAGGGGAAATGACTGCTATAGGTCTAAAATTATTAATGTCTGTTGAATTTCCTCCTTTGTGCAGAGGGATAATGTGTGACTTTTTCCAGTGAGAGAGGGAACATGGGATTTCTGGAGTGACCTATTTATAAGGATTGAAACAGGTTAGGCAATGATATTGGCTGCTATTGTTAGGTACTCACTTAGAAGGTCATCAGCTGAAGAAGGCCACAGTTTGTTTGTATAAGAGTAGCTTTGTATAGGATGTGGGTACAAATTTAAAGGTGAAAGTGGATGTGGTGATATGTTGCTGCTGGGCAGGGTTGAGATTAGATGTGAAATCCTTGGTTAAAGATGCTATACTATTTATAAAAAAAAAAAGGAGTTGAACTGTAGTGCAGTTTTGACTGGTGAATTATTGGGAGAGGTCTTTGGATTGAATTTTTGGCTGGGATGTAAGATTTCTTTAATGGATGTCCAAAATCTGGGATGGAAGATTTCTTTAATGGATGTCCAAAATTGTTTAGGGTTGTGTATAATTTTTTTATGTCTTCATTTATTTTCTTTTTGCTACAATTGCAAAGCCTTCTGAAGTTGCAAAGGTTTTATGAAGATTGTGTTGACAAACTTTTTAAGATAACTTGAAAGGCAAATTTTCTCAAATCAGATTTATTGCTCTTACAGGTTTTCTTTAAACCTTTAACATTCTCTAAATATTTACAAAAATTCATTGCTTTGCATCATGACTTCCTGAAGTGATGCTGTTCAGAAAGTAGATTGCTGCAGCATTAATAAATTGCAGGCATTCAAAAATGTTAACCAAATGGAAATAGAGAAAACATGCCTTAACCTGAGTCAGAATGGTCAAGACAGGCTTATTTTTATGGCTGTAATGTTGGATTATGTTAGTTGTAAACAATATAATGAAGAACATATCTCTTTTAGACCTTCCTGAACATCATGACTTAATGTTGTGGTATTTACAAATGTGATGTACAGGCCAGACAGCTATGTAGTTAGCTTGTTCTAGATGATTCTAATAACTTCTGATGCACTAGTTGGTATATTCATTTTAATTTTGTTTTGTATGTGGCATGCTGTGAAATGTGAATGTAAGGCAAGCTCTGAAATGTGATTTTTGTCAACCTACTAAGCTTTTTTTTTCTATGAACATTCTGTTTATTTCTGAAATGTAATGTTGCAAATTCCATTAAAACTGTGTTTGTGGAAAAATAATAATAACTGCCTTTCGGATATATGTCGTTTGCCCTTCTGTAAATTGTGGTTGTAAAGGTAAACCTATATATTGCATCTCTATTGTGGTTTGTAGAAAAAATGATTAAAAAGAAGAGGTAATAAAGGATGACTGGTGTTCAGCTGCCCTGTGGAAAGTGAATGGTAGTAATAGAAGGAGTAGTTAGTGGAGATTGCAGTGCCAGCCTTGTGCCATGGGTTTGGTGATATATCAGCAGGTTGAGTGTATTGCAGCTAAGCTCACTGGACTCATCAGGCGATTTTGTAGACATGCAATAGTTTCAGTGAAATGGCCGCATTAAACAAATTGTCCTTCATATCTGCAGTGATGTGTAAGACTTCTTTGTGGCCATGAAGAAAATGTAGAAGTGTGTGGACAAATCTGAGGGCTGCATTAATACAATCAAAAAGTTGTTAGCTGAGTCATTTGCTGACATGCCAGGATAAAGCTGGACCATTTATAAAGCTTGCCAACTTGTCCATTTCACTTGCAGGATATAATGATCCTAGCTGGCGCCTTCAATTTCCATACAGTGCTGGGTGAAACTACTGCTTATCACTATTTTCTGAAGGACAGTAAACTCAAGTGAGTCAGGCTGACCTGCATTCTGTATAGAGTCTGCTGACATTACCTGTTGTAGGGACCACATTCCCATCAATACCTTTTTTGACACTAACATGTAGGCTATAACAGTAAAGGTTAAATGCATCTAAGAGAGAGAGACAGAAATAGACTTTTATATTGTACATAAGTACATGTTATTTAAGTTGCTATACCTTTCATAACATCTTACACAAATTATTACATAATGCATGCTCCTGTAATTCGAAGTCATCACTGTTGTTTCCTTCAGTTACTACTAATCATTAAGCACAGAAATAAAAATGTATTCAACAAAAGCTCAGGCAGATGGTTACTGGTTTACAAAATCTATTCATCCTATCAAACTTTACTAATGGAAAAACGGGTCTTTTATTGTTAACAGAATGAAAGACTATATAGTTGTATTTTATAAATATGAAAATGAAGCTTTGAAAGTATATAATTCACTGGAACAGTTATATTTCAAAGTAAATTCTTCTTCCATTGCACAAAAAATATTACCCTGGTAAAACCATGTTTGTCAAGGGAAACACAACACCATAGTTTTCTCATGCACTGAAGAAAGCCTTTACGGAACGCAAAGCCATCACAACTATGTGTAAAACATCCAAGGTCCTTTCTGACTGTAAATGGTATTCTTCACTTAGAAATGGATGCAAGCAACTTGCAATCAAGACAAAAAAACTTTTAGGAAAACATCAAAAAGCCCTATTTGGAAACCCTGGGAGTTTCTGAAAAGAAATAAAAAAAAAATCCAGGCTCTCGGTACTACATCATGGGTCAATGATGATGAATGATAACCTGATATCTGACAAAAATTGATAGCAGAAGTATTCATTGAACACCATTTAGCTCATGTTAATATCCCCCAATACTTATACATTCTTTCCTGATAATGTTAACATCTGTAATCAATCCCTATTTGGCTTTGACACCAACTTTGAAATCAGATCAGTTCATATTTAAAACCTTAATCAATGTACCAAGATAACTCACACCTACATAAAAGCCATCTCAGGTGGCCTTTATCCAATATCTGTTAAGGCCTATGATAAGTCTATGGTGCTTTATTTAATCTCCCATAAAGCACATCATTGATACATCTTTCTTTAAATGGTGTGCTTTCAGACTTAGGGAAATTGTTAACTTTATTCTGTTTCCTAAATATTGCACTGGCTCAAAACCTGACTAGGGTTGGTCAACTGTTCTACTTTCTCCCCTTTGCAAAATCCTCGAGAAAGTTTCCCAGCTACAGGAGCACACAAAATCCTTTAGTCTTACCTCTAACCATCATCATGGGTTTAGAAAAGGACACGGCACTAACATTTGTACGTAGTTCCCTTGTTACTGATGCATACTACAATGCAATAGATGTCGGAACAATTACTGGGGCCATAGTCGCAGATCTCTCCAAGGCATTTTACATTCAAGACCATTCCTTGCCGATTAGAAAACTTTCACTCTGTGCCTTTTACTCAATATATTTGCATTGGATCTGTTATTACCAGAATAGTAGATATTTCAAGATTGTCCTCTGTCTACCTTGTATTGTCTGGTGTACTACAAGGCTCTGTCTTTGGACCATTCTTATTTACCATCTACATAACTGTCATCATGAAGTACCAGAGAACAAGTGATATCCTCCTATATGCAAATAACATTGTCATCTGGGAATTTGGCAGTTTGCTAACATGAACAAGTCTGTTCACTCAGTCCTACCCTGGCTCTAGCATATCAGTCAAATGAGCCAACGTTACTCATAATTAATCTTGGCAAAAACAGTGCAGTTGTCTTTGGAACTCATAAGCCTATTAGCTTATGCTGTGATGACTATAGCATTATTGGCCCAGACGGTGGTCCTCTGAAAATAGTGCAATCTGTGAAATATCTTGGGATCTAGCTAGGTCAATCATTTACTTTCATTATACACATATGTAACATGAGTAATATTAGGTCTGTATTTGGCAAGGGTGATTTTTCCCCCCATATGCTTCCATCCTATCTCTGTCTTAGCCACTGCCAAAAACATAGTGAAATTCTACACTGAAAAAAATATTCTATCAGTACAGCAAGACACATAATCAATACCATGCAATCAAGCACTCAGGCTGGCTTCCAACTAACCAGACACATTTTTGGCTGGCAGACCCTTGTACGAGCTGCTTTACATAGATTACTCAAGCCCTTACTCTGTTAAACATTACTCTGTGTCTTTCAGCTCTTTTCACTCAAGTGTTCTGACTTTGTCCTTCATTCTTTAGTAACTTATTTGTACTGATGTACCCTTCTATTTGGAACAGTCACCCTAACACCCCAGATGCTCTTCCCTATCCCACTGTTATAGTTTTCTTTACAATAGGGATATTCTGTCAAGGAGAGCCATACGTTCAGCTGGCATTCCAAAGCCTGGACCCTTCCAGGTGCTCCACATCAGACATATGTCCTTTGTTTGAGGTGTAAGGCCCATAAGTGATGTATGTGCACCAACTTACTGCCAGTCTGAATGCAGTGATTTGAATTTGGTCTGCAGGTCATATGTTCGTACAGATTTCTAAGCCTAGGGCAGATAAGTACACTATTGAGGGCTCTTCCTTTTTCTTTTTGCTTGTTTTATTCATGATAAACATCATCCAGAAAAGGGAAATGTGAGTGTGGGATGCAGTTTCCACATAAGAATAGACACAAGAAGTGCCTTTTTTCTGGATGCAGATCATGACAACAAACAGTGGGATATTTGCTATGCGTTTGTTCCTAAGACTCTAAATTTAATGTCTTTCCCCCCTTTTTGTTTATTTAGAGAACCAGTAGTTGAAATTATTCATTCAAAGGACCATCCCTTTTGAATCCACCCTCCCGGACATCCAGCCACCTCTGTAGGGTCAGATGAAGAGCATGAGGAATGTCCAGTTCCAATTCCTATTCCTTCTATCACAACCACCATTGGTGGCTGACACGAGGCATGCCACTCACATGTTCTCTGAGGCTGAGCTGATATCTGTTGTGGATGAGAAGGGGGAACCACATCTGGGTAATTTCTGAAGGGACTATGGAAATTTCCACAGATCCTTGTAAGAGAAGAAATATAATGTTCCTTGATAGAGGTAAGACAAAGTTTTGAACCTGCTAGATTTGTTAGGGCAGAGGATCCTGTAAAAAAAAGAAAGAGACAAAAGATGTGGCTGCTATTGCTAAAGACTCCTACAAGGAGTGGCAATACTTCATTCAAAGTCTTTTTAAAGCTGTTATGGCCTTTGGAGCCTCCTCACAGTTTGTCAGTCCCTTCTTTGTTAGCTGACATACCTAACTCTGATTCTAAAACTTCAGCTCTTTCCTTGCTCAGTTCTGCTTAGCAGGTAGCTCACCATTCCATCAAATGCACCTATATTGCTGCAGACACTTCCTCTAGGTCTGCCTTGTAAGGGTCAGTTATTAGGAGGTATTTGTGGCTTCAACTGCAATCCCTGTCAGAGGTTGTGAAGACAAAATTATTAGACTTCATTATTAGATATTATTTAGATACTCAGACTGTGTTTGGCTCTGCTGCTACAGATCTCTTTAAAGCTTGGCAAGACAAAGGGAAGGTTATACAACACATTAAATATATTTTACTCTTACCTATTTATAAATATTAGAGGAATTACTACTCAAAGCCACCCTTTGCTAACATCATAAGCAGTTTTTAAATAGTAAATGGTCTGCTAAGAGTTTTTTTTCCAGGGGACAGAAGTCCTTCTTTCTGGACAGGTTAGCTTCTATTTGACAGTCATCTCCCTCTTCCTCTCAGCCAAATTCCTTTTTCCCAAAGGTTAACAGTGTCTTTTCCCATCTGGCAAAAGATAACTCAGATTCTTGGATTCTAGTAATAATACATAATGGTTATTTCATGGTACAAAAGTCCCTCTCTCCATTTTCAGGGATTCCTCAAGCCCTTTTTGCCAGTTAGCTTATTTTTCTCCTCTTCTTCGGGATCTCTTGGCTCAAGGTACTATTCAGTCAGTGTCTCCTTGCAAGAGGGACAACAGCTTTTACTCAAGAACGAATTTGGTTCCCAAGAAGGAGGACTCTTGGAGACCCATATTAGACCTCACCTTTCTCAACACCTTTCTGAAAGTTCCTTCCTTCAAAATGTTGATGCTCTAGTCTCTTTTTTACCTATGATTCTTCCTGTTTTTTTTTTCCTGAGCCTGAATAATGCCTGAATAATGCCTATCTACATAGTCCTATACACGCTCTCTTCAGGAAGTTTTTACTGTTCTCTGTATTGTCCTTACATTATTAGTTCTCTGCTTTGTCTTCTGGTCTTTCCACAGTACCCAGAGTTTTACCAAAAATCTAGCCCCAGTCATAACCTTTTCCAGACTACATGGTGTTCAGATTTTTCTTCATATGAACAACCTTGTTACTCAGGCCCCTTCTCTGCAAGTTCTTCTGTAGGACCTATATTTTACAATGCTTCATCTTCACAGTGTAGACTTCACTCTCAATCTAAATAAGTTGATTCTGACTCCTTCTCAGGTTCTGGTTTACTTGGGGTGCGTGATTCAAACCCTTCCTATAATTTATTTTCCTCCTTCTCCTCCCAAAGCTCTGTCTTTGATACCTTCTTTTCAGTCCCTTCTTCCTTTGCAAGAAACCTCAGCAAGATAGTTTATAAGAACCTTGGGGTTCATGGCATCCACTATTCTAATGGTTCCCTTTGCTAAACTTCATATAAAGAAGTTCCAGTATCTGAAGATAATTTGAATGCAGCATTGTCACCCTCTGGATTTTCCCATTCCTCTGTTGCCTTGAGTTAGGAAGAAATTTCTCTGTTGGATCACACACACATATCTCAAAATTCATGCCTTCCCTTTCAGGTAAATTTACCACTCAGGAGCTGTTTACACATGTTTCAGTCCTAGCTTGGGGAGCTTCTACCAATCACTTCAGAGTTCAGGAAGTAGAAGAGCGTATCAGCATTAAGGAAATAAAAGTTCTTATACTAGCACTTCAAGCTCTACATTACCATTGAATTCCAGCTCCACCCAATGGTTTCACAGATGACACCACTGACATGTGGTACATAAACAAAAATGGTGGAACAAAGTCTTCTGTCTTTGCAGACTAGCTCTCATAGCATGCAACTTTAACATCCACCATCAATTGATTCTTGAGGTAGTCTTTATTCTCTCAGAATACAGTGTTGTGGCATGCAATCTGAGCAAATCCAGTACAGATCCTCACAACAGGATGCTTCACAGAGAGTATTTACTGGACATTGTACATTGGTGGTGTAGTCCTTGGCTAGATCTCTTTTCCTCACCTCAAAACAGACAACTCCCAGGGCTCTGTTCTAGAGTGCCAAGTCCCCTGACTTGGGAATTGGATGCCATGCGTTTTTCTTAAATAGGGATGTTCCTGTATGTATTTCCCCCTCTTCCACTGTTACCAAAGATCCTGCACAAGATCATGTGAAACAGACCCATAATCTCATTAGTGACTCCCTTTAGGCCCAGACAGTATTGGTTTCCCCTTCTTTGTCGCGTGGCTAGGGACAGTCATCACAAGTTACACAACAGGATGTATCTACTCACACAGGACAAGGGATCTGTAATTCACCCTCATCCTCTTAACCTACAATTGACTCTCTGGGTAACAGAGTGTTGATGCCTTTTTGGGACCAATTTTCTGAGGAAGTGCTTTGGGTTTGCAGGCGGCCAGAAAATCCACTAGTAGGAAATATTATGTTGCTAATTGGAAAATATTTTCTATTTGATGTCACAATAAAAAACAGGACCGTCTTTTGGTGGATATTCCTATTGTTCTTTCGTATTTGGTGAGTTGCTCCATTCTGGTCTGGCATACTCCTCTGTTAAAAAATTAACTTGCCAATCATTTCTGCTTATCTGCCTCTTGATCAACACTTTCCTCTAGGTTTAAGGTTAAACACTTTCTCAAAGATCTCAATAGTAAAAACACCAATCACCAGGACAAATGGACAATACAAAAAAGTGTAAACACTGTTCCAACAAGAATGTAGTCTGAAACATGTCCAAGATAAATCAGCAAACATTTAATATGTTAAAATTAGTAAGAGCTTTCATGAGTGACAAACCTCACTTCTTTAGACCTTAGAAAAAAACTCCATTTTCAGTACCAAAGTTTAAAAACAATTTCAAAACAGTTTCAACCAATGCCTTGAATGAAGTATATCACATGATACTTACTAATACATTGTATCTGTTCCTTCTAACTTCTTAAAGTAACAAGGACACATAAAACACTTACTAATGTTTTGTATCTGTTCTTCCTAACTTCCTAAAGAAGCAAAGGCATACTGGCTATAAACACGTCATACACTTAATAAATATAAAAATAAACATTATAAAAATATGTATAAACATATAAAACTAGCAAACACATTTAACGCCTCTAAGTAATATGAAGCTAAATAGTTATATTGGAAATGTGTCATTTAAATAAAGGCCTGGCATTCATCACTGGCTTCAGAGGGACATGTCCAGTGAGACCTAGCCCTGCGTCTGCATGCAACCTAATTTATCCACTTAGTCTCCCTAACTTCAGAATGGTTCCTTATATCCCCTTTTTGATAACTTTGTAGTACCTGTTCTACTGCCATAATTTTAAAAGTGTGTGAACTATCACTATTCATAATATGTTTCACTAATGCATGGTTGTTATTCTGAATTCTAATATTATACAGGTGTTCTCTAAAAACAACTGCAGCTCATGCAGTATGCTAAATATGTGATATCGGTGGTACTGCAGTTGGAATTTACATGAAATACAAAATTCTTTCCATTATCAGAGTGAATAAATTGGTCATTCATGTCTATATACTGACAATAATTGCAATTCTCACAAGGAGAAGTTCTTCCATAAATTTTACTTTCTTCTCTATCCTCCTTATAACCACATAACATTATTTTAATGCTTTTTTATTTTTATATCTAAAGCTAGGTTTCTCTCCTACTAAGTTCTTTAATTTTTCGTCAGTGTTTAAGACATTCCAATACCTGGAAATTATATCCCTTATGTGACTTACATCATTATTATAAAATAGTGTATAGCTCTGCTTATCTCTTTTATTCCTAGCTGTTACTTCTTCAGCTCATTTTTGTGAGAAATAGGGTCTGGCTGTATCACTCCTTTCTTGACATGCATCATTACTAACTCTCTTAATAAGTTCACTATTATATCCCCTGTTATAAAAACTAGTGTGTAACTGTTTTAATTCATCATGGAAACCACTATCAATGGCATTTAGACAAGAAACCCTTATAGTTTGCCCCCGATAATGTTAGGAAAAATATGCGGTGGGTGCATACTATTCCTAAGCAATGATTTGTTCTGATAACAAAGTTTTCTATGTATGGGGGTAGTAATTTTCCCTCCTCGTAGTGGGAACATACATAGAAAACCTTGTTATAGAAACAAATTATCGCATAGGAATAGTATGCACCTGCCCCATATTTTTCCTAACATTATCGGGGACAAACTATAAGGGCTTCTCGTCTAAATGCCACTGATAGTGGTTTCCATGATGAATTAAAACAGTTACACACTAGTTTTTATAACAGGGGATATAATAGTGAACTTATTAAGAGAGTTAGTAATGATGTATGCAAAGTCAGGAGTGATACAGCCAAATCCTATTTCTCACAAAAACGAGCTGAAGAAGTAACAGCTAGGAATAAAAGAGATCAGCAGAGCTATACACTGTTTTATAGTAATGATGTAAGTCACATAAGGGATATAATTTCCAGGCATTGGAATGTCTTAACCACTGACGAAAAATTAAAGAACTTAGTAGGAGAGAAACCTAGCTTTAGATATAAGAATAAAAACTGCATTAAAAGAATGTTATGTGGTTATAAGGATGGTAGAGAAGAAATTAAAATTTAGGGAAAGACTTATCCTTGTGAGAATTGCAATTATTGTTAGTCTATAGACATGAATGGACAATTTATTCACCCTGATAATGGAAAGAAATTTGTATTTCATGTAAATGCCAATTTTAATACCACAGACATCATATATTTAGCGTACTGCATGAGCTGCAGTTGTTTTTACACAGGAAAAACAAATTGTCAATTAAGGGATCACATTAGAGAACACCTGTATAATATTAGAATTCGGAATAACAACAATGCATTAGCAAAACATTTTATGAATAGTGAGTGATAGTTCGCACACTTTATAATTTATGGCAGTAGAACAAGTACTACAAAGTTATCAAAAAGGGGATATAAGGAACCATACTAAAGGTAGGAAGACTAAGTGGATAATTAGGTTGTGTGCAGACACATGGCTAGGTCTCAATGGACATGTCCCTCTGTAGCCAATGCTGAAGGCTAAGCCTTTATTTAAATGACACATTTCCAATATAGCTATTTAGCCTCATATTATTTAGAGGCGTTAAATGTGTTTGCTAGTTTTATATGTTTATACATATTTCTATAATGTTTATTTTTACATTTATTAAGTGTACGACATGTGATTATAGCCAGTAGGCCTTTGTTTCTTTAAGAAATTAGGAAGAATGGATACAAAATATTAATAAGTGTTTTATGTGTCTTTGTTCCTTTAAGAAGTTAGGATGAACAGATACAATGCATTAGTAAGTATCATGTGATATACTTCATTCAAGGTATTGGTCGAAACTGTTTTGAAATTGTTTTTAAACTTTGGTACTGAAAATTGAGTTTTTTATAAGGTCTGAAGAAGCGAGGTTTGTCACTCGTGAAAGTGCTTACCTATTTTAACATGGTAAACGTTTGCTGATTTATCCTGGCCATGTTTCAGACTACACTTCTTGTTGGAGCAGACTTTCTCAAAGATGTCTTCCATATTAGGCCTCCAAGAAAACCCATTCCTCCTTCTTGGGACCTTAATTTTGTTCTTGACAAATTGACTTCACTACCTTTTGAGCTCACTGCTTCTTCCTCCTTAACACTCTACAGCTGGAAAATGGTTTTATTGGTGGCTCTGACCTCTGCCAAGAGTGTCTCTGAACTTTATGGCCTTATGGCGGTTCCATCTTTTCCATTTATTCACGGAGATGTCTCTCAGAAGCAATCCTTCTTTTATAAGTAATGTGGTCAATGATGTGTCTTTGAATCAAACCATCCATCTTCCCTCCTTCTTTACTTTTTCTCAAAATACTAATGAGGGGATTTTCCATTCTTTTGATTTTCCGTTCTTTTGATTTGCATAGACATCTCCAATATTATTTAAATAAAACTAAAATAATAAGGAAATCTGGGCAACTTTTTGTTTCTTTCAAGGACAAGAAATTGGGTTTGCTAGATTCTAAGTAAACCATTTCTTCTTGGATTTCTAAGTCCATTCATTTTTTGTTTATTTCTTCCATGAACAAAAGCTTCATTCATTTGTTCATGCTCATTCTACTAGGGCTGTTGCCTCTTCTGGAACTTTTTTTAAGGGTGTCAAAACTAGATCAATTTTGGAAGCTGATACTTGGCCTTCAGTGCATACTTTTGTTAAAATAAGCTTGTGATTTCAAGGGCCATATCTAAATTTGTTAGATCCATCCCCCATGTTTTTGGAAGGTTCCTTAGTTCCTTCATAGTCCTCCCATTTTTTACAGTACTTCTGGTATTCTCCCTATTGTATGAAATACAACAGCAGTGATTAAGGAAGGACATAATATAGTTGTGTAAGAGAATACCACAACAGTAGATGTTGTGTGTATCACTGTTGCAGTATTATGCCCCTCCCTCCTTCCCATTTTTTTTTTCTTTTTGCTTCTCCTTCTGGCCGAGAGACCTTCTTTTTTCTTCTTTATGGATGTACATGTATCAACTTCCTTTTCTTCCTCTTTGGCTGCTGCTTTTCTCTTGGGCAATTCATTTTTGAGGATGTGGTGATTGTACATCATTTATGTACTTTATGCCTCAGATATAGGACATACATCTGATGTACAGCACATGGAAGGGCCAAGGCATTGGTATGGTGTCTGGATATGCTGTATGGCTATCCTCATCAAGATTAGGTTCATAGGTTCATAGGTTGGTACTAGGCTATCGGCCCTAGGGCCTATACAAGCCTAGCCATAACAATTCCCTGGATATTTCTTCCTATAATATTTACTTCTCTGGACCCCTGTCTAGCAGGGCAACTGACATGATCCCCGGGGTGAATTTCCTATCTCCCATCCAATCATCAAGGTTCCTTTTGAAGAGGGCCAAGGAGGCACTCTGCTTGACATGTATGGGCAGTCTATTCCAGAGTATGGGGAGTCTCTGGGTCAGGGACCTATCCCTCCAACATGTTTTGTTCATTGTGATGACAAGGTTTAGATCCCTGGAGCATGTGGCTCTGAGGGATTGGGATTTTTTAAGTGGAACATGTCCAACAGCTCAGGGTTTGACATGGCCTTGTATGTTAAGCAGAGATCACCTCTGAATTGACAATATGCCACAGAGTATAGCTGGAGTTTTTTAGACGGTCAGCATATGGCATCTGCTTTAGGCCTGTGATTCTTTTAGTGAGGTATTTCTGTGGCCTTTCCAGCTGTTGCAGATGTCATGTGAGGTACATACCAAATGGGGTATTATACTCTGTAATGGGTCTAATGAGGGATGAGTACAGTGGGACAATGACCTCCTTTTTTCTGGATGAAAAGCCCTTAGTGATGAGGTGTGCCACATAGAAGGATTTCCTGACTGTTGTGGCGATGTGAAGATATTCCTATTGTAAGCAATGCTGTAACAGTGATCAGCAGGACATTTACTGTTATGGTAAGTTCTTACACAACTGTACTTTTCCATCTCTTATCTCCTTCATCAAATAACATCTACAGTAGCTAAGTGAATGCAGTGGTACTGACTTTGTTATATAATGTAGATTTTCAAATGATTTCATCAAACTCTGCACAGCATTCCTTAGAGCATGCATTGTCCTGAGCAGATTTAAGTTTTAATTATACATATTTACGTTAAATCTTAAGTTCTACTGGTTCTTGCATATTATTGTACTTTGTAATTTTTTTTTTCAGTTTTGTAACTTGATCAAAACTGAAATGAGTCTCTAGTTCACTTATCTGCTAAATAAAAAAAGTCACAGTTCTCTTTGTGCAGTGGACATCTTTTGAATCTTTTGAATGAATTGCTTCAAAATGTAGACTATAGCGTACTCTTTAGTCAAACAAAGGTTTAAGGCAAATTCATATAGGTTTTCCATGTATGAGTCATCTTTCACATGACAATGGTAAATGCAGCAACTGGTACACTGCCTGGCTGCAGCAGCTTTGAAATGCAGGCTTTCTTTCATTCAGTACAGAGAACAGGCAAGACTGAAGAAATGGTATTCTTAAAGAGAACTGGTGCTGATGGGTTACATTTGCCCACTACAGTAAATGAATACAAATAAACTCCTACCAAAGTGTCTAATATGGATTCCTTGGAAAACATTTCATTCCACAGGCGGGTATGTAGCCATTTGTGAAGAGCATGTTAACAGTGGCACAGGTGAACAGTGATAAGACCGAGTCTGTGCACTGCAGTTATACATGACAGCATCCACCAAGGCTGCTGCTAGGATCAGAAAATGTGCAACGAAATGAGCAAAACTGGCAACTACATTAGCAAATCAGTAATGTTTTTCAGCATTTTAGCAGCACATTCCTTAGACTGCCTTCACACTTTACAAGACTTTTTATGGCACTTTGTTAGTTCCTGTCATAGTGTGAAACTGTGAAATAAACAGTGCTGTACAAATACCTCAGTAAGTAAATACATATATAACAACATTAAGTAATTTTGTCAAACTAATGAAATCAACGTTCACCAAAGGCTATCACATTCAAACAAGTATTAAAACTCTGTGCATTAAATGCACAAATTAAAAGCACAAATCATCTGCCAAACTATAGTATCTAAGCAGGGATATTATTATGACCTGGCTTTGGGGATGTTACATTATTGGAATAGGAAGAAGTCTCTTTTTGCAGCAAGTGACAAGACAACTCATACAGCTGGCTACAAATATTGAAATAGTTCAAAGCATTATGCTATCTGCCTTTCATTTCTCAATAATGTCAGCTCCTCTTAACTACCGCAATGTTGTCCAACTATGTGCATCACAGTCCTGCATAAACATGTATAACATTGAAGTTCAGTTAGCTACCCTTCAATTCATTATTTTATATCTGTATAAAGCAGCTGTTCACATTTTAACATTTTATTCATTTATTTTTTTCTACCTGATAAAAAGAAGTTTCTTTAATTCTCAGTTGCTTTTAATTTTTACTGATCTTTCTTTTGCTCACTGATGTGATCACTGAGTTAATTAAGCACTGACGTAAAAAAGACATAAAAACGGAATGCATGAGTCATCACTGCATAATTTCTCTCCCTGGGAACTGTTCTATGAATAAAGGATAGTCCTGTTTATGATGCTGAAAGTGCAGACCATGCCTTTAAAGAGATTTAGCAATGCTGGCAACTCAGAACAAGAACTGTATTAAAGTACATATAAGAACTCACCCTTTCTCATTTCAGCATTATGCCTCCAATATTTTTTTAATAGGATTACGAAACCTGATATATCATGTACATTATCCCTAAAGATCCTCTTAAAGATTTGTTGTCATTTCAATTAGTTAACTGTCTTAGCCGCTACTATTAGAATTATAAAATGTGGGACATTAGGCACATTTAATGTAGTATGAGATGCATTTTTTCTTGAAATAGAACTCTTCCATAGAAGTAAATCTGCTTAGTACATAAATACATTCTCTTTCACAAGTTATAACATAAATTAATCTTTCTACCTGGAAAAATTGCATTTGTTTATTCACTGGTTCCATTTAAAAAATGTGACATACCAACTTGCACCAATTTCTTCTTTCTTAGGATTTCATTTGAAATGTAATCTCAGACTGTTACACATTTTGCAAGCTGGTAGAGCCATTAATGGATTAAAGCAATGAAACCCAGTGCGCAGACACTAAGAAAGGATAACATACATGAAATAGCATGTGAAGTACATACCACTATTGTGTTCCTTGCATTGATAACTGGGATCTGCCATCATTGATTAATTATTGGGGTAACGTAATGAAACCACAGGTGGGGACTGACAAAAGGGTACTTCTTCAAGAACAACAGATTATGATGGTGAATATGACTGCCACCCTAAGACTGTGTTGCTTCTGAAAAAAAAAATAGCCAGGGAAGATGACTTGAATTTTTATTCTGTCATATTTGATTTCTACATCACCACAGAAAGCTTAAGGTGAGTAGATTGGGCAGGCACCCTGTCATCTCACTTAACAGGAAAGGCACTGATAATGTATAATGTTATGGATAAAACTGATTGCAAGGACTGTGGTAAATGTAGGAAAAGAGTTGTTAATCAATGTTTGTATGCCTCCTGAGGAAGAAGCAATGGAATTTTGTAACTGGATGTTTAATGCAGATAAATCAGTAAGAGCACAAATGCACGAATTAAAGCATATTTTAAATGTCTGATCCTGATAACAATAACAAAGCGAAATGTTAAAAATTATAGAAGTAGATAGCTTTGCCTAGGAAAATAATATGGCTGCAATCCCAAGAACTTTGACATATCAGTGGCATCAGTAAGAAAGTTTATTAATTAATGACACAATCTTTAAAAATGAATTGTCTGCTTATATGGATAAATATGCAGCAAAAAAAGAGATATATTTTTTTAAAACAAAAAGCAGCTTGCTATATGTTTGTTATAAATGTGGAGGCATATGTCATATCAATGAGTCCTGTGCTTTTAACACTGAAGAAATTCTGACAGAAATGGAAAAATTGAAAAACGTGTTTTTGATTAAGTAGTTCTGATGAGGTATGATAGGTCTACAACTAGTATAAATGGGTCAACTCTGTTTCAGAGAGTTACAACCAAGCCAGTAAAATATGACACATGATTTCACTCATCAAGTTTTCCACAGTGTATAAGCATAAAACTAGTAACAATCAAGAAGTGGAGATATTATGCATTCATGTGACAAAAAAAGAGTATCACTTATTAATACAGAAATTTAGAAAGTTCTGGGAAAACTGTTCCGTCTTTTGTCTGTAACTCCCAAATTAACCCATAATATAATATTAGGAAATATTTTCCTTTTTTAAAGCACAATTGGACGGCGCAGTGGTGCAATGGTAGCGTTGTCGCCTTACAGCAAGAGGTTCTCCTGTTCAATGCCTTCTGTGCGGAGTCTGAATGACCTGCATTCATGTGGGTTTTCTCTGGGTGCTCCAGTTTCCTCCCACGTTACAAAGACATGTGTCTGAAGTGTTTCTCCCTGGGCCTCTGCTGAAAATTGGCTTCGTTCCAAGTTGGACTTTCCTGGTAAACAAATGTTAATTAAATAAATAACTATGGAAGAATATAGGCGCAGGGACCACAAATAGAAACACTGTGGCAAGCTGATACATTGCTTCATTATATGTATGGAGGGTGAGCAAGGCAGTGACACTCAGAAAGAGAGCCGGAATCAGAATGGACAATGGAAATGATATGGAAACTACAAAAGCAGCTAGAATGTTGGTGTTCTTAGACAACAGAAAGATCCTCCTGTTACTAGAAACATTTCTTAGTGATAGAGCTGCAGAAGGCCAAAACTGTCAGAAATGCCAATATAGCAACTTAAGATGAACTGAAAGAAAATTCTGAGGTAAAAACAATGCAATACAGAAGTATACACATGAGGTTGTAAGACGTGTTAGCACAGAAAAAGAACATAAAATACAAAAAGAAAGATACATTTTGAGGACACTCAAACCAAAGTGAGCTGCAGAAGTAAAGTAAGCAGTAGAATGCAGACTTTAGGACCTATTTCTGCTTGTGTAAAACAGAGACTACAAATAAAGACATAGTCATCGCAAAAGGCACCTATAAGAAAAGAAGGAACTAAGTCGGAGTTTAAATTTTACTTTGAGAAAACCTTTGTAGGGTAAGGGCAAAATAAGGAATGAAAAAAAACTGAAAAGGTCATATCTACACAAACTTAACTAGAGAAAGAATAACCTAAAATAAAAGAGAGCAGTCATGAGGCTGATAGCCAAGAAACTAAACCAGGAGGTGATTTTGTTCAGAACTATGTTTTGCAGAAGACATAGAAGAAGCTGCAGCGTCAGCATTATAAATGAAGAGGCTACACCTTTCATCTTGAGGCAGGTTACTGAAGAAAGTATTCCCAAGTTAGTGTACAAAGAAACCACATAAATTTTAAAAGGCAAACTGGGAAAATGATATATTAAGAATGACAAGAGACCGACAATATAATCAAGACTGTAGGAGATGATGACAAACATAAAGTTCCCATTACTTCTTACCCCTATTTTGTGTTAAAAGTTAACTATTTATATAGAGTAAGTAAATAAACAGGAGAAATTCTGTATCAGTTACTAGTACTAAAATCTTATAGGACATTAGTTGTGAAGTTATTCCATGGCTACATGGTTTTGAGATCACCTAGGAATAGACAAAACGTAGGCAACAGTATTGGTCAGGATGTTCTGCCCAGGCATAATGAAAAAGAAAGAAGACTTATGTACTTCTTGACAAGAATATTAGAAAACTACACCCAACCTAGACATAGAAGTAACATGATCCCAATACTTAAATCATTTATTTTATTTATAATGCATTAATGGCGCTAGAACATGATCCAAATGGACAATTTTTAGGCTCAGCCTGGGAAAAAACATAGTACAAGGTAACAATATATAGAACACAGGAATATAACCCTTCACATATATTGCTATGGACATCACAGAGCCATTAGAAAAAATCCAGAATTAGGTATCAAGACATGCTAGTCATAATGAATGATGCTACCAAATTTCCAGAAGCAGTGCTATTACTCAAAGCTAAAGCAGAATGTTGTTATTTTCCAAAGTGAATATCCCTAAAGTGATACTGACCAAGACACTCCATTTATTTCATGAGTACTGCATCAGTTATGTTAGTGTTCTAAACAGCTGAAACATGAGTCTACCATCTGCAGACTGACAGATTAGTAGAAAGGGATGTTAAAGAAAGTAACTAATGCAAATGGAAAAAAAAAACAAGGCCGGTTGTTGCACTACCTACTGTTTGCAATCATAGGATCATAGGTTCATAGGTGTGTACTAGGCTAATGGCCCTGGAGCCTTTGCAAGCCTAGCCCATAGAAGTGTCCTGGCATCTTGCCTCCTGACGTTAGTTCTCACTACCTCTATCAAGTAGAGCCACTGGAGTGATCCTTGGGGTGAACTTTCTATTACCCATCCACTCATCAAGATTTCTGTTGAAGAGGGTCAGCAAGGTGCTCTGCTTGACATGTATGGAAAGTCTTTTCCAGAGGATGGGCAATCTCTGGGTGAGGAACCTGTCCCTCCAGTTTGTTCTGTTGATTGTGGTAATGAGGTCGAGGTCTCTGGAGCGTGTGGTGAGGAGGGATTGGGATTTCTTTAGATATAGCATTTCTAACAGAGCTGGGTCAGACATAAGTCAAGCAGAGATCGCCTCTAAGTAGGTGATATGAGACAGAGAATAGCTGGAGTCTTTTGAGCATGTCCATGTAGGACATGTGTTTAATACCTAGGATCCTCTTCGTGAGGTACTTCTGTGGCCTCTCCAGCTGTTGCAGGTGTCTAGTGAGGTACATGCCAAATGAGGCATTATACTCAATGATTGGTCTAATGAAGGAAGAGTAGAGAGAGATGATGACCTCTTTCTTCCTGGATACAAAACCCTTAGTAATGAGATGCGCCACATAGAAGGACATTCTGACCACACTGACAATGTGGTGGTTTAAGGAGAGGTCGCTGTTAACCTGCATCCCCAGATCTTTTATAATGCCTTCAGTGTTCAGTTGGCTCCCATCGATGTGGTAATTAGTCAAACTATAGCTTTTACCAAAGGAGATGATGATGCATTTTTTGGCATTAAGCTTAAGGCCATGTTTTTGACACCAGTCATTGGCCTCAGTGAGGCCTTTCTGTAGGATGTCTGCATCACTTGGGGAGTTAATAATGGCTCCCAGCTTACAGTCATCTGTTAACTTGGTCAGCCAGAGTCCCTTTGTGTTGGCCTTGACTTAAATAATTTATTCCTGAGTAATAGATGCCAAACAGGAGAGGACCCAGGACCGATCCCTGTGGGACTCCACTCGTGACTGGTCAGCAGTCTGACTTGGAGTCCGTTACTTTCACACTGTGTGTTCTATCTGTGAGCCAGTTTCCAACCCACTTAGTGATATAGGGGTTGATGCCTAGTTTGTTGAGTTTATCAATAATTCCTGAGTGAGGAACAGTATCAAAGGTCTTGGCCAGATTGAGGTAGGCTGTATGCACTGCCTTACCTTCATCCACAGCTTTGGTGACTGACTAAAAGAAGTCAACCCGGTTGAGCAGGCATAATCTCCCTTTCACAAAGCCAAATTGCGTGGGGTCTAGAGTCTGGAGATTTCCTATATCTTTGTTAATCAGGTCCATGATGATGCACTCCGTAGCTTTACATATCAGACTCATCAAGCTAATGGGGCAATAATTCCCAGGGTCTGTAGCCACTCCCCCTTTATGGAGAGGGATGATTGTAGCAGTGTGCCATTTGGTAGGGACAAAGCCTGAGGTGAAGCTGTGACTGAACAGGACTCACAGATGTGGTGCCAGTTCACTTTGTAGTTCATGCAGAACACAGCCAGGGATATTATTGGGTCCCATGGAAGCTGTATTCTTGGCCTTGGACAATGCAGCTTTAACCTGTGCTACCTTAATGCTGGGTGCCTGGCATTCTTCTGGTATCATGATTGGTCCTTTAGGGGGGAGAGAGGGATAAAGTTGGTACTGTATTCCTGTGTTCTATATATTGTTACCTTGTACTATCAGAGAAGTGCTACAAGCTTCATCTGCATTAGCGCTAGGTGAGCATCTGTATGACAGGTATCTGAGACAGCTGCTAGATATTGCTAAGGAAATCTGGAAAGAAGAAAGACAATAATTAAAAGTGGGATAGAAAAATATGTTAGTTTACAAGACAGATTAAAATTAGTAATGCTCATAATTCGGTGAGTACACATAGAGAGACTAAGAAATGCAACAATGAATTTATAATGTATGACTTCAAGAAATTAACCCATAAGAGAAAGTACTATTATTATTGCTGCAGGCAAAATGGCTGGTGCCATTTCAGGTGCTGGAACAAAATATGCAGCAAACTACATGGCTAGACATCCAGGAAAGTGAACAGTATCACACATTTATCCCATTAATGTATTTAAACTGGAGTGATAAGTAGATAACTTGGCACAGAGTGTACAGGCTGATAAGCTGACTGTAGAGTCCAAAGCCTCCCTAGATGAAGGTCAGATAAAGGAATCCTTGTCAGAAATACATAAACAGGATATACGAGAATGTTTTTAAGAAATATAGGAGTATTCTCAGAGATGCCGGAGAGAACTAAACTAACTGAACATAATGTAGAGACAATCCCCAGAATTTAGGTTATGCTGAGACATTATATAGTACCAGAGTCACAAGAATATCTACCAAGGGAAATGAGTTTAAAAATATGCAGATTAGGTGTGATAAGAAGAGCCACAGGATGAGTGAAGAAGCCCAATTGGGCTAGTCCTTAAACTTGGCAAAGCATAATATTACGTAATGACATTGGGAAATAGAATTGTGTTTATAAGGATAACCATTTGAAATGTCTGGACCCGCTAGAGCTAGTCCCAAAACACAGAGATCAAATGTCTGAAAGATCAGAATCAGAGTCACATTTATTGGCCAAGTATGCACGCATACAAGGAATTTGACTCAGGTTTTGATAACTCTCCAAGTATAATTTACAACACACATAACTATTAATCACATACCAAAGATAAAGAACGAGACAAAAAATACACATATACATATGCATACAAAGTGCAGAGTGCATCTCAGTGCAAGAGATGCTGAAATAAATGCTGAAAAACAATATTAACAACATGTAACCAACACTGCAAATCCCTGAAAAGCCTAAGAAGAGGGATACCCAGCCTAACTAAGCTGAATTAACATTTATGAGCTTAATGGCCTGTAGGAAGAAACTGTTCTTATATTTGCTTGTTTTGGCGTATATAAGTCTATAGCGCCTAGTCAATGGAAGAAGTTCAAAAAGGTAGTGGTCTTCATGTGAGGGGTTGGTGATAATGTTCCCTGCCCATTTCATGATTCCTGAATAATACAGGCCCTGTAAGGAGGGCAGACTAGCACCAATAATGTTTTTGGCAAACTTAACTATTTGTTGTAGCCTATTTTTGTCATGTTTAATCACTGATCCCAACCACACTGTTATAGATGAACTGGGAACAGACTCAATAACTGCTGTGTGAAACTAATCAGCAGATCCTGTGGGAGGTTGAATTTCCTCAGCTGTCACAGGAATTACATTCACTGTTGAGCCATTTTTATGATGGACCGAACATTGGACTCCCATTTCAAGACCCGAGAGATTATGGATCCCAAAAACGTAAAAGTTTCCACAACTGTCACAGCAGTATTAAGTATGTAGAGAGGAGGTAATATTGTGGGATCTCTCTTAAAGTCCACTGTCATCTCCACAGTTTTAAGAGTGTTTAACTCCAGATGGTTCTGTCTACACCAAAGGACCAGCTGTCAACCTCCCATCTGTGTGTGGGCTCATCACAATTTCTGATGAGCCCAATGATGGTTGTGTTATCCACATATTTAATAAGTTTGATAGAGAGATCCTCAGTGGATCGTTAGTGTAAAGGGAGAAGAGTAGGGGAGACAGCACACATGCCTGGAGGGCACCTGCGTTGATCATGCAATAGCTAGATGCAAATTTCCCCAATTTTACCTGCTGTTTCCTATTGGTCAGGAAACTGGTGATCCATTGACAGGAGGAGGAGGAGGCAGAGCTAAAGTCCACAAACAAAATACTTGCATATGCCCCCCTGAGTTGTCACGATGTTGCAGAATATAGTGCAGACCCATATTAACTGCATCATCCACTGACCGGTTATCTCAATAAGCAGACTGAAGGGGATCCAACAAAAGAGATGTGATCATCTGCACTTGCCATGCTCTGTCAGTAAGTTCTTAGGGCATAGTAACTCTTTTTAGACTCAGGAATATAGTAATGATTAGATTAGATGTTTTCTTTATTTATTTGAGACTGTCCTGCAATGTTGTTTTAAATATTTTCTGTGATTTTGAACTCTATAGTAAATGTGTTGGATTTACTCAGTATTGTCTTGTTCTTTTATTATTTATTATTAAATATATTTAAACATATCTTTGTGTCTGATATTTATGAGACATATTTAAGCTCTTAGAGTACTTTCATATGTATTTGGTAACACTGTGTAGGCCACTCCTAAATAGCCTTGCAAGTCTTAGTCAGACTACCATTTATGTTAATAGTAACATTACAAAGTAAGATTGGACACCCTTTGTTAAGGGCCTTAAAAGTAGATGATAAGGGGTTCTGGTGGCAGTGATAACTACCTTATAGTCAGAGTCAGGACAGCAGGGGGCATAGCTAGTAAACCTGTGCCAGCCTTTCCCAGGTGTGTGTGTGTGTGTGTGTGTGTGTGTGTGTGTGTGTGTGTGTGTGTGTGTGTGTGTGTGTGTGTGTGTGCAAAACATATCTCCATGAGTATGTGTCAGCTATTTGGGCAGGGACATGAAGCACTGGTTGGACAGAGAGAGAGAGTGTTGGAGGACTTGGCTTGGAACCCCGGCTAAGGATTCAAGTTCTCTGTATGCTCTTAAGGGAAATTGCACTTTACTCTGTGTGTGTGTGTGTGTGTGTGTGTGTGTGTGTGTGTGTGTGTGTGTGTGTGTGTGTGTGTGTGTGTGTGTGTGTGTGTGTGTACTTGTCATCCTCCCATTGAGTACATTCCCCACTGTTGCCAGTGGAGAGGATTGAGGCTCCTTGATTACTGGGCCAGTGCAGGAGTGTCACATATTAATTGGCGGATAGTGGTGGGATAGCCACATCACATATTAATTGGCTTGTAGTGGTGTGGATATTGAATTCCTGTAGCCTGTGTACAGTGGTCAATGCAGTTGTTTGTATTCTCAATCAGCCATTCAATGAACATTCAGAGTTTCACATCACGATTGTTTATTTTTTTTTTGTTAGCTTACTTAGTCAGGGAGAGCAAGCAATCATGTCAGCAGAGGAGTATGGCAAGCTGACAAAGAGCCAGTTGGCTGAGATGTTGCAGGCTAAAGGACTGGTGCATTCCAACCTGACTAAGGCAGAAATGAATGTAGCTTTGGGCACAGCTGCATCACAGGCCAGCGATCAGGAGGACAACCAGGCTGGCCTTAGAGATGTACAATGCTAAGAAAATGAACAGTTCAACCTTTCCACAGAGGACTTAAAAATCCATCTGGAGTTAAAGAGACTTGAGCTGGAGGCCAATCATTTGGAAATAGAAGCAGCAGCAGAGAGACTGAGACATCTAGAGGCTGAGAAAAAATGAGAAACTGAGATGTCTTGAGGCTGAGGAAAATGAAAAACTGAGATGTCTAGAGGCTGAGTGAGGAAAATGAGAAATTGCAATGTTTAAAGGCTGAGGAGAAGGAGAGGCAGAGGCAACATGAAAAGGAGATGCTGACTCTTTGCCAGAGTCATGGAGGTAATGGGGAAGGTAGTAACTGAACCCCAGAAGCAACAAATGTCAGTAAATTTCTTCCACAATTTACAGAGGGGGATAATTTTGATAGTTTCATTCATATGTTTAAAAGGGTATGTAAACAGTATAATGTTGACCATGGGCTCTGAATATGGTTCCTGACCCTCTTACTCAATGGTAAAGCTGTAACTGTTATTTGTAAATTGTCTGATACTGATTGCTTAAATTATAATACTGTAAAAAACTGTCTTTTAGAATGCTTTAAGTTAACACCTGAAGCTTATAGGAAAATGTTTTGTGAGCATAGACACAAGGCAGATGAAAGTGTGTGTAAATATATTGCTGAACTAAGCACTTATTTTCATAGGTGGTTGAGTGGATGTCAGGTCACCACTTTTGAAGGGCTGGCAGAACTTTTGGTGAGGGACAAGCATTTAGCACTTTGCCTGAGGACATGACAATCTGGTTACCTGATAGACCATGCAATATTGCAAATGAGTTGGGGAAGCAGGAAGACCTATACTTAGCAAGCAGGGCATCACTGTACAGGAAAGGGACACCCAGTGCTGCATATGGGTCTAAGGGAATCCATGGTGGGCAGCCCAGACTGCCCCAACAGAATCCACTAGTAGCAGGGGAAGCCATTAGTCCAGGTACACATCCAGGACCAAGGGTTAAATGTTTTAAATGCAACCAGTGGGGCCATGTAGTATATATATATCCACAAAGGTAAGGTGGGGAACAAAAGGTGGGAGAGCCAATAAGTGGGAATGGCAAAATGCCAGCAGTAAGTTGTCTCGAGACAACAAGGGTACCAAACTACCACAAGAGGTTATATCCTATCTTAGTAGATGGAAAAGAGGCCACTGCTTAGAGAGACACAACCTTTGACCTAACCACTGTGAAGCCTGCAATGGTTAAAGAGGAGCACTACTTGCTTGGGCAGTCTACTCCAGTCAGAGCTTTAGGAGGGACCCCATTCCAAATACCTTTAGCTATGGTTCACCTTGACTAGGAGAGTGGAAAAGGAATCCAGCAAGTAGGTGTGTTTGAGGATATTCCTATAAATGTCCTAAAAGGGAATGATTTTGATAATGTAGTACCCTGTGTGCATGCAATTATATGCAGTCAGGCTTGGAGACAAGCATGTGGGTCTGGTAGGCTGGGGGAGACCCAGACAGACCACACACTTGCAGCAAGGACTGATGAGGTGGTTACTTCAGGGAGGGAGCTACCCTGTAGCAGTGAGACTGAAAGTGAGCCACAGCTGCTTGTGGGTACTGATTTTCCCTTGGACAGAGTGACTGCAAGGGCACAGGTGAATAGTAAAACCTGGGCTGACAGTGAAGCACCGCTGTCAGATAATACCAGACATGTTGTGTAAGTGGAGCTGGGAAGGGTTACAAAGAGAGAGCTGAGACAGGCTTATCTCTCAGACCCTACATTACAAGGCCTGAGGGAGGTAACTAGTGAGGCACCTAATTCTCAATGTAAGGGGGATTTGTATACTGGGACAAAGGATTACTGTATAAAGAGTGGACCCCTGTGGGAGGGCTAGAGGGTGAGAGAATATAACAGTTGGTAGTGCCCAGACCCTACCATCTGGCACTTCTAGCCATAGTCCATGAAATTCCTTTTGCAGGTCATATGGGCATAAAATGTACAAAGAGATGTATTATGCAGAACTTTTATTAGCCTGGGATTTCCAGAGATGTAACAGGGTACTACAGGACCAAAAGGTGAGCAAGGCAGGAGACAAGGTTAAAGCTCCTTTGATGCCTTTGCCTATCATTAAGGAGCCATTTCAGAGGGTAGCTATGGATATTGTGGGGCCTCTGAGTACCCCAAGTTCCACAGGAAAAAAGTATATCCTAGATTAGTAGATTATGCTACCAAATACCCAGAAGTGGTGGCCCTGTCCTCCATTGAGGCAGAAAAGGTGGCAAATGCTTTGTTTGAGATTTTCAGCAGGGTAGGTTTCCCAAAAGAAATACTGACTGACAAAGGTGCCAATTTCATGTCAGACCTGCTGGCTTGTCTGTGGAAGCACTGTGGTGTGAAGCACCTAAAGACTACCCCCTACCATTGCCAGACTAATGGCCTTGTTGAGAGGTTAAACTCTTCACTCAAGTCCATGCTACGGGCATTTGCAGACAAGTTTAAGAGGGAGTGGGACAAATATTTTCCCCATCTGTTGTTTGCTTACAGAGAAGGGCTCCAGGAATCCACAGATTTTTCACCCTTTGAGTTGCTGTATGGGCATATAGTGAGGGGACCTCTAGATTTGATTTGAGATGAGTGGGAAGGTGAGTGTGAATCTCACAAGGAGTCTGTTATGGCATATGTCCTAAACCTCAGAACAAGGCTCAGGGAACTCATGGGCTTGGCCCAGGAAAACCTGGCAGAAGCCCAACAGCAGAAAAAGGTTTGTTATGACAGGAATGCTCAAGCTAGAGAGTATGCTGTAGGGCAGCAGGAAATGGTTGTCATTCCTACCAGACAAAATAAACTGCAGGCAGCCTAGGAGGAACCCTACAAGGTAGTAAGGAAGGTCAGTGATGTTAACTACATGGTAGAACTACTAGGCAAGAGGCAGGGGCACAAATTGTACCATGTTAACATGATGAAACTTTACCATGATAGGGAGGCACTTGTTCTGAGTATTTGCAGTGAATGGCAGGAGGAGTCTGAAGGAGATCTGATGACTGATCTGCTCAGTGAAACTCAGGCTGGCACCTCAGTGGAATGGGTAGCAATGTCCCAGCAACTCAGCCCTACTCAGGTTAGAGAAATTCAATCAGTGTTACAGGAGTTTGGGGACATATTTACTGGGAAACTAGGGTGCACCCACCTGGTGCAGCCCCATGTAGATACAGGACCCCAAAGGCCTATTAATCAGGCCCCTTATAGAGTGCCTGAGAGAGTCAGACTCTGAGGGAGGAGATACAGGAAATGTTGGAAATAGGAGAAATTTAGGAGTCCAGCAGTCCCTGGGTCTCCCCAGTGGTGGTGGTACTAAAGATGGATGGCAGCACCAGGTTCTGTGTGGACTACAGGAAATGAAATAGTCATACAGAGTCAGATGCTTATCTGATGCCTAGGACAGATAAAGCCCTAGAGCAGTTGGGCGGGGCTAACTATCTCACCACTATTGATCTTGCCAAGGATTACTGGTAGAGAGAGGTCAGCCTTTGTGACTCCTTTTGGCTTGTATGAGTTCACAAAGATGTCCTTTGGGATGAAAAATGCCCCAGTGACTTTCCAGAAGCTGGTAGATCATATCCTAGCAGGAGCAGGAGATTTTACCCTTGCTTACCTAGATGATATTGCCATCTACAACCATTCCTGGCAAGAGCACCTTCAGCATGTCAGGGAGGTGCTGGGCAGACAACAGAGGGCAGGATTGACCATTAAATCCAGCAAATTTCAGATGGGTATGGCAGAGGTCTCCTACCTTGGACAAAGAGTGAGGAGTGGTAAGATCAGGCCAGAACCTGCCAAAGTGGAAGCCATTCAGGTATGGCCTGTTCCTGTTACCAAAAAGCAGGTGAAGGGATTCTTAGGTACAGTGAGGTACTACAGAAAGTTTGTCCCCAATTATAGTATGCTCCACATACAGATCTGACAAGGAAAAAAAAGCCAGATAATGTAATGTGGACCCCAGCATGTGAGCAGGCATTCCAGAAGCTTAAAGGAGTTTTGGGTGGACTCCCTGTGTTAGCCAGTCCAAATTACAGCAAAGAATTTGTTGTGCAGGTGGATGCTTCAAACCTTGGGGTAGGGGCTGCACTTAGCCAGGTTTCCTCTGAGGGAGAAGAGCACCCAGTGGTATATCTTAGTCGTTGGCTCCAACCCAGGGAGGAATGCTATGCAGCTGTAGAAAAGAAATGCCTAGCCATAGTGTGGGCACTGCAGAATCTTCAGCCTCTGTATATAAGAAATTCACTTTAGTTACAGACCACAATCCCTTAACATAGCTATATCGAGCCAGCCAGCAAAATACAAAGTTACTAAGGTGGAGCCTAGGGTTGCATGCAAATGACATGACAGTACAGCCCCGCAGTGGGGTTAGCAATGCCAACACAGATGAGGGTCTCAAGACAGGGAATGGGGTAAGGTATTCCCAGATAGGCTCAACCCTCTCAAGCAACGTTTCTCAAGGGTCACTTGTAAAACTAGCTTGAGTTTTCGGGGGAGGGGTATGTGATATTGGGAAATATTGCCAGCCAGCTATCTGGAATTTTGCAAATAATTATATGTCATTTGTGAATATTGACATGACTTATACAGAACTGTGTTATGTGCTGAGCCAAAATGTAACCACAGCATGCCCTGCTGACTTAGAACAGAAATGCATATAAACTATATACCTGTGCAAATGTATGTTTTAATAGTAGAAACTGGAGCATTCAGAGTCAACTTGCAAAACTTCAAGAAAATAAGTTGAAATGAAAATGTTTTACAATTGCATTATAAAAGTTAGTTTCAATGCAGCAAGGAGACAGAATGTCTAGAACTAGGGTGTCTTCTGCATTGTTTTGTAAGTGTTTTATTGTTTTTTTGTCTTCTAGCAACTGCAAACATGTGAAGGCTAAGTATTTTTCACAAGAAGATATCAAATGCTACAATGGGGGGGTTAGCTTGGGAACTTAAGTCAGGTGACCCAATAGTAATATTTGATATTAATTTAAGAACTCTCTCAGAGAGAGACTGTGCATTTTGTATTTTGTCTTGGACCTAGCAAGACCATCCACTCATCATCACCATCTGCACTTGCCTTGCTCTGTAAGTAAATTCTTGGGACATACTAACTATTTTTAGACTCAGATAGGAATATAGTAAAGATTAGTTTAGATGTTTTCTTTATTTATTTGAGACTGTCCTGCAATGTTGTTTTAAATACTTCCTATGATTTTGAACTCTGAAGTAACTGTGTTGGATTTACTGAGCATTGTCTTGTTCTTTTATTATTTATTATTAAATATATTATATTGAAACCTGTCTTTGTGGTTGATATTTGTGAGACATATTTAAGCTCTTAGCGTACTTGCATATGCATTTGGTGACACTGTACATGCCACTCCTAAATAGCCTTGCAAGTCTTAGTCAGATTATCATTTGAATTAATAGTAACATTACACAGTAAGACTGGACACCCTTTGTTAAGGGCCTTAAAGGTAGCTGATAAGGGGTTCTGGTGGCAGTGATGACTACCTTATAGTCCGGGCAGAAGGGGACATAGCTAGTAAACCCACGCCAGCCTTTCCCAGATGTGTGCGTAAAACAAATCACCAGAAGTGTGTATGTCAGCTACTTGAACAAGGACATGACACACTGTCTGGACAGAGAGAGTTGGAGGACTTGGCTTGGAACCCTGGCTAAGGACTCAACTCTATAGCTGTGCCAGTGGGGAGTCTTATTGGGGATCTGGAGAAAGAGGGAGAAACCAGCCCCAGACTGACTGTGATCTCTGTGTGCTCTTAAGGGAAATTGCACTTTACTGAGTGTGTACTTGTCATCCTCCCATTGTCTACATTCCCCACTGATGCTAGCAGTAAGGATTGAGGCTCCTAGATTACTAGGCCAGTGTGGGGACATCACAGTTTGCACACTGAGAGGGCTGATGACAGAATCATTTGTGTTCTGAGGCTTATCAATCCTGCAGTAAAAAGCATTCAAATCCTCATCCAGCTGGTGATTTACTGCAATGTGGGGAATGATTTCCTTCAATCTGTAATATTTTGTAGTCCTTTCCACACTGATGCAGGGTCATTGGCCAAAAACTAATTTTTCAGCTTTTCAGAGGAACCCTTTTTAGACAATCTAATTTATTTTCTCAGTGTGTTCCTTTGCCTGTCTAAACAGTATTCTATCCTCACTTCTATAGCCAGCTTCTTTGGCTTGATGATGCTGCTTGAGTTTTACAGTAAACCATGGTTTGTTTTTGTTAAATTTTAAAGAGGTCTTGGTGGAGACACACATATTTTCACAGAAGCTAACATGAGATGTTACTGTGCCCTCCAGTTCATGTAAGTTAGCAGCATTATATTCAAAGACACTCCAGTCCTTGCAATCAAAGCAGGCTTGCAGCTTCAACTTCACCTCACTAGCCCACTTTCTTCCTGTATTAGTCACAGGTTTAGCAGGTTTTCACTTACTCCTATAGGCTAGAAGCAAATTAATCTAACAGTGGTCAGAGAAACCCAAAGCTGCACGGGGGACAGCACGACAGACATATATACTAAGTCTGAAATGCAGTTTCTCAGAATATTCCCTTTTCTCCAAGGTATGTCAATCTTGAAGTTGGTATATATAAGTTCAGGGGATTTGGGGGTGCATAGGGGTATTGCCCCCCTGCAAAAAGAAGTTTAAAGGAGTAGAGTGATTTTTGAGATTTGTTCTTCTCCTATGTTTTCTGTTTTTTTTGCAACTTATCAGCACTTGGCATTTTGACTGCTGACATTTCAACAGAAAGCTGTTTTTAAGTTTGATTGCTATGCCATGCCTAGAACTGATGAGCTGACAGAGACCAAGGGAAAGCTAGATCTCTGACAGCACTAGGCTTGATGAAGGGTTACTGAAAGATAATATTTACCCTATTTGCCAAACAGAAAACAGCTTTTGTAAATCCTGTATGTCTATCTCAGTGCACAGTGTTACTATCAGGCATAGTTATAACCCCAATGCTAATGAATAAAATATTAAAGCCCTGCTGATGATAATGCTGTGGCATAGTGGGATGACATATTCATTCAGGAGAATGGAAACCTCACTCATCTAAACTTTATGCTTAATACAGGTAGGCTTGAAAGTAAATACTAACCAAAGTAAACTGAGTCTGCTTAAAGCCAACTACTTGAGGTACTTTACTGGAAGAAGTGTGGTAAGACCAGAACTAGAAAAGAAAGAGGCTAGAAAGAAAACTGTTTCCTCCACTAAGAGATAGATGAAAGTTTACCTTGGCATAGCTGTGTACTATAGGAAGTTTGCACCTAATGTTGCAACTTTTGCCTGCCGTTAGATATTACAAAGAGAAAAGCTCCAGGCAATATGTAATGGTCTCCAGCGGACGATTGAGCATTTAATTAACTAAAAGCAGATCATTTGTTCTGAACCTGCTCTAGTAGCTCCTGAGGTACAAAAGAGTTTAACTTATATAACAACCTGTCAGAGGCAGGATAAGTGCCAGTGCTATCCTAAAATATTCAAGACGGAGAAGAACCCATGTGTGCTATATCAGCAGAAAGCTGAACAATGCAGAAGGAGATAATACGATCCTGAAGGAGAGTGTCTAGCAATCAAATGGGCTTTCTACAAAATGGAATACTGCTTGCTAGACAGAAACTTCATTTGGTAATAGAGAAAATCATTTTGTAATATTTAATTGGCAAACTGATGATAATGCAAAGTGGTGTCAGTAGGCAGTATCCCTGCAACCTTTTTAGTAAATTCTGTAACTTATTGTTATGACAGCAAGAAAACTGGTTTTGTGCTGGAATGGGTAGTTGTAACATGTTAGTTATAGAAATTGAGTATGTGGCTTTAAATGTGTACTCAATGCATACTGGAGTGTGGGAACATAAATGTGCTGCCTCATAAGGCTTTAATTGACAATTATTAAAGTATAAAGGGAAGTAGCTAGAAAATTCAGGAAGTCAGTTCCTCACATAGAGGTTTTTCTGAAGGAAGGCATGCAAGCATGTCGTGGTTGAGTTTCCAGGTAGGGCTACCCTATGAGTAGGGTATGATTAGCCTGTGAAAGTACCTGCTTATGAACTGAAATTTGTCCATGAGAGAGGACTGCAGCCTTGGACTGTCCCTGGGACCTGGGGATGGCTTGCAAGGCTTGGACTTCCCTTCTGAGTAACAGACAACCTGTATCCTGGAAGGGTTTTGGGGCTGAACTTTATTAAGGCACTGTTTGCTTTATTTTGATACTGCAAAGCAAGCGTGTGTGTGTGTGTGTGTGTGTGTGTGTGTGTGTGTGTGTGTGTGTGTGTGTGTGTGTGTCTGTATTTAAGTGTGTGGATATATATGTCACCTTGGCTGGAAAAAAAACAAAGCAGTGTCTTTGGTTATATTTTCATTAAACAATAATTTGGTTGTTCTTTCATCAAACATATTACAGCCTTTTACAACCATTCCAAGTACAAGCTGTCTTAAAATATCCCAGGTCAATAACACTCTGGCATAGAGGGATAAGCCCCTGTCTATGTCCCAAGTGACTTGTATTCAATTAGTGGCTTAGATGACTGAAGTGCTGGCAGGTAATGGGTAGGCGTAACCATCCCATGGAGGAGGAAATTTGCCTGGGCATTCCCTTGTTTGATCCCCAGTGGAGGCTGTAGACTCAGAGGGTGCATAATCAAAGGAGGGGAAAGTGAGAGTACACTGGCTGAGCTGCTTCAGAGGCAGGGTTATATGCCAGCACAACCCTACTGTACACCCTCTTAGACAATTCAGGTGAGTGCTTAGTGGAACAGAGAAGTAGGACATAAGCAGAAACCCCCATGGCAGTAGTGTGATGCAGTCCCAGGACACCATGATCTCCTTATTGCCCTAACCCTAATCAAAGTAAGAAGAGACAGGAAGATCCAACACCAGGATCTGCTGATGTTCAGCTGTGGAGAAGGAAAAAAAGAGGTCTAAAAATGTACCAGGCTGTAGACCTTGACTAGGCCTCCAGTGTAGCTTTACACTCCAGATGTTTCTTTCAACTCTGATTCCATAAATTAGCCTCATCTGGGTTCTCACACTCCACACATGTAATGTCTTCAAGCTCCAGCTCACCCATTCTGTCCCTTCATTTGAGGAAACAGCATCCAGATTCTAGCCCTCTAAGATCACTCCATTTATACCAGTATAATCAACAGTCAGTGACTTGTTAAACTGAAGTTTGTGTTCATAAACAGGTCAGACTTTCTGAGGAGTATCATCAGTCTAGGA
>NC_056731.1:1662204406-1662486906 GCF_019279795.1 Protopterus annectens | reverse complement strand
CATTCTATTGAATGCATCTTGGTCGAACTAAGGCAAAATACTGAAACGGCTTTTAAGCAAATTCTTTCCCAGGGAAAGAAATTGCTTGGCCACTTCCACTACTTTGCCACTTTCGGCACTGTAGTGCGATCTCGGAGTTGGTAAATTTAAGTAGGAGGGTGTGGGGGTGCAGGGGTGCTTGCCCCTCTGCTTGCACTGTTAAGGTGTGTTTTTCTTTCTTTTTTCTTTTTTTATTCTTTTATATTTGAATATTTATGTATTATTTCAATTTTTTTGGGGGAGGGAAACAAAATTTTTTTTCCCTTGGAAAAAAATCGCTGTTCTGAGCTTTTGAGATTGCAAGCTTTCGCTTACAAGGGGTCAATTATTCATCATTCGCTTTTTAAGTATTCAATGATATAATATAGACCCCTTAGGTCTGTACTTGACTGGCCCGGCACTACATAAATGCAAACACAAGCCTTGAACTAAATAAAAATTGTGACCAGTGAAAAACAGCTCTACTTTCCAGAAAAAACACTTTTTAATTAAAGAACACACATTCTATTAGCGCCTCGGCCGTAGCCTTTACAGAGTAAAAACCTTCTTACTAAAAAAACACCTTATATATACACATCCAACATTTTTCAATTAATCAGTTATCCATTAGATTCTAACAATCATTCAATTTCATTCTTAAAGTTAAAAAACTATATAAAACTTTGCCAATTACGTTCTTTATTCAGACAATTTGGTAAAAGTGTATTATCTTTCATTATTAAAATAGACTCCTTTCCTCTTAATACATATTTTAATAACTCCACATTTCCATATTCTAATGTCACTTATTCTAGCACTGTCACTTTCATAGTATTTACTTCACCTTTGTGTTCTTTATTAAAATGCTCAGCTACAGGACTTATGACTTTATTATTTCTTATATCCCTCACATGTTCTTTTATTCATTCTGCCAGAGACCTTTTTGTTTCCCCTATATAACATTTGTTACATGAACACATTATAACATAAATCACACCTTTACTTAAACAAGAATACATTCCCATAGTATCAAATTTCTTTCCCCCTATTTTCTCTATTTTTGTTATTATGTATTGACATATGGAACATTTACCACAAGGAAATGTTCCTTTCATTTCCACATTTTTCAGTATTTTCTCTATTGGTCTTACATATTTTCCATGCACTAGAAAATCCTTTAAATTTCTCCCCCTTTGGTAAGAAATTCCTAATTCTATTTGTGACAATGACTGGACATCCCTTCTAATTTGTTTCCAATATTCTTTAATTACCTTTACCATTCTTTGTGAAAACATAGTATACTTGGTGACACAGAACATAGTCTCATTTTCCAATGTTTTCTTTACAACTCCTATTTTTCTACCCTTTTGTCTATCTACTCTAACTTCCATCATTCTTTGCTCATTATTGAATATTTTCTGTAAACTTCCATACACATTCTTTAACTTATATCCCCTGGATATAAACATTGTAGCCACCCCTTGAGCCTCTTTATACGCTTCTTTAATGTCACTACTCAATCTTTTGATCCTAAGTATTTCAACATATGGAATAGACTGTATTGTATGGTTAGGGTGACAACTAGTTGCACTTAACATCAAATTCACTTGATTAAATTTTCTGTATATGTTAGCATGAATTTTTCTATTATTGTCACCCCTTAATGTTATATCCAAGACATTTATCCTAACACCCTTCTGAATGCCTTCAAATTTAATCCCATATTTATTACCATTTAAATATTCTATAAAACTGGATGATTTATTTTCTCCCCCCTTACAAATAAAAATCAAGTCATCTATGAAACGAAAATACTTCACTACATATTTCCTAAAAAATTCACTCCTGTAAATGTAAGTATTTTCCACCAGCCCCATAAACAAGTTGGCATATGCTGGGGCAAACGCCGCCCCCATTGCTGTACCCACATTCTGTTTATATAAATTACCATCAAATTCAAACATATTATTTTTAAGGCAAAAATAAAGCAATTCTTTAATATACTGCGTCCTGGGACTATCCCCTAAAAATATTGTACAGCTTCAAGGCCAAGAGTATGTGATATATTAGTGTACAAACTTGCCACATCTGCTGATATAAAATACATATCCTCAGCCCATATCACATCTTCATTTTTACTCAAAAAATCAAATGAATCCTTTATGTAAGATGTCAACTTCATGACCTCTTTTACTAAGATTTCATGCAGCAAACAACTCAAAGTATATGTAAAATAACCTATAGCTGACACAATAGGACATCCTGGTGGTTGTAATAAATTTTTATGAATTTTGGGAACACAAAAGAATTTTGCAACTGTACTTCTTCTTACATTAAGTTTATGTGTTACATCATATGTTGTGAAATAATGTAATCTTACACCTTTATTTAATAACTTTTAAAATTCATTTTGTGCTTGTACTAAATTTGATGTATCTATCCTACTATATACTATTTGATCGTTTAAATGTTGCATACACATCCTATAATAATCCCTAGAATTCATTACTACCAATTTGCCCCCTTTATCTGATGGTTTGAAAACTATTTCGTCATTCTTACTCATGTGTTGTAATTTTATCCACTCATTTTTTGTCAAATTATATTCCTTTTCTAAACCTTTAAATTTATTAAATTCTCTATCAATTATTAAATTTACAGCATTACTAAAACTTTGAATAAATAAATTTTTGTTTGGAGGCATAAAAGTACTATTAGACTTGATTATACTTGTATCCAGTAAACTATAAGCATTGATCTCAGATTCCAATTCACAAGAAAAATAATATTCATCATTACTATCAGAATCTGAAACTTCATTACTCATATTTCCTTCCTTATTTTGTGTATGGAAGAAATATTCTTTTAAACACATTTTGCGTACTAAACTATAAATTTCACCCTTAACCTCATACATCCTGTTTTTTTATTTCTAAGCTATTTAAAGTGGTTATATACAAGCCTTGAACTAGCCTGACACACATTTAGCCCAAAAGAAAGAAATGTGAGTTTAATACCAACAGCAGAGCAACTATTTACTAAAATTACTAATCCAGCCTTAAGCACATCAGCCACTTGTATATATCTATGTCTATATCTATATCTATATCTATATCTATATCTATATCTATATCTACATACACACATGCACACATATGTATATCTATCTAGCTATATATATATATATATATATATATATATATATATATATATATATATATATATGGGTCTACTTCTTCTTATCAAATTTACAATTTGCCAAACCTTAGTTTGCCGACAACAGTTGTACGAAAGTACACTCTGCCAAAACTGCATTATTACGAATCTCACTTAAACAAAACAGTTACCCTGTATGATGTACAATTCCACTCAAATACACATGTGTTCTAGTATTTTTCACCCCCACACCTCCTGCAACTTATATATACCACCTCCGAGATCACACTACAGTGACAGCACGGGTGGTTTTCCTGACCATTACTGTAGTGTGATCTCTGTTTAAATGCCACAGTAATAATATTTCTAACCTATTTGCACATCCAACATGCAACATGCAGAACTGCTGAAGTGGATTGCAAGGTACACAAACACAGTCGAATTGTACATCTCACATGGTAACTGTTTCACTTAAGTGAGATTCACAATAATGCAGATTTGGAAGAGTACACTTTTGTACAACGGGTGTCAGCAAGCTAACGTTTGGTAAATTGTAAATTCAATAAGAAGAAGCAGACCCATATATATATATATATATATATATATATATATATATATATAGATAGATAGATAGATACATGGGGTCAAGTTATCACATCAAAAGTGAACATCATCTAGAGTCAGTGCTCACACTGTTGAGTGGCTAGCCATCCCACAGTTGTTCTTCTGTACCCCAAGCAGACACCTATGGCCACTTTAGAGTGTCTATTCTATGTACTGTATGTCTTTGGAATGTGGATGGAATCCAGAGCAAATCTATGAAAGACATGCAGACTCCACACAAAAGACACCCAGCCAAGAATTGAACCGGGACAGCCCTTTAATGCAGAGCAACAGTGGTATCCACATGTGCCACTATGTCCAATATGCATATATGTGGTGCGATGTGATATGATGTGTGTGACTATGTATACATTAATTTGAGAGGAATTTATGTTGAGAGGCTATATCCTCCTGTCCCAGATACTTGCAAAAGTATTAGTCTTATAAAAAACAAACACTGGGATTCAGTAAACTCTGTATGGGCTTTGCATGAAGCCTACATGGAGTTTACATGTGTGTGGGGTGATGCATGTTGAGTAGCAGCGCTAATTACATATTCATGCCATGCAACATGTTTAAACATAAATAAAAGCAGTTTTTTGGCTGCTAACAGTTTTGTCTGCCAGGAAACCATGCAACATGAACAGCAAACCTATTTACCTCAGAGCACAGTAAGTTAGTGGGATTGCATGGAATGCCATAGAGATTACCAGGGCTTAACATATAGTTATGTATATGGTCCAAACACAGTACAGGACAGTGTATACTGTGCAGAATATTATGAAATCAAATTCCATGCATTCTGTATAAATGATCTGTAAGGGTACATGGACTGCCATTTAAAATAAACACTCAGGGGAAATGCGAGTATTGAATAGGGACACACAGATGAATTGTAGGAGTGAACACAGGGAAAGATGGCAGGTGAAACAAACTAATGTAGAGCAGATGAGGGCATGTCAATGGAAGACAGTTGTAACAGCAACACCAATCACATATCAGTATTTATTTATTTAACATTTGTTGACCAGGAATGTCTGATTAGGACAGAGCCTATTTTCAGCAGAGGCCCAAGGAGAAATGCTCCACATGCATGTCTTTGAAATGTGGGAGGAAACCGGTGTACCTGGAGGAAGCCTACGCACATGCAGGGAGGATGAGCAGACTCCATACAGAAGGCACCACAGCAGAGAATCGAACTGGAAAACTTCTTGCTGTAAGGTGACAACATTAACCCCTGTACTACTGCACTGCCCACTGTAGTAAAGTATGGAATGCACAGTGAAAATGTGTATTATGTGACTGTCACACAAGGTGACATAATGGAGAAGATGTCTTTCTGAGATAAACATCCTTCCATAAACAATGAGAGGACATCTATCAAGGATGATATATGCAACTGGGGTAGGGTGCATATTGTGAAGCTGTGCAAACTGATTTGCCTGAATATGACTGCAATCTCAACAGAGGTCTCCAGCAAGTGGGACATAGGTAAAGGCTCATGGATAATAGTAAAAGGAGCACACACAATCATGGACAATTTTAGAATAATGCCACCAGTAATATCATGTCTCTGACATAACATATGTGATTTTGAGTGATCAGAGATAGTTCTGCACAAACACACTTGTACAGCAATTATGACATGTCCGCAGTCTATGAGAATAATCACACACACTCTCTTGACACTGTACCATCTGCTGGAGATGTTAGGAGGACATTGCAAACCTGTATGTGACATTATAATCATTACAGGCTAGTTGACTGTTGTTCATGACTTATATATATATATATCTATCTCTATCTATCTATCTATCTATCTATCTATCTATCTATCTATCTATCTATCTATCTATCTATCTATCTAACTATCTCTCTATCGCACAATCCACAGTGCTACCCATGCCATCAGTGTTGACAGTGCACTGTGTGCATCACCAAAACAGGTATCAGACATGCATCTGGTAAAACACCTTGATGGGGGTTCCTCACCATCAGACAGTAATGTTTATGCAGCAAAAATAATATCTAGATATGGCCAATAAGATGTGTGACAGCTCCTTGTGGCAAAGGTGATACATTTCAGTTGCACATCACTGAGAGATGTATAGGGAGGTACATGACGAAGGGTGCATTGTACTCAGTTATTGGTGTGATGAAGGCTGTGAACTATGGAGGTATTATCGCCTTTGATGTGGATGTTCTGCACATACTCAGTAGTTGTGTTACATACAAGGGAGTAGTCACCACTGTGGCCACATGCTGGTGGATGTTTTACATACCATCTACCCCAGCACACAGGTCACATACCTATTGGCCTGATTATAGGATGTGATATCTACAATATCCTTGGGTTGTGTGTTTGCTTTCATGACATAACAAATTCCCCCACTATTTGTTTCATTGCAGGTGTTGTCATAGGTGTGGCAGCAATCTTTGGTGTGTGTGTTGATACTGTCTGTATTATACTAATAACACAGTTGGAGTTAATGATTGTCCACAATCTGTAGTCCTTCAGACAGCTGTTTGGGTGCAGGATGTTTATGTCATTTATGGTGTCTGTGACTTAAATAATGGACAGGAAAGGGCCTAGCAGAGAGCCCTGATGTATGGACCTGATCACTGGACCTGAAATATAGGTCACTTCACACATTTTAACATATTTAGATGCCATACATGTGATACAGTGGTCTACTGACTTGATGATATACAGTAGATGTTTATGGCAACATTTGACAGTGTTGAGTGAATACTGCAGTGCAGATTTGTGTCAAATGCCTTGGGCTTGTCACGTTCAAATGGATGATAGTGTTGTTATCATGCGTGCTATCGATGACCTCTCTGAGGACATCTAACAGATGTAACAGACATGCTGTAGCATTAAAAACTCACACAGGTCTGTTGCACACAGCCGGGTTACTACTAGTGTCCATTTAGAAAAGGTCCATGATGACATGTTGGTCTACCTCTTGGATGAGGAGAGTCAGGATATATATGCATGCTTTGGATGCTTTCACCACAACTCAGATAGATGCATGTTGATGTTCACCCTTCTGTAGGAACATAGTCTGTGTGGAGGGTGTGTTGAAGTGTGTATTCAACTGTGTCAGGAACGTATATGTACTGAGTCACACTATAGGTGATCTGTGACGTTGTTACAGCCCACTGATTCTGTGCATTAGGCCTTGATGAAAGTAGCACGGTGTATACTGCTTATCTTGATCTGGCCTAGGGTATGGACAATGTCCCCTGTGCAGGTATCATTGAGAAACTCTCCCAGGTGGGAATTAACCCTGCAACTAGATGGGTAACCAATTGGATCTCCGAAAGACCACATACTGTGAAAGTTGGTGAATCAACTTGTACCAGTAGAGATGTCACCACTGGCATACAACAGGGATCTGTGATTGGCCCTTTACTGCTTGGAATCTATTTCTCAACAGTTCAGGCTAAAGTATATTGCCTTTGGCTTACCAAATTTGCTGATTCTTGCATATTGAGTTTAATCATTGAGTCCACCAATGATAACATACTACAGCAGGGGCTAACACAGACAGATGAGTCGTTACAAAGTCATATGGTGTAAAGTGTGTCGTTATTTTGCCCTACTACAAAGTGTAATTCTCTGTTAATTACAGCATTGACAACACTCCCACTATGCTGAAACTCAGTGATGCAAGACCCAGGAACACATGTTGATAACAATCTGAACTTCAGCCACCAAGAGTCTACACTGGCATTGAACGCCTATGTTGTGCACATCATAAGTCATGCCATTGTATTTAAATATAAGGGTTATATAGCAGTACTGTATTCAAACCTCATCAGAACACTAAAAAGTATAATGCTCTCCTTTGCAAGTACCTCACCAGATATATGCAGTAGCTGGAGAGACAACAGGGGTTTCTCAACAAGAAAATACAGGGCCTACAAACCATGCCATGCCATATATGGATCGACTGAATGCCATGTCACTGTAATCTGTATCATATAGGATGAGGTGACTTCTGCCTAGCCTCCAGGACAGTCTCTGACCCTGCCCTGGTGGGAATAGTCTCCACCCACAAATCAGATATAGTCGATGACATCAGCAGTGTGTGGTGAGAAGAAAATGGTAACAACAGTGTCCCACATTCTGGTGTAAAAGGCTCTCCCTAATGTCAAGCAAGTGCACAAACACACTCACACATACCATACTGCTCAACCTCTTAGCGCAAGAAATCTAGACAAAGACTAAAGTTATAGGGGAACAAAAGCCCAAAAATAGGGACAGATTTTAAATATTGCTTTTATAAACTTAGAAAGTTGCTAGGATGATAGGTTTTGTAGTAGCAAGCATTTTCTGAATGATATGAAGTCAGTAACTCAAATGAATTTCATTATTTAGCAACTTCAATCCTCAGTGATTGGCCAGAAAACCACACATTGTGTGAGGGACAGATCAAAAATACCAGGCAAAAATCTGGACATGCTGTGAAAATCTGTACAGTTGAGAGGTGTAACACACACCCCAGTTACGACTTAAGTGAGAACAGAAACCCTACCTATCTACATGCACAGACTATAAAACTCTGCATTTAAGGCAAGCACCACAGCTCAGGACTTATTTGGAGTGTCTCAGACAACACTTTATAGGTGATGGCATCAGCAGTGTCTGGTGAGGAGAATATGGTAATAGCAGTGTCCAACATGCTGGAGGGGCAGACTCTCTGTAATGTCAAGCAAGTGCACAAACACACACATACCAGTTGACTGTAGTGGGAACAGAAACAGTATATATCTAATTACACAGACTACAGAATTCTGCATTTAAGGCAAGCACCACAGCTCACATCTCACTTGGAGTGTCTCAGACAACACTTTATAGGCTGATGACAGCAGTGTCTGGTGAGGAGACTATGGCAATAGCAGTTTCCCACATGCTGGTGTAAAAGGCTCTCTCTAATGTCAAGTAAGTGCACAAACACTCACACCCCAATTGACTGCAGTAAGAACAGAACCTCCATCCTAAGTACAGATACTACAGAGCTCAGTACATTACACAAGCACCACAGCACAAGTCTGACTTTTGTAAGGCTCCAGGACAACTTATAATGGATGACATCATCAGTGGATGTTGGAGAGAAGATATTGAGAGGCCTGCATGAAATGGATGTGTAGGCATGTGCACTTGTCAAAATACTGTCAATCCAGGGGATTGGAATGGTGACTGTAGGATACACACTTAAGCTCTGCTGGCTAGATAGACACTCACAAGCACACACCCACAGTTGACTGCAGTGAGAACAGAACCCCCCCTGCCCATCTAAGTACACATACTACAGAGCTCAGTACATTATGCAAATACCACAGCACAAATCAGACTTTTACAAGGCTGTACAACTTATAGAGGATGATATCAGCAGTGGATGGTTGAGAGAAGATATTAGGAGTCCTGCATAGGTTCATATGTTCATAGCTTCACAGAAGGTTACTAGGCTAATGTCCCTGGGGCCTTTACAAGCCTAGCCTTGTAGAAACCTAAGCATCGTTATTGACTACAGTTAGAATTTCACTGTTAGCAGAGTGATTTTTTTCATCAGCACTGAATGCCCATGTCCATGGTGGACATAAGTGCCAGCCCTGGGGAGAATGTATGGTCACCCATCCAGTTGTCAAGGCTGTGCTTGAATAGGGTAATTTAGGAGCTTTGCTTCACATAGTGCAGGAGCCTATTCCAGAGGACTGGTAATCACTGGGGGATATATCTGTCTCTCCAGTATGTTCTGTTTATGTCACAGGCTAGGTTGAGATCTTTGGAACAAGTTATTCTTGTCCCATTTGACTTGAGGATGTCCAGTATTTTCTTTAGGGAAGGGTCCAAGACTGCTCTGTAGGACAGGTGCAGGTTGCCTCTCAGCAGCCTGTGTGATACTGAATAAAGTGACAGGGCTTTCTCTCTTTCCATGTATGTCATGTTTTCGAGGCCCTGGATTCTCTTGGTCAGAAACCTCTGTGGTCCCTCCAGTTGCTACAGGTGTCTGGTGAGATACATACAGAAGGAAACATTGATAACGGTAGTAGAGTACAGTATGACCTCCCTGGTCTTGGGTGCTATGCCCTTATTTATGAGGTGTGCAATGTAGAATACTTTTGTTATCACTATGGACACATGGTGATCAAAGTTTAGATTGCTATCAACCTCACTAACCAAGTTTCAAACCACTGAGTTTGAATTTAGAGGGGTGATATCTATTTCATAATTAGCATGTGCTACTTCTTTGCCAAAGAGGACGATAAGGCATTTTTTTTGCAACAAGTTTCAGTCCATGAGTTTGCACCAATCATTTGTCTGTGTCAGCCCTTTCTGTAATATGTTAACATCATTGGGAGACTCTATATGATTGCACCCAGTTTACAGTCATCTACAAACATGGTAAGACTTAGGCCATCTGTCTTTCCCAGGACTTCAGAGAAATAGTTTCCAAGCAGTAGAGGGCCCAGCACACATCCTTGTGGCACTCCACTGGTAACTGGTCTACTGTAGAGGTGGACTCCCCAAATTTGACAGTGTGCATTATGTCTGTGAGCCAGTTGGCTTCCCACCTAGTAATGTGTGGGTTAATCCACAGATAGGAGAGTTTCTCTGTGATACCTGAATGATGGATTGTGTCAAAGTCCTTGGCTAAATCAAGACAGGTGGTATTAACTGTTTTTCCCTCACCCAAGGCTTTTCTGATCTTCTCAAGGAAGTCCACTAGGTTTAATAAGCAAGATGTACCCCTGACAAAATCAAATTAGATCAGTAAGAGTTATGAAGGTCACCTATGTCCTTGTGGATAAGGACCATGATGATACTTTCCATAGCCTTTCAGATAAGGTTGATTAACCTTATAGGATGATAGTTCTCAGAGTCAGGTGATGGATGTGTAGGCATGTTCAACTGTGAAGAAAGTTCTAGATCTGCATGTTACCAGATTGATGTGCATTGCATATCACACAACATTTGTTATTAATTTATACAGTGTAGTTGATATATTTGTGAACAAGTACTGAGTGACTGGGGTTGCAATGCATGGGGGGGGTAACACATGGCTGCAGTGTAAATGTGTGACATATTGCTAGATAGGGCCTTTGGTTTGTTATGTTTCCATATGTAATTTCATAGTATGAAGTGTAAATGGACAGTAAACAGCAGTAATACATGCTAATAGCGACACTGCATAGCACAGTGGTGAGCAGTGGGTTTGTGTGATGGCAGGCAAGGTGTTTGTGCATGCGAAATACACATTTATATTACTTTCCCTGTTTGTGCTTAGTTAAGCAGTGTACAAAAGTGGGCCTCATTGCTAACATTTTGAGAGTTAGTATTGAGTGTATGAAACACACCTGCTGCTTAGCTGACTCTGTGACAACAGGTGTAAATGCATTAACACATTTCTTGAGCCCAGATGATACTGGGTTTGAATCCAGGTATATCTAATACTTTTAAATAAACAGTGATGATGCAATGACATTAATTCTTTATAGTACGTATGTTGTTGTGTGTTGGCATAATGCAGAAGAGTTAAGCGGCATTGTGTAGAGGTAACTGCAGTGCTCATCGCTGCTTGGCATTGGTGCACAGTGACATACTCCACACAAACATAGAGGCCAAAAGGTGAAGGAATCCATTGCTTTTTCTGGTACTTATGTGTGTTATGTGTGATTCTATTTTTTGATGAGATTATCAATGTCAAAATGGGGTAGACAGGAAAGTGGTGAAATGGGGAGCAAGCAGGAGGAAGAACAAAGAGAAAGCAATACAGGAATGTGCAGGAGGGAGGTAGGAAAAACAATAGCTATCTATTTCTTCAACAGTAAAAATTGATCATATATGCAGAATATTATCTGAATTTGGACTGCCACCTTCAGAGAGAGGGGTGACAACAACCTAATCATGTTGTATAGCCAACTGGACCAAATCAAGTGCGTCAAGAAAACACACATGTGAAATTGAGAGCTACGTATGGGAGAATATATATATATATATATATTTTTTTTTTTTTGTGAGACAGGTGCCAATTTTTTTAATTCAGTAACACAGGAATGCTGGGTAAGGGATAAAGATATTTCTAGGTCAGGTAAGTTGGGTAGGTGAGAAAGCAAATGCAAACAAATAAGACAAACAAGACAAGAAACAGGGATGGTGAGCAATACAAAAGGTTGGGCGACACAATGACTGGAATGAGGGAAGGAACAACACAATCTCATAGGTTCATAGGTTCATAGGTGTGTACTAGGCTAATGGCCCTGGCATTGTGCCACCCGACATTAGTTCCCAGTGCCTCTATCAAGTAGAGCCACTGGAGTGATCCCCAGGGTGAACTTTCTATTTCCCATCCACTCATCAACATTTCTCTTGAAGAGTGCCAGTGAGGTGCTCTGCTTGACATGTATGGAAAGTCTGTTCCAGAGCATAGGCAGTCTCTGGGTTATGAACCTGTCCCTCCAGCGTGTTCTGTTGATTGTGGTAATGAGGTTGAGGTCTCTGGAGCATGTCGTGTGGAGGGATTGGGATTTATTTAGATGAGCATTTCTAACAGAGCAGGGTCAGAGATGGCTTTGTAAGTCAAGCAGAGAATGCCTCTTAGTAGACGATATGAGACAGAGAATAGCTGGAGTTTTTTGAGTCTGTCTAGGTAGGACATGTGTTTAAGGCCTAGGATCCTCTTCATGAGCTACTTTTGTGGCCTCTCCAGCTGTTGCATGTGTCTAGTGAGGTACATGCCAAATGAGGCATTATACTCTATGATTTGTCTAATGAGGGAAGAGTAGAGAAATGATGACTTCTTTCTTCCTGGATGCAAAATCCTTGGTAATGAGATTTGCCACATTGAAGGACTTTCTGACCACAGTGGCAATGTGATGATCAAAGGGGAGGTTGCTGTCAACCTGTGTCCCCAGATCTCTTATAACGCATTCAGTGTTCAGTGGGCTCCCATCGATGTGGTAATTAGTGGGAACTGAGTTTTTCCCAAAGGGGATGACAACGCATTTTTTGGCATTAAGCTTATGGCCATGGTTATGACACCAGTCACTGGTCTCAGTGAGGCCTTTCTGTAGGATGTCTGCATCACTTGGGGATTTAATAATGGCTAAAATAGAAACCAACAGGACTGGAAGGTAGAGCCAGAATACAGTCCATATGAACTCCGATGAACATAAATGGGAATTCCCGTTGAAGGCTCATTAGCTGAGGTACTAGGAAACACCAATAAACTGGTTACATCTGTTCATCGGAGTTCATGTGGATTGTGTTCTGGCTCTAACTTCCACTCCTGTTGGTTTCTATTTTATTTATTTTTTTTGTGGTTAATTTGAGTTAATAATGGCTCCCAACTTGCAGTCATCTGCGAACCTGGTCAGACAGAGTCCCTGTGTGTTGGTTTGGACTTCTGAGAAGCAGATGCCAAACAGGAAAAGGACCCAGAACTGATCCCTGTGGGACTCCACTCATGACTGGTTGGTAGTCTGACTTGGAGTCTGCTACATTCACACTGTGGGTTCTATCTTTGAGCCAATTTGCAACCCACGTAATGATATAGGGGTTGATACATAGTTTGGTAAGTTTATCAATAATTCCTGAGTGAGGAATGGTATCAAAGGACTTGGCCAGATTGAGGTCGGCTGTATGAACTGCCTTACCCTCATCCACAGCTCTGGTGACTGACTCAAAGAAGACAACGAGGTTGAGCAAGCATGATCTATCTTTCACAAAACCAAATTACGTGGAATCTAAAGTTTGGAGATTTCTTATATCCTTGTTAATTAGGTCCATGATGATGTGCTCCATAGCCTTACATATCAGACTTGTCAGGCTAATGGGGCGATAATGTCCAGGGTCTGTAGTTGCTCCTTCTTTATGGAGAGGGATGACTGTAGCAGTGCACCATTCAATAGGGACAAAGCCTGAGGTGAGGCTGTGAATGAACAGGGCACACAGATGTGGTGCCAGTTCACTTTGTAATTCATGTAGAACACAGCCAGGAATATTGTTGGGTCCCATGAAAGCTATATTCTTGGCCTTGGACAATACGGCTTTAACCTGTGCTGCAGTAATGCTGGGTATCTGGCATTCTTCCGGTATTGAGATTAGTCCTTTATGGGGGAGAGAGGGGTAAAGTTGACACTGAATCTGTCAGCCAGTATGTTGGCAATATTTTTTTGCTCAGTATAGGAGGTACCTTCTTCTTCTTCTTTCAGCTTTTCCCAGTTAGAGGTCACCACAGCAGATCACCTGTTCACTCATGATTGGCAGTGGAGTTTTACGGTGTTGAGTTGCTAGCCCGGCACCCGACCTTCCACAGTAGGCACACACATGTATGCACACATGCCTAGGGCCAATTTAGAGTTTCCAATCCACCTACAGCATGTCTTTGGGATGTGGGAGGAAACCACAGCACCCAGAGGAAACCCATGCAACCACAGGGAGGACATGCAGACTCCACACAGAAGGCACCCCAGCCAAGGATCAAACCAGAGAACCTTTTGCTGTGAGGAGGCAACGCTAACCGCTGCACCACTGTGGCCACCCTTCAGTATAGGAGGTACCATTGTGCAGTAACTCAGAGAAAATCTGGGTATTGCCATGGAGATTCTTGATATAACTATGGAAGGCTTTGTGGTTGTTTTTAGTGTCTGCCACAATTCTGCCTTCATAGCTGGCTTTGGAGGTTTTGATGAGAGATCTCAACTTTTTGTTGAGGCTAATAAGGGAATTTTTCCAGTTTTGGGACTTCACCTTTTTCTGCAACAGTTTCTTCCTTCTGTTGTAGAGTTTATTTTTGTGGCAGGGGACCACCAGATTGGCTTTCTTATTTTGGAGGAGAGTGTCTTGGTTCTGTTGGGTATGGCTAGTTCCATGTATTTATGCACATGTTCATACAATGCATTGGTGTATGATACAGCAGTCATGCATCTGTTTTCCATTAGCATGGGTGCCGTGAAGTTAACCACCTCTGTTTTTAGGAGTCCAAAGTCAGCTTTGGAGATGTTTTTCATAGTGGATACATTTGCGGTGGGTGTGGGTGAGATGTGGATTTCCATGGTTAGTTTGTGGTCGGATCTAAATAGGAAGGAATTGACTATTGGTGTAGAGCAATGGTTGCCCAGGTTAGTAATAACCAGGTCAAGGATGTTATCTCCTCTAGTGGGGATAAGAATGAGATGGTCCAGGGCATTGGAATTGATGAATTCCAAGAAGCATTGGGCCAGTGCATTGGTGCATGAGTAGTTTTCCCATTTGATAGAGAGGCCCATCAAGCATGGAGAAGGTGAGAATCTAGTCCTTACCCACTGTAGTGTCATCATTGTCCCCTTACTCTGCTGGCAACTGAAGTGCTTGGCATCTTCTTCGCCTACATACCATGAGAGAGAGAGAGAGCAGCCTTTTCATCTGGTGTAGTCATACACCAATGGCAAGGTGCATGACCCTATGCAACATCCCTGGCATCTCCTGGCGGGTGATGGAATACCCACCTCCACCATTGCTTCGGAGGGTACCACATCACCAGCTGCTGGGGCAGTACTACCTGAGGGCACAGGTAGTACAAGGGCAGCAGAGGCAGTGCTGCCAGGTTGAGTCCCATCGGTGCTGCAGCCAGTGGGGCGGGGCAGGCTGATCCATTGGGCTGGTCTACCTTGTTGTGCTGCCAAGCATTTAGTGATTTGGTCCAGATGGATGACATGGAGACATTTTGATAGCATATAATAGAAAATAATTTAAAAAAGACATAAGGGTTGCACTAAGAAAAAATAGAGATAAAATTAGTGCCATCATATATGACATACAATGCATTAATGCAATTATGCAACTATTTTATCTGAAGTACTATATTTAAGTTTATGTCTTAACAACTACACAGTATAACTACAGATTGCTGAAAGCAATCATTGAAATGTGCATATATTGCACATATGCTTTGTCCAGTTATACATATTACAGTTAGCATCAGGGCATTTATGCCACTTGTATAGTGTTTAATATTATCTAATATCATTAAAGAAATGCAGTATTGTATAGTTGTTACTCATGGTATTTGAACCAACGACCTCTGTCTGCAGTCTTTTACTTTGTAACGACTAATGCGTGAATGCTTGCTTTTACTGTTAGGATATGCAAACTCAATTTGCAACAACTGTATAAAAAAAACAAAAAATCTAGCTTTAACTTTTAAAGTTACAATAATACTTTTCTTGTGCTGCATACATACCACTTGCTTCCCTCAGTCTCTCAATTCAATTAGCATGAGCCTGTCTATTAAACTCTGTTTCAGCATTAGCTGTGAAAATAACATAAAAGAACAGAAGAGCATTATGCATACCAGTCTTGCCTATATTTAGCTTTCTATGTATTACAAATACTCTCTTGCTATCATACATATACAGCTGTGGGAGTTCAGCAATTTGAAATTCAGTCAACCACTGGTTGAGGGCATCACTTTTGCATCTCTGTATGTCATTAAAATGACACCTACACTGTTCTCCAGTGTGTGGGATGCCAGTAGCACTGTACACAGCCAGAGCTCAACTACTCCAAGTCTCAGACTCGTACTGGGAGCAATAATAGTCCCACTGAATAAGCCTTTGGCTGTGGAGCTTCACCAGGAGTCCAATAAATATCCTGGACTCCTCAACACCCAAACTATGTGCCTTAAACTGGGCACCTTCACCTCTAACTCCAGACATGTGTAACACCTGAACTAGAGAATGGCAACTATTGATTTTACTGTAAATTCCTGTTATCGCATTTACTGGTAGTGCGTAATCCCTGAGCAACCATACCAACTGTGTTTGCACTATGTTAAGTAGAGAGCAGCAGTGCCAGGTAGGTTGGAAATATTTTTTTTTAACTGGAAGGTTAATCTAACACTTGGCCTTAGTTTAGGAGGTGTTTGTTGTTGTTGTGTCTTTTGGCTTTTCGCCACAGTGGATCTCCGGTCCGCTAATGATTGGCAGTAGACTTTTACATGCTGAGTTGCCAGCCCTGATGCACAACCTTCAACGAAGGTGTGCCCATTCATGCATGTCTCCACAAATAAAACGCTTTAGCTGAGAATCGATCAGGACAACGTCTTACTGTGAGGTGACAACGCTACCGCAGCACCACCTGGAAATATAGATTGAAAATCAGAAGGTAACTGTTAAGTGAGTTAAGTTTGCAGACATGGACTGGGGGGCATAAATGTCATGACCTGACACATTTGTTTTTGGCTTTATATACTGGAAAATTTGATTTTTAAAGTCTGGGATTCAAACTTAGGCATAAGGGACAAAACATGTTCTTTCAGATTGGTTATTTTCTATCTTTGCACAAAAGAAGTGTTGCTCACACATTCTCAGGAATCACTCATAAATATAGGTGACAGTTTGAGGTCTTACACATGTATGTGTGTGACCTGACATGTTTCTTGTATATAGACCCATTTGTGTATGTGTTTTATTTAATTGTAAAGGCCATCCAACTCCAGATAGTGGAATTATACTTACAGAAATATGGTAGACAGTATACCCTCAGTCATACATCTGAAAACACAATAAGGTGTCTTATCCCTCATACATATAATTCATATCAGCTTCACTATCTAAAGTGTTATAAGTGTGACTGAATATAAAGGAAAATGGAACAACAGTAAAAATGTGTGGAATATCCTGTATTACAACTCAGAACCATGTGTATGGCAGTGCTACACTTACACCTGTTGCTACAAGAATGTTGAAGTAACACTTGTATATTTTTCAGTTCATTGCTATAAACTATACTATTGTTACAACAGTAAAAATAGGTTGCACACCCTGTACTAGAACCCAGAACCATCTGTATTCCAGCCATACACTTACACCTGTTGCCACAGAACTGGTTACATGATAGTTCCATAATTTCCTTCTCATTCTTAAGTTCTCTTTGTTAACCAGCATGCAACGCCACTTGGCATGCTTGCACAATACCCAACAGAAATAATTGACTATTCATTTTCAGTTTCTTGACTATCGGCATCCCATCTGCAGGTGTTTGATGAATGCAGGTGTTAGGGGACCTTGCTAACCACCGTTCAACGTCAATTAGCAGTGTTGCTTGATGGAAAGCAAAAATTGCAACAATTTTTTGTGGCCTTTACACTTTTATAGATGCCCTGTCTTCAGGTGTTCTGTTTGCTTCCTGTGTGGGCCAGCAGTCCTGGTTTTTACACTGCTAAGCATTGCACAAATGAGATAAACACAGCCAAACCTGGCATTCTTTTTTGCCATTTCCCTTGTTTGGCTAAGCTGAGTACCGCACAAACCTTGGAAAAAAAATAAATTAGAGAGAAAAGTAGTTGACATAAAGAAAAGCAATCTATTAAATAAACAGTGCAAAATATTTGTTAGTACACATGAAATATTTTAGATAAGTCTGGATTTGAATTTTCACACCAAAGAGCTTTCAGAACACAGTAAAGCTGTGCTATCCCTCTTTGCCAGACAAACAGCTTTGCAGCAGGGAGCTGAAATCATTCTGCATACAACCAACTGCAGTGTCATCCACAGTACAAAAACATATGACAGTTATTTGTACATTTATTAATTTTGGATGTGGTGCACTGAGTGATCACATGACCATTTATGAATATTGCTTGCAAAAACGGAGTTCTGTCTTACCTCTCTGTGTTTGTTGCTCATTCTTGTCTTATCTGACAAGTAATCCGAGACATTCAGTCTGGAAGGCATTCTATATCATTGCCTTTAAAATATGTGAAGATATTCAACAAATGAATGGTGGGTGGGTGTTAATGAACAGAATGAACTTGTGAACTGTGTGCTGCTTACTTACATTTCCAACCTTGATAAAATTACTTATACACTTTGTAAGCCTACCTTACACATCCACTGGAGGTAAGGCAGTCTGCATTGCTGTTGTGCTTTCCTTCACCCTACAGTAATCATTCACAGTTGCATTCCATTAGCAGCAAACACTGAGGGATTGCCTGCACTATGTTTACATCTGTACATAGAGCCAAGTATTTGGATTCAGCAATTCTAATGAGTTCACACCTCATTTACATCTTCACTGTGCTCACAACCCTGAATCTACACCAAAAAAGGCACATGTGTAGCTAGGGAACATGAAGGAGAGGAGATTTGTTTATGTGGAGAATACAGAAAAGGCTATTATTTTGGGCTATATCTGCACAGAGGATTATTGACCCGGAGAAGGCATGCTTACATTGTTCAGCTATATACTGCATATGCTGAAATGTCATTAAGAAAACTCTCATTATCATCATCTTCAGTCCCCTTTTTCCCATTTTTTTTCTACGTGGGGTCAGGAATTTGTGTTAACTATCGACGGCTCTCTTGATTCAGTGCCACGCTCTTACCTTCTTCAAAACTCATATCTGACTGTGGCAGATCTACTTTCACACAATCCATCCACCTCTTTGAAGGACATCCTCACTTCCTCTTACCTTCTTCCTGTCTGTCCCAAATCTTCCTCACCAGATTGTCTTCTGCTTTTCTGCATGTGTCCAAACCACCGTAATCTGTTCTCTTTGATCTCTTCTACAATTTGAGCTACTTTGGCTTCTGCTCTTATGCCCTCATTTCTTCATCTGTCCCACAGTGTGCATCCTACCACCCTTCTCAGACACTTCATTTCCATCACCTCTAGCTTTTTCAACTGTTTTGCCTTTACTGCCTAGGTTTCTGTACCATACAATAGTACTGGTTGCACCACTGTCTTGTACAACTTACTTTTCAGCTTCTTTTGCATTCTTCTGTCATAGGCTACACTTGACACTCTATGCCAGTTGGCTGCAGCCCCTCTGATTATACCTTTGACCTCTTCATTCAGATTTCCCTTCTCCTCAACCACCCGCTCCAGATACTTGAAACTGTTTGCCTGTTTCACTATCTTCCTTTCTAGCTCTATTCTCAGCTTCTTCTGATTTCCCCAATTTGCTGTCATTACCACTGCCTTATCTGTGCTTAGTTTCATCCCATGTGCCTTCAGTTTTGCATTCCATTCTCTCATCTTTTGCTGAAGTTCTAGCTCAGAGTCTGTCTGTAATGCCACATCATCTGCATACAGCAACTTTGTTGATCTGTCCCCTCCAACCTGTTTGCTAATGTAGTCCATCACCAGTATGAACAGCAGTGGGTGCAGAACTGAACCCTGATGTACACCCACTCCCACTGGGAATCCCTCTGTGAGGTTGAACACTGTTTGTACTCGAGTCATTGGGTCCTTGTACATAGCCTGCACTAATTCTACCAATGTTTCTGGGACTTCAAACCACACAGTACTGCCCAGATTATCTTTCTAGGGACCTTGTCATATGTCTTCTCCAAGTCTAGGAATGCCCAACTGGACTCTCTCCTCATCTCTAGCTTCTTCTCAAGTATCTGTCACACTGCAAACATCAGGTCAGTTGTGCTGCATCCTGATCTGAATCCGAACTGCTTATCTCACATCTTACATTCTACTACTCTGCATATCCGCTTATCAATTGCCCACTCCAGAGCTTTCATGCAATGTAAGCTGTACTGTAATGTATTGCTCACAGATGTGGATGTCCCCTTTGTTCTTGTACATTGGCATGAGTATGCATATTCTCCAGTCATCTGGGATACGTCTTTCTCTCCACACTGTTATTAGTATCATCAGGAGCCCTTTCTCCCCTATCTCACCCATCATCTTTATCATATCCGCTGTGACCTCATCTGAGCCTGCTGCTTTCCATGACTTCATTTCCCTTAGTGCTGTTCTTACTTCTTCTAGGGTGGGCTCCTCTTCTTCTCTCATTGTAGGTTGTTTATGGGGCAGTCCAGCTTCTGTGGAGTTTTCTTCATTCAGAAGCTGCTGGAAATACTCCTTCCATCTGCCTTTGATGTCCTGTGGATCAGTGAGCAGATTTTTGCTGGCATCCCTTATGAAAGGTGTCTGACTACCTTCTTTATCTTTCTGTCTTTACCTTGCAACCTGATATAGTTTCTTTGTGTCACTTACTGTGTCACTTTCTAGAAGTTGGTGGAGTGCCTCTGATGCCCTATTCTTTGCTATTGTAACTTCTTTCTTAGCTTCTTTGTTAGCCAACCAGTAGTCCTTCCTAGCCTGGTCAATCTTTTCTATCTCCCACTTCTTCCTGCATTCCTTCTTTATTTTGATGACTTCCTGGACTACTGCAATCCACCACCAGCTTTCCTTCTGTATCTTTTTTCCATACCTGGCTCAGCCACCTATCTTTTCTGTAGTTTTAACACATGCTGTTTTAGGCACTGCCATTCTTGTTCAGCTCCACCTATTTCCTCCTCTTCTTGGGGTGCTAGAGCCCTGAGTAATTCCTTGAACTGTTGTACTTTCTCTTCAGTCAACTTCCAGGTCTTCAGCTTGGTCTCTGTTGACTTTAGAGCCTTCTGTGACCACCGCTTGCAGCTGAGTGTAGCAACTAGTAGTTTATGCTGTGGGCCAACTGTTTCATTGGGGATGACTTTGCAATCATGGATTCTTCCCCAGTGCCTTTTCTTTACTAGGAGTAAGTTTACCTGAGTTGCATGTTGGCTAGTCTTGTACATGATCTTGTGATTGTCTCTCTTTCTGAACCATGTGTTGGCCACTATGAAGTCATTTGCCAAACAGAAGTCTAGAATGGCTTCTCCTTCTTTATTCCTGTTGCCCACCCATGTGCACCCAGGCAGTCCTCATATCTTGTTCTGTCTGTCCTGATATGTGCATTCAAGTCACCCATTATCAACACCATTTAATGTTGTTCTGCTTTATCTAGTAGGTCCTGCAACTGCTGTCTGAATGCACTCTTTTCCTCACTACTACAACCCTGCTGTAGGGCATAGGCTGAGATTTTTCATTAAGACAAATCTGTTTAATATTACATAATATAGTAATTAGAAAATGCTACTTTTATCTGTATGCATTATTTAGGAGTGTACTGATGGCAAAGGCATGTTTGTGAGGGCATTTCACAGGTATACATGATTAGCAATAGCTTAAAATGGAATGTTCTATGTTAAATCTGTAGACATCTTTCAGAGACAGTTCCTTTGATAGCACTTTTAGCATTAGAGTGATGGTTTGTTAGCAAAATGTGTAATTTGCCTGTTCTTTTGGGGGTGGGGAACAAAGCTGCATTTATATTTTGGCACAAACAAGGATATGTTGCTATTGTTACTCTCCTTGTTTTGCATCCAGCCTTTCTATGTGTGTGAATGTAATATGTTACAACCACACAATTGCTGTTGTTCATATTACAAATATCTTGACTGTTTTTTGTTTCTCCAGTTTTATGTTTTATCTAAAAACATGATTTTTTTGTTTTGTGACACTGATGTGTATTATCCTTCTGTTGTGTTATAGTTCACCTAGGACTATGGCACCCAGGCGCCTCAATCCCTGAACCCCCCCCCCTTCAGTGACACTGAGTATCAGGTCATTGTGGAAGCTTTTAGGTGACATGGTGCCTTTCTGCTTGATAGAGGGCTTGGAGATCTTTCAGGCAGAATGCAAATTTAGCAGCAGATAGTTGCTGATGTGAATGCAGTAGGCAGCCTCAGTAAGACATATAATCAAGTGTGCCATGGGGCCACTGACATGATGTTATCTGCATGGAGGAAAGCAGCTGCAGTGGCCTGTGATCAGAAAGGTACCGGGGGGAGGGGGTGGCTGCTACAGCACTACCACTAACAGCAAATGAGGAGTTCTTGTCCACTGTCAGGGATCCAGACAGCTCCCAGGAAAGTGCAGAACAGCATGTCCTTGACATTGGTGCTACTGTTTCAGGGACAGCAAGTATGTCCCAGGAGGAGATTCCAGGTAGGTTTATGTATCTCAGTTGTTGAATACTCATGTATAGTAAAATATTTACAACAATACATTATCTCTGTTTAATAATAAATTAGTTGGGGGGATTGTAGATTGCCACAGTTAACAATACATTCTGATTGATTACACATGGGCTTAGATTGGACTTGTCTTCCAAGCTCTTGTTCAAAGTATAGTTAATGGATGTATAAAGGGCAAAATGTTTTACCCCCTATGTTACTTTTAATTGGGATGATGTTGTCCTTAACTTTTTCTTAACTTCCTCCAAGACCATAGTCCATGGGAAGCATAGCATCAACTGCACATCGTAAGCCAAATATCTTCTTTGTCAGTGGTGGTGAGCAGTTCAAAGATATATATATATATATATATATATATATATATATATATATATAACTTTTATTCATATGTGTGATGTGGGTGTCAAGAATGTTGTGTGTATTTTCCATATGTGTGATGTGGGTGTCAAGAGTGTTGTGTGTATTACTGTACTGTCTCTAGTAGTGGCATCACTGTTAGTTTGTTAGCATACATTTAACTACAGTAGTGTAGCTATTAATGTATTTCCTGTGTCTGTTGCTTATTATCACAGGTGATCCTGACAATGGAAGTGTACCGACTGATGTCAGAGTATTGGCAGACTCTGATGATGATGGTGGCTAAACAGGCACAGTCAGAGGGTGCAGAGGTTGCCTTTGACACTGAGGTTGACATTTGGATATCCCTTGTAATTCCATATGTCACAGCCAGTTGTCCTATACAACCCATTCCAGTGAGCCCTCTGATATTGGACAGGTGGAAAGTGAGACATTTGATCAGGGAAGTGTGGTTACTTTGGCTTCTGTACCTTTTGACTCTGGCCATAGCCAAAGTGTGGGTGAGGTGCTGTACAGGAAGGTTGATAGGGGTGCCTGCAGGAGGTCTGCTGTCCATCCTCTACCTGATCTCGGTGTGTCTTCCCGTGCCACTCAACATATGTTTAGGGCCATCATTGAGGCACAGGCACATTCCCATAGGCCCTCAATAGAAATGCTTAGGGTTGTAGATGTGGCACAGGCTGTCATATGTGACTGCCTCCACTGTGTTGCTGATTCAATGGGTCTGATGAATGACATGTTGGAATGGGCAGTATCTGTAATGGAACGTTTGCTGGGAGGGGGAAGGCATCCTCATGGGTGTAGGTCAACTACATCATCTGTTGCTAGCTGAAGTGGCCATGCCTGATCATGCTTCCATAGTGACACTACTTGCACTGCTCCATCAGTGGTTGAGGTGTCCACACCCACATGTGGCAAGCCATGGGGTCATTGTCCTGGGTGTCCTCATGGGGGGAGCTCATCTAGCAGACATCAGTCATGTTTAGGTAGTGGCAGTGCATCTGGCCAGGGCATGGTTATGCCAGTGCAACTCCTGGTAGAGCCAGTTTTCATGGTTGGTATGACAACAATGAACTGCCACCTCTACCATACACTCCTCACACTTATCTGACATTCTAAGATGTAGAGCTAGCACAGAGCTCGGCTGTGTTCATGCAGCCACTCCCACACCAATTTCACCTGGAGGACCCATACTGACACACACACACACACACACACACACACACACACACACACACACACACACACACACACACACACACACACACACACACACACACACACACACACACACACACACACTCACACACACACAGCACCCCTTTGCAAGTGATGATAACTGTGCCATATCCCTGCTATCTGTCTTTTGGATTCAGGCATATATAACATTTGAGTCTGATGCTCAGAGTGCATGGCTGACTTAATGCTTAGTATATCTGCATTTGTGATGTTGATTTGGTAATTGTACCTTTGACTTATGCTGATCTTAGAAAGTCAGACAGTTGATAGTATCATTTTTTGCAACACTATTGTTAATGATCTTGTGAGGGTTGTGAAGGTTGAAACTGAAATGTGTCTCATTACTTTATAACTTCTCTTTTTAATGATTTTGTAGTATAAAAGTATGGTGCCAAACTGAGGACATTCGATGACCAATTAGTATTTTTGAGAGGTATGACTGTATGAATCTTTGATGCCTGAGGCCTACTACTTAATAATAGACATGTATAAGTTATATAAGCCTCTGCTGTCACATGTTAAAGTCATTTCTGTACAAAACACCCAGCTTTTACTTGCTTACATTACCAAGTAACAACATGCAAGGATATGCCATTCATTTGTATTATTACACAATATACACTCCAGCTTCAACACTTACCTTGTAAATCCATGAGTTGCAACAGTTTTAGTTTAGGGCTGACAGTGTCTGATGCTAGGAGTACACAGCTATTACATGGGTAGGTAATGGTTGTGAGCATTGCCTGGCATCATTGTAACTATGTGTATGTGCATAGGAGAAAGGTTTTAGCCCCTTAGATGGCATGTGAGTGTGCTATGCATTGCCTCTTAGCCAATGTGAGGGTATTTTGAGCATGCCTACATCTACATACACCCACAACAGCTGCTGGTTCCCCCTCTTACTCCTCACCTGTGTGTGGCTGTGGTGACTTTGCCATTGGTTCATAGGTTCATAAGTTCATAGGTAGGTACTAGGCTAACGGCCCAAGGGCCTACGTAAGCCTAGCCAACAAGGGTCCCTGGCTTACGCCACCCAAGAAAGTTATTTTCCTGTGCCACTGTCGAGCAGAGACATAGAAGTGATCCCCGGGGTGTATTTCCTATTTCCCATCCACTCATCAAGATTTTTCTTGAAGTGCTAATGAAGAACTTTGCTTGACATAGATGGGTAGCCTGTTCCAAAGTATGGGAAGTTTCTGGGACAGGAATCTATCCCTCCAGCATGTCCTGTTTATTGTGGTGACAAGGTTTAGGTCCCTAGAGCATGTAGCTTGGAGGGATTGGGATTTTTTTTAGGTGTAGCATGTCCAACAGCTCTGGGTTTGACATACCTTTATATGTTAGGCAGAGATCACCTCAGAGTAGGCGATATGCTACGGAGTAAAGCTGGAGTTTTTTGAGGCAGTTAGTGTACGGCATTTGTTTGAGGCCAGTAATCCTCTTTATGAGGTACTTCTGTGACCTTTTCAGCTGCTGCAGATGTTTTGTGAGGTATATTCCAAAAGGGGCATTGTACTCTTATAATGGGTCTAATGAGTGTCGAGTAGAGGGGAACAATGACCTCTTTTTTCCTGGATGAGAACCCTTTTATGATGAGGTGTGCCATGTAGGAGGACTTCCTGACTACTGTGGTGATGTGACTATCAAAGGAGAGACTACTGTCCATCTGGGTCCCAAGGTCTCTTATCACACATTCGGTGTTAAGTAGATTGCTGCCTATGTGGTAGTTCATGGGTACAGAGTTTTTACCAAAGGGGATGACACTGTACTTTTTGGCATTGAGCTGGAGGCCAGGCATCTGTCTCAGCGAGGCCATTCTGTAGGATGTCCACATCATTTGGGGACTTGACTATGGCTCCTAGTTTGCGATCATATGCGAACTTCGTTAGCCAGAGGCCTTCTGTGTTAGCCTATATTTCAGAGAAGTAGATACCAAACAGGAGAGGTCAGATTTTGAGTCTGCAACTTTTACAGTGTGGATTCTGTCAGTGAGCCAGTTGGCAATCCATCTTGTGATGTAGGGATTTATACCTAGTGTAGTGAGTTTAGCTATAATTCCAGAATGGGGGATGGTGTTAAAAGTCTTGGTGAGGTCAAGATAGACTGTGTGAACCACCTTATCCTTACCTACGGCTTTGGTGACTGCCTCAAACAAGTCGATCAGGTTCAGGAGGCATGATCTGTCTTTCATAAACCCGAACTGGGTGAGATCCAGAGTTTGGAGGTTACCAATGTCTTTGTTTATGAGTTCCATGATGATACATTCCATGGCCTTGCAGACCAGGCTCATCAGGCTAATAGGTCAATAGTTCCTGGGATCAGTGGTGGCTCCCCCTTTGTGGAGTGGGATAACTGTTGCTGTGCACCATTCAGTGGGCACAAAGCCTGATGTGAGGCTATTATTGAACATGGTGCTTAAGTGGGGAGCCAGTTCATTCTGAAGTTCATGTAAAACACAGCCTGGGATGTTGTCTGGTCCCATGGATGTTGTGTTTTTGGCTTTAGAGAGTGCAGCTTTTACCTGTGTAGTTGTGATTACAGCAACTCTGCATTCTTCCTGTATAGATATGGGCCCTTTAGGGATGGGGGGGGGGTAATGTTAGCACTGAACCAATCTGCCAGGATGTTGGCAATATCAGTTGGTTCTGTAATTTTCATGCCGTTGTGCTGTAACTCAGAGCAGATATGGGTGTTGCCATCGAGATTTTTGACATAGCTATAGAATGGTTTGTGGCTGTCCTTAGAATTAGTGGCGATTTTGTTTTCATAGCTAGCTTTGGAGGATGTGTGCCTCTTCCCCTTGTTGATCCTGATGAAGCTGTTTTCCTAAGATGATGCTATGTAGCATTGCACATACAGTGAATATTTCAGTACATGTATGTGGATTGTTCTGCAGGACTCCCCCAGATGTACCTAGGCATGGAACTGCAACTTCTGCAGCCCAATCACATACTCTATAATATTTCTGGTCTGATTGTGTGTCTCATTATGGTGTTCTTCAGCAGGTGTGTCGGTGTGCATTTCTGATAGGCATCAGCCATGGTTCCAGTGCACAGCCTGCATCCCACAGTAAATGACCATATGGGATATCCCCCTAGTGAACATCTGCTACAGTTGGGAGGTGTGCCAAATATGTGAGTCGTGGTAACTTCCTGGGTTGCCAGCACACATGTCCAAGATGATTCCCTTGGCATTCATTACACATAACTTGGCAGTTAAAAGAGTGGAAGCCCTTTCTGTTTATGTAGAGCCTTTTCTGTTCCCCGGGCGGTGCCTTAATTTCTATATGTGTGCAATCTATGGCACCCAGTACTTCAGGGTAGTGTGCTACAGTTAGAACTCTCACATATTTGTGGCCCTGTCCTCAAGAGTATGGGGAAATTATATATGGTCACTGGCATGATAGAGAATAGCTTTCCAGAATTGATGGAGGATCCAGGATGCTGATGCCTGTGACACCCCCAGCATATTTCTGTTGGTCTCTGAAAGGTTCCTGTACCTAACTGCTTTACATACCAATGTCTCAACTGGTATGGGTTCCCCTCGATTTGCTCTGGCTCTAAGTTGAGAACTACATAGGTTGCAGTATTCCTGTAGTGCTTCTTTATCAACCCTGTAGTGCTCTACAGTTTCCACATCATGTAGATTGCCATAAGTTAACCAGGGTCTGACAAATCTTCTCCTTCTTGGTCTTGGTCTATTAGCAGCAGCAGCAGCATAGACTTCAGCCTTTTGCACATACACATGAATTAAAGCAACAGCAGTCCCTAACACTGTTTCTGCGTAGAATCCTTTATGTGGCTGTATTCCAATAGGTGTTGGAATTCGCAGGGAAAACCAGCACTGAGTATACATGGTTGCTTTATAGCTTGTTGATTAGCTCCTCCACTTTGGACTGGTTGATTAGTATACAGTTGAACTGTTTCTCTTGTAATTAGCATGGCATGGTGTTTAACTTGTTTGTGCATAACCGTTTACTGAATCTAAAACAGTGTGCTACCATGCCAAAATACACACATGGTGTACATGGACAGTGTAGACTTTATTGAATATTGCCAAAATACTAATTTTTTTAGCAAAGAAAGTCCATATGTATATGCCATTCTTCTATTTTGGTGAATATGGTGAAAAATATTATTAATGAAACACAATGCAGGAATTTGTCCATATGAAACAGTTGTACTTAAGAAAAAGAAACAACTCCATATGTAGCTGCACACACACACACACACACACACACACACACACACACACACACACACACACACACACACACACACACACACACACACACTAAAATTGTGCTAAAGATTCCTATTACATTTTTTGTTTGGATATTTATTTAATATCTTATCTCGAAAATCCACATACAGCTGTATATGTAGTAAATTATCTAGTAAGTGCAACACATCAAAAATAAAACAGGTCAGGAAATGTCATTGCAATGAACACTTGTTTAGTTAATAGTATGTATTGGTTAGAATATGGTATGATTCTGGTTTCTAGGACTGATTGACACATTTCTCATGAGTCTTTAAATGTTTATGAAAATGTCCTTTTAATTGAAGAGATGCAAGATTTGCATTACTCTAAAAAGCATATTGGCTTCCATATTAAATGTAACCCCCCCCCCCACAGTGAGATGTTCAGAAGTATTTCATTGTATTTATGGGGTACTGCTCTCCTAAGTGGTTGTGCTCTGGAACCTCTGCTGCCTATGTTTCACTCAGTAAATGGTTTAATTTACTGTGTGATGTCTGCCAAAATACAGTTTGTAAATTTAAGCTATGACTGTTATAGCAGATGTGGTTTTAGAAATTGGATTTATATTAAGGCTGGTTTGCAGTTACGTCATAGCTACTGCATCACTGGACTGTCAATTACTGCTGTATAATGGAATGGGCATATGCTGATTTATTCAGTTAGGTTAATTGCATAATGCCTGAATGACACAAAGTCACATTGCAGAAATGAGCTAGCATTTGTATAGATGAAATCAGTGAATCATATATATATATATATATATATATATATATATATATATATATATATATATATATATATATATATATATATATATATATATATATATATATATATATATATATATATATATATATATATATATTTATATATACTGCTCAACTCCATACATTCCTGATAAAAAGTGGAACGATTTTTTAAAGTCTGTGTAATATACATGCTACATGTCATGCATGACTACTGTTCCATTGTTTGTGTAACCCATTCAAAAGTATGAACTCAATAAGAGTGAGAACTATTTCCAAACTGTACCTCCCTATCTGTGTTACCCTGAAAGGCACCACTGTGTTGGCATAGGGACTGCATGTTATAATTAAAAAGCAGATATGATGCAGCTACTGTTTGTGCTATATCTACTACAAGCTTGCTGTATTATGGTATAAGTACAACAGCAATGGTTTCACATGTTCATATGATGTTACTAGGCAAGCAGCTTGAGCAACCATATGGAGCATAGCCATGCAGCCCTGGTAGTTCAATTGGTGTAATTGCCATACTGTCCAATGAGGGCCATACTGCTTTTTCCTGGACTGAATATGGACACACTCCTCCAATCATTAAGGCAGAGTTACATTGTTTGACATGCAAGGAGAATGGAAGAAGTACACTGAAACCAAGTTTCAGTAACTATACACATATGTAGGTGTTTGAGTGGCAGAAAAGCCTCAGGCTTGGGCAACATTTCATTCAAACACCTAGTTTTCACTTGTATTACCCTAATGTAAAATGGGTTTGAAATTGCTAGGCTGGAATGACCAATAAATGGACCTTGCCTAAAAAAAGATAGAATGGGAACAGAAAAGATTAAAGACAATACGTGGAAACTTTGAAAAGTGTTATAATGGCTATTCATGGTGATGGACACTAGCCTGTTATTCATTGCTTTCCATGCTGACATATTTGAATCACCATGGAATGACAACAGTTAGTTGGCCAGTCGTTGCAGTCAATTTGTTTTTGAATTGTGGCACCATATTTGTTGAAGGAAAACTACTGATCAAGAGAAGGGTCTTTCCTGGTTTGGTTACATGTATGGAGAGCTCAATCATGTCCCTGTACATCTTTCCTAGAGCTGATCATCTAAGGCCATTTACCTCAGTGGACCATTATGAGGTCATATTCTTTTATGGAGTAGGAACAAGTAAGAGCTGTGGTCATGTTGTGGATCCAGGCACTAGTACATTGCATGTGTGACCAGAGCCTCCGGAGACCTTATGGCTGTGGGCATAGATAGCAACTCCTGTAAAGTGTGGGTGAAAGTGCAGGTTTGGATGTATTTGTAAGTATAGTACAATATGGCTGAAGTTTATCTACACAATGTCAAGTAGGCTTAGGTAGTGATTTCATTGCAACCTCAGTTTAAAGTGGTGATACGATGTTTACTGATATGGTGTATGAGAAGTCAGCTTTCAAACTAAGTATTTCTACCTCTGAAAAGTTGTATCAGTGCAGAATAGCAATATAGGCTTGTTAGTAAGCATAACGCAGTTGCTATACTACCTCAGATTCCAAAGTACAAGTAGACTGGCAATAGAAGGGGGAAAACATGACTGTGACCCCATGTTACCATGGATCAGTGAGCAATCAAATACATTACTAAGTACTTTACCTGGTGAATTATCACAAGGATAGAATACAAGGAATTCTGAATTTATCAATAATTTGCATATTGACTACTTTGAGGCTACTACTAGTGCAGGTCTGACAGCTGCTGCACATAGCTAAGAATCAATGTATGTCTGATCCTTCTCTTATCAGGAACAAAGTAGCAATACTAATTTAAAGTAGGTCACATGTTTTCCTGCAATCCAAGTCATTTCTCAGGTGTTGCAGGTGTCAGTAAGCTTGTTGCAGTCCTGTCTTGGTACATGTATTGGGTAGCTTGCTCTGGCTCTCAAAGCAGATTAAGGAGCTGCAAAATGGTTTGAAATTTTAAATCAAGAAGTTCCCACTGATACAGCAGCCAGATCAACAAGAGAAGTCCCACAGATAAAACCTAATAAGAAACAGCTAAGGATTAATGCCCGTCTGCTGCTTCTTCTTCTTTCCCCTGGAGCAAAACAATAATGCTAACCTCAGCTGGATCCTGAGAAATGAATCGGTGTCTTTCCAGCAATCAATGTCTCCCTGCTCCTTGTCTCACCAGATGCAAAAGAGCAGCACTAATCATAGGCTACTTGTTGAGACAGTTTGCAGGCCCTTCACTGATGGGTTGTCTCATCCCAGATGCTGCTGATTTTAAAACTAAGCTGGAAAAGGGGGTTAATGCTGCAGTTATTATAGCATGCACATAGAGGGTATGAAGACATGAAAGGAAACATAACTGAAGTTTTATCATTTAACAGAGAGTGCTGTCCCAAATATGATCTCGTAGTGCTGACTTGTATGAGCAGATGAGCTAAGACTGTGAGCAGCATCTAAAGATACATTTACATAACCAATAGGCAACTGAAATGGCACCGGGTTTAAAAATACAGCAGGTGCAATGTGGGAAGGGTGAGGAACAGCTTTAGCTGACAGGTCTCACGGATAAAACCTTATCATATTTAACTTAAAAATACTGCTTCTCAACTCCTCCTGCAATTCAGCTGGAGTTAATCCTTTTGCAGTCAAATCTTTGAAAACTGGTCTTACACAGAATCTTCTTTTAAAACTCAAGGAAAACAAAAACAAATTAAAAGTAAAACAACATGTTAATGTAAAACTAATTGTAATAAAGCAAGAACAAAAGGCAAAACAAGTATCTAGACTATAAACAGATAAATCCAAAGCAGTTGTAAATCACCTTTAGCTGACAGTTTTCACAAATTAAAACTTGTTTTGTTCTTCTTACATTTAACACCCCTCTTCTAAAACATGCTTTACTCTGTTATGCAATTATTTTATTATAAAAGGGTCAAATATAATTTGTAACTCAGATTACTGGCATATGAAATGCATTTTATAATAAAATGTATTAGTGAGTTGAAACAGCATGTCTGTATATGTATTATACGAATATAGTAGAACAGCATGGGTTTGTAGGATTAGATCATCCTCTTAGTGGTTTACAGTTCTGGCAGTTTGCACAGAGGATCAATGCTCTGAGCTGTTAAAGAACTGCTTCATGTAGTCAGTGATATAAGCTTTGTATCTTTCCACTCTATTTGTACACTGTGTGACTCTGAGCAAGTAAGTTAATCGGACTGTGCTGTTAAGTGAGACCAGCAATGGGGCACTTGTGCCTATTGGGCTTACCTAGTTAACAAATACATAAAATAAATGCTAAAACTGACCCGGTATATCATGTCTATTACTAGGAAGCTGTAGCACTTTTAGGTAGAGAACACCAGAGTGTCGGTGTCAGAGTGTCGTTGTTATGTCGGAATACAATTACTTTTTCAACATTCCTACAGTCTGCATGTATAATACATGCTAATGAAAAAATAATTATTCTGAAAGATGTATCAGGCAGTATAATTTCCTTAAATATTTATCATATAAGGCAGAGAATACTAACATTTTAGTTGTCCTGCAATTGGGAGTTACCTAACACCACAATTAAAATATTTTGCACATTGCCAGGCACCCATTATTACTGCTGCACAGGTTAACACAGCACTGTCCAAGGCCATGAATACAGCTTCTATGGGACCTGACAATATCCCTAGCTGTGTTTTACATGAACTACAGAGTGAACTGGCAACTTACGTGTGTGCCCTGTTCAATCACAGCCTCACCTCAGGCTTTGTCCCTACCAAATGGCGCACTGCTACAGTCATCCCTCTCCACAAAGGAGGAATGACTACAGACCCTGGGAACTATCGCCCCATTAGTCTGACAAGTCTGATATGCAAAGCTGTGGAATGCATCATCATGGACCTAATAAACAAAGATATAGGGAACCTCCAAACTCTGGAGCCCACACAGTTTGGTTTTGTGAAGGGTAGATCATGCCTGGTCAACCTGGTTGACTTCTTTGAGTCAGTCACCAGAGCTGTGGATGAAGGCAAGGTGGTTCATACAGCCTACCTTGATCAAGCCAAGGCCTTTGATACCATTCCCCACTCAGGAATCATAGAAAAACTCACTAAGCTAGGCATCAACCCCTATATCACTAGGTGGGTCATAAATTGGCTCACAGATAGAACCCACAGTGTGAAAGTATCTGACTCCAAGTCAGACTGTTGACCAGTCACGAGTGTAGTCCCACAAGGTTCGGTCCTGGGTCCTCTCCTGTTTTGTATCTACTTCTCTGAAGTCCAGGCCAATACGAAGAGATTCTGGCTGACAAAGTTCACAAATGATTGCAAGTTGGGAGCCATAATTAACTCCCCAAGTGATGATGACATCCTACAGAAAGGCCTCACTGAGACCAATAACTGGTGTCAGAACCATGGTCTTAAACTCAATACCAAAAAATGTGTTGTCATCCCCTTTGGGAAAAACCCAGTTCCCATGAATAACCACATTGATGGTAGTCCACTGAACACAGAAGGTGTCATAAGAGTTCTGGGAACACAGATTGACATCATCCTCTCTTTTTACCACCACATTGCCACTGTGGTCAGAAAGTCCTTCTATGTGGCACATCTCATTATGAAAGGTTTTGCATCCAAGAAGAAAGAGGTCATTGTCTCCCTCTACTCTTCACTCATTAGGCCAATCATCAAGTATAATGCCCCTTTTGGCAAGTACCTCACTAGACACCTACAACAACTGGAGAGGCCACAAAAGTGCCTCACAAAGAGGATCTTAGGCCTTAAACACTTGTCCTATATGGACAGACTCAAAAAACTCCAACTATTCTCTCTCTCATATCACCTACTTAGAGGCGATCTCTGCTTGACTTACAAAGCCTTGTCTGACCCAGCTCTGTTAGAAATGCTACATCTAAAGAAATCCCAATCTCTCTGCACTACACACTCCAGAGACCTCAACCTAATTACCACAATCAACAGAACAAGCTGGAGGGACAGGTTCATAACCCAAAGAGTGCCCATGCTATGGAATAGACTTCCCATGCATGTCAAGTGGAGCGCCTCACTGGCCCTTTTCAAGAGAAATCTTGATGAGTGGATGGGAAATAGAAAATTCACCCTGGGGATCACTCCAGTGGCTCTACATGACAGAGGCACTGGGAACTAAGGTCTGGTGGCACGATGCCAGGGTAATCCTATGGGCTAGGCTTGTAAAGGCTCTATGACCATTAGCCTAGTGCACACCTATGAACCTATGAACTTATAATACTATTTTCGGTATATTAAATCTTGAAGATGGTGGAAGGACCATTTGTTAAGGCTTTATTATAATCTTGATTTTCTGGTCAGTTTAGACAGATGCCCAGAATGAAAGAAACTGATCCCTATCTGTCTAGCTGTATCTCAAACCATTTATAAAATATTTGCTTTTTTGTTATGGTATGCATCTCTAGCCATAGTCTGTTGGGAAACTGGGATAAATCCATGGTTTTATAAATGATTTACTCCAATGGCAAATGCTGAAAAATACACAAGTATTGTAATTATTTGATGCTTTACTCTGTGGCTGTGAGAGATACAGAGAGGCAATTTAATTTTGACTCATAATGAACTTCAAGTAGGGATATTGCAACTATGACACTATGTTTCTGCTGCCAGGGCTGGCACGCATGTTTTGTCATAAAGCTTACCATTTGTCAAGAGTAGACAGCTCTTCACTTTCTAGCAATGTCTCAGATGGTGTGCAAAATAGATAATGTGATTTTGAGTCTTTACTGCAAAGTCTTTATGCCATGGTATGCATTTTTTTACAGCTTTATTAATTTTTCATTGCATTTTGTCACAGCAGAATTTCTAATGTTTACACCAAGTGAAGCCATCATAAACATGCAGTATGAAGAGAATCTGTGTCGGCTAACAACTTACTTTAATGTTATGTATAAGTAGAGTCATAAGCAGAAGTTAGGTGTTAACAGATGTCCATCATCCTACTCCATATCCCAGATGCCATGCTAACTTCTCACCTGCTTGCCATACAGCCTTTTGTCTGTCCTTAATAAAATATACTGCTTCTTGCTTCTCCATTATATATTCCTAATTCTGCTATCCAGTATTGTCTCATTATCCCATCAGATACTTTAAGTTTCTTGTCTTTTTTTATTATATCAGTTCACATTTTTCTACATTTTCAGTTTCCCTTTCAATGCCTTATCACATCAGATTCAGACAACCCATCAAAACACAAACAAATCTTTTCAATCCATCCAAACTCGAGCCTTGTCTCATCCCCTATGCCCACCATATGAATCCACCAAGACACTTATATGGATCTAGAGCACTACATTGACAGCTAAAAACACAGAACACCCTTACCACAACACTGCTTAACCAAAACCAGAACATGTTGAATGGCCAGAACAGTGATTTTTTTTTCCCAGGGAAAAAAAATCGCTGGGCCAAAAAAAAAAAAAAACAGACAAAATAAAGAGGGGAGCTTCACACACCCCCTAGTTAAATGTATCTACTCTGAGATCACACTACAGTTGAGGAAATGGCAAACTCCCGACAATGGCCCTGCAGCAATTTTTTACCCTGGGAAAAAAAAAATCACTGTTCTGGCCATTCGATATTTCCTGCTTTCGGTTAAGCAGTGTCGAAGTAAGGGTGTTTGGTGTTTTTAGCTGTCGGTCTTCTGATATAGACCCCACTTGTATAACCCCACAATATGGCTGATTTCCAACATGCAAAGCTCCCTTTAATAGTTTCTGGTACGTTCATGCTCCCCACTATGATTATTATGCAGTCCCTTCTGCTTGCATCTCAGGCACCAGTTTTCTTCATTAACACCTCTCTTCATTCTAATTCTGTCCTTTATCTCCTTTGTGTAAGTCTTATGTGTTAATCACACAAAGGACCTCCAGATTTCCTTTCATACAAATCTGGTCCATGCCCTCTGCACTTCCTTCATCCATTAATCTCTATATTATTTGAAGGTGCCTCACTCGGATCTATGTTCAGTCATCGAATTAATATTACATTAAATAGCTGAACATCAAACATTACACATCAAACTATACTTTTACTGAACAGGCAAATCGTTGAAAAGAAATTCATTGAATGGCCCTAGCTGGCCAACATAAACAAACCGCAACCTGATACTTACTTACCAGTAAGGTAGCTATAACAGAACCTGCCTTTTCCTCAGTTTAGTGCAACCTCAGAGATAGTGTATATTATTAGCGGCCTCCAACATAAATATTGTCGGTGTTCACCAAATCTTTCTGCAGCAACTCTGAGGTTGACCTAAATTGAGGAAAGGGCAGGTTCTGTTATAGCTGCATTACCGGAAAGTAGTAGGTTGCAGTTCATTTATGTTGGCCAACTATGGACATTTCATATATTTTTTTTTGAAGATTTGCCTGTTTGGTAAAAGTAAACTTCAATGTGTAAAGTTTGATGTTCAGCCATTTGGTGTAATATTAATTTGATGGCTGAACATAGACCTGCCTCACTCAGTATAGAAAACAAACCCAAACTAGTATTGTCATTACAGCAATTCTCTCTGCTGGTCACCTTACTATGACCATTCACCCAAACTCTTTCTACCCATTTTGCCCTACTCTATTTTTTAACACAAACTGCAGTGTAAAGTAAAGCTTTATACCTAGATACTTTAATCCTCATGGGTATAGGAAGCCTGGAACTAAACTTTCTATTTAAGGGATAAAATAAAACATTTTAAAGCTTTACCAGTAAACCCCTCCCAGACTCTGCCGCAACTTGCTGTGGAGGAAAGGTTAGTTTGCTTTTGCTGTCTTGTATTTTGCATTACTTTAGTGCCTTCTTCTGTGTATTGGCCATCCCACTGTATTCCTTAGAACCAGCATTCAGAAGTGCCTACCCCCATTTAATCTAGCTTGCTGTTTTAAAATTAGTGGCTCTCCGCTTAGACAGCTAAAGCTTAAGTTACCCCCTGTTTCATATCTAACAGTTTAGTGCACACTGCAGTGCTTAGGATATTAACCCATTTTTTTCCATCTCACCTTTAAAATCTGCAACATCTATTGCAAGACCACCAATTATTGGACAGCCCACATTCTGCCTCTCAGTAGTCATCTTGGGATCAATGCTTCTGTTTTCCCCTGCTGAGAGAAGGAGTACAAGGACATAATTTCTTATAGACTGCTGATCAACAGAAAGCCTAATAACTGCTTCATAGGTGACAGCTTGGAATGTTTGCTTATATTCTACTCCTAGAGAGAGAAGGAGCAGTGTGCACTGATTCCTGACTGTTTCTGTTTGGACAGCGAGTCTCTGTGTTTGACGTTCCTGATTGGTCTGGATGCTATTCAAGGCATCTACCAGGAAAAGGCTACAACAATTCTACAGACCCTTGCATCATCTGGGACAAGACCGTGGATCAGCAAACAGACTGTGGCCTACTTCTCATCTTGGGATCAGTGCTAATGTTTTGCTTCTAGTAAGAGAAGAAGCAAAGGAGCATTGTATCCCAGCAGAGTGAAGCTGTGGTAAGACCAGCACTAGTAGAAGCCAGGCAGTAGCCATTCATGCAACTCCCCTCTTTTCATCATTCTTGACAAGCTAATTCTTTGTTTTTCAGTAAGTACTGCTCGATTTGTTTCTAACTTCAGAATATCTGCCTAAATAATTCATCATTACATTTTCAGGGTCTACTTATTAGTTTCCCCTCAAGTGTTTGGCAGTGCCCTGTATAGACGCAGAAACCTTGAGTGTCATTTTTACTGTAAAAGCCTGATTGAAATTTCACCAATACCTAGTTGCACACAGGACAACTAGTTTGCAGTGACAAGCACTGTCCCCAGAGTTGCAAACCGGATATTCCTGACATTGCAGACATTGCTTTATAGTCCCACTCCAAATGTCTAATCAATAAAAAGGGTCTGGTGTCATGGATATAAACTTTCCTCTTCTTCTAAGCCCATAAGGTAAGCCACCGCACAATCCAACATTCTGGTCAGTGGAGTCTCCATTGTGAGACACACTGATGTCCATCTCAACAAGATCGGAGAAATTCACAGTCGGTTACTTATCAGAGGCTAGTATCTACCACATTAAGCATGCACTCAGGTCATTGGACCACAAGTACCAGTATGACTCAGTCATAGTCCATGTAGGCATAAATTACATGATATGTACTTCCTTAGACTATGTGACGAGAGACATCATGGAGCTCTCGGAATATGTGCCCCAGGCTGGTATGAGCCTAGTATTAAGCAGTATTTTACCCTCTCCAAGGATGATGCCACAATATGAACAAAAGATGACTAACTTTAATAATTGGCTTAGTTTCTGGTGTCATTCTAAGCGAGTGCAATATCTGTCAACATGAAAGGAGATGGTCAACAGACCACGCTGCTTTGCCAGGTATGATCTGCACCTCTCCCCTATAAGCTTTCGAATATTAGCAAAAACATTTATTTTATTTTATTATTTTTATTTTATTTTACATTTGTTGACCGGGATAGTCTGACTGGATTAATGTCCATTGCATAGGTTCATAGGTAAGTACTAGGCTAATGGCCCTGGAGCCACTGCAAGCCTAGCCCAATAGTGTTCCCAGTCATCTGGCTTACCAGAGATTAGTTCCCAGTGCCCCTATCTAGCAATGCAATTGAAGTGATCCCTGAGGTGAATTTCCTATTTCCCATCCACTCATCAAGATTTATCTTGAAGAGGGCCAGTGAGGTGCTCTGCTTGACGTGAATAGGGAGTTTATTCCAGAATATTGTAAGTCTCTGGGTTAGGAACCTATCCCTCCAGCAGGTTCTGTTTAATGTGGTGATAAGGTTGAGGTCTTTGGAATGAGTAGCATGGAGGGATTGGGATTTTATTTCAGATGAAGCATGTCTAGCAAAACTAAGTCAGACATGGCTCTGTATGTCAAGCAGGGATCACCTCTAAGTAGGTGATATGAGATGGAGTAAAGTTTAAGTTTTTTAAGTCTGTCTGCATAAGGCATGTGTTTGAGTCCTAAGATCCTCTTAGTGAGGAACTTCTGTGGCCTTTCCAGTTGTTGGAAGTGTCTAGTGAGGTACATGCCAAATAGGGCATTGTACTCTATAATGGGTCTGATGAGGGCCGAGTAGAGAGAGATAATGACTTCTTTTTTCCTGGATGAGAAACCTTTTTTGATGAGATGTGCCAAATAGAAGGACTTCCTAACTACAGTGGCGATGTGGTTGTCAAAGGAGAGATTGCTATCTACCTGTATCACTAGATCCCTTATAACACATTCAGAGTTAAGTGAGTTCCCCTCAATATGGTAGGTTATGGGCACACTGTTTTTCCTGAAGGGAATGATGATGTATTTTTTTGCATTGAGCCTAAAGCCATGGTTTTGACACCAGTCATTGGTTTCCATTAGGCCTTTTTGTAGGATGTCCACATCAGCTTGAGAATCAATAATAGCTCCCAGTTTGCAGTCGTCCATGAATTTGGTTAACCAGAGTCCCTTGGTGTTGGTTTGAACTTCAGAGAAGTAGATACCAAACAGGAGAGGACCTAAAACCAATCCCTGTGGGACTCCACTTGTAACTGCCCGGTAGTCAGATTTGGAGTCAGTTACTGTCACCATGTGGGTTCTGTCAGTGAGCCAGTTGGTGACCCATCTAATGATGTGTGGGTTAATGCCCAGATTAGTGAGCCTATCAATGATTATGGAGTATGGGATGGTATCGAAGGCTTTGGCTAGATTGAGGTAGGCTGTGTGGACAGCCTTGCCTTTATCCACCACTCTGGTGACAGCTTTGAAGAAGTCTATCAGATTGAGCAGACATGATCTGCCTTTCACAAACCCAAACTTAATGGGGACCAGGGTTTGAAGGTTCCCTATATCCTTATTTATAAGATCCATAATAATGCATTCTATAGCCTTACAGATTGGGCTCATCAAGCTTATGGGGTGGTTGTTCCCAGGGAGAGTAGTCACACCCCCTTTGTGGAGTGGGATGACTGTAGCAGTGCGCCATTCAGTGGGGACAAATCCAGAACAGAGGTTGTAGTTTAACAGGGCACTCAGGTGTCGTGCCAGTTATTTTTTGTAGATCATGTAGGACACATCCCGGTATATTATCTGGTCCCATGGAAGCTATATTCTTAGCTTTGGTCAGTGCGGATTCTACTTATGCAGTTGTGATAACAGGGAGATGGTATTCCTCAGATATGTGGATGGGTCCTTTTGGGGGGCGAGTGAGTAAAGTCCGCACTAAACTTATCTGCCAAGATATTGGCAATATCAGCTGCTTCAGTATAAGTGGTGCCATTGTGCTGTAGCTCAGAGAAAATCTGAGTATTATTATGCAGATTCTTGACATAACTAACAAATGCCTTGTGGTTGTCCTTAGTATCTGTAACAATTTTGCTTTCATAACTAGCTTTGGTGGATTTGATGAGGAATCTCAGTTTTCCAAGGGACTTTTTCCAGTCATTGGACTTTGCCCTTTTCTGCAACAGTTTTTCATTCTGTTGTAGAGATTGGCTTCCTTTTGTTAGAGAGAGTCTTGGTTCTGTTTGGTATGGCCTTGTCTATGCAACTGTGTAAGTACTCATACAGTGCCTTGGTTTATGAATCAGCAGCCATACTCCCATTGCCCATTTCTATGGATGATGTGAAGCTTGCCACTTTTGTCCTTAGAAGCTAAAATGTAGCTTTGGAGAAGTTTTTCACTGTGGTTTCCTTTTTTGGGGGTGGAGGTGGGATTTGGTTATCAATGGTGATTAACTTGTGGTCAGATCTGACCAGGGAGGGGTTTATCAAAGGAGTAGAGCAGTGGTACCCCATGTTTGTATTGACTAGGTCAATAATGTTGTTTCCCCTAGTGGAGGTGAGGATGAGTTGGTCCAGGGCATTGGAGTTGATGAATTCCAGGAAAAGTTGGGCAAAGGAGTTGGAGAAAGGAGTAGTTGTTCCAACTAATGAAGGGGTAATTAAAGTCACCCAGAATAAGGATATTAGTTTGGACCTTGATGCTTTCCAGAGTGCCCAGGAATGCAGAATGGGAGTCTTGGGACATTGTGGGGGATTTGTAGCAGGCTACAACATGGACTGCAGTTTTGTCCAGTGATAGCTGTACTTGAAGTATTTCTGATGTGTTATGTTGGGCAACAAGTCTGGAGGTATGTGTATCTTTTATGAAGATGGATACACCTCTGCCTTTAGGGTTTCGGTCATCACATCCCTTAGTGCTATGGTTCAGATTTGGGGCCCAAAAGGTGTGATATGCATTGTAACCTGGTAGCACAGGGGTGCTCTTAGGACCCTTGAACCAGGTCTCTGTTACTGTACAGATGTCCATGTTCTCGAGTTTGAGGAGTGACTCGAGCGAGTGCATTTTGAGGTTTAGACTTCTAGCGTTGAGCAGCATAACCTTTAGGGTGTGTTTACAAGCAGATGTTGTGGTGGCAAATTTGTCTTCAGGGCATTGCCTAAAAAAGGCACTATAGGGGTGGCAAGGGCCTTGGCCAGTATCCGGAACCCCAGGGGTGACAGATGCAGGCCGTATCGGGCAAAGCATCGAGGTCTGTCTATCATGTCATCCAAAGCAGACAGATACTGGATCCCCTTTGAATGACACCAGAAACTTAGCCAATTGTTGAAGTCAATCATATTCTGCTTGTACTGTGGTATCATTCTTGGTGACGGTAGGATGCTACTCAAGACTAGGGTCATACCTGCCTGGGCTACAAGATTAGAGAGCTCCTCCAGGTCTCTTTTCATGTAGTCCAGGGAGGAATGTCTTAAATCATTCACACCAACATGTACGATGACGGAGTCATATTTGTACTTGCTGTGGAGAGACCTAGATGCATGCATTATGTGGCAAATCCTGGCATCCGACAGGCAGCTGACCGTAACTTTCTCCTTATTCAGCCTAGTGAGTGGGATGTCAGTGCCCCTTACAATTGAGTCACCTATGATTAATGGGGGTCTATGTTAAATATTCGAACATACAAAATGTCGAATACCATATGGTCAAGACCATATGGTCGACATTTGGATATTCAAATATAAAAGAATAAAAAAAGAAGAAAAAAAAAGAAAAACATACCTTAACAGTGCAAGCAGGGGGGCAAGCACCCCTGCACCCCCCCCTACTTAAATATACCAACTCCGAGACTGCACTTCAGTGCAGAAAAGGAAAATTCTCCAATTCTGCACCATACAGTGCTGTTAAAAGTAAATCTTTGAACACTTGAAATGTCAAATATTTGGTCTCGACCATGTAATGTTCGACATTTTAAGTGTTCGAAGAATTGACATAGACCCGATTAATGTGTTTGGTACATTGTTCTGCCTTAGGGTCATAGCATGAGTGGCACACAGGTTATGAGGGCTATGTGTCTTGTGGGTTATGCTTGGATGGGATGGTTGTTTGTGTTTGTGCCTCAGAGTTCTCTGTTGTTTCATAGGTTCATAGGTTCCTACTAGGCTATCTGCCCTAGGGCATTTATAAGCCTAGCCAGAGTGTGTTTGGCTTTCACCACCCATTTTAAATGAATTTTGCTATGCCCTTTTTCGAGGTTAGTATACTGTGCCTCTGTCTAACAGTGACACAGAAGTGATACCCGGGGTAAACCTACTATCTCCCATCCACTCATCAAGATTCCTCTTGAAGGGAGTCAATGAGGGACTCTTCCTAACCTGGACTGGGATTTTATTCCAGAGTGAAGGGAGCCTCTGGGTTATGAATCTGTCCCTCCAGCATGTCCTATTTATTTCAGTGCTGAGGTTCAAGTCTCTCGAGTGCGTAGCTCAATGGGATTTGGATTTTCTGAGGTGCAGCATGTCCATTAATTCCGGGTTGGACATGGCTTTATACGTCAGGCACAGATTGCCTCTGAGCAGGCGGTATGCCACTGAGTAGAGCTGGAGTTTCTTTAACTGGGCAGCATATGGCATCTGTTTGAGTCCTTTGATCCTCTTGGTGAGGTACTTTTGGGGTCTTTCCAGTTGCTGCAGTTGTCTGGTAAGGTACATCCCAAAAGGGGCATTGTACTCAATTATGGGCCTGATGAGGGATGAGTAAAGAGGCACGATGACCTCCCCTGATCTAGATGTGAATCCCTCCAGGATTAGGTGGGCTATATAAAATGTTTTTCTAACCACTTTGACCACGTGGTTGTCAAATGAGAGATTGCTATCAGCTTGGGTCCCCATGTCCCTAATTACTTCTTCCGTACTTAATGGATTACCACCTATGTGGTAATTTGTGGGCACTTTGTTTTTGCCAAAGGGGATGACTATATACTTTTTGGCATTTAGCTTGAGGCCATGGCTCTGGCACCAGTTGTCTGTTTCTAGGAGGCCCTTTTGTAGGATGCTTGTGGCAGCTGGAGAGTCTATTATGGCGCCCAGTTTGCAGTCATCTGCGAACTTGGTCAGTCACAGTCCTTCCGTGTTAGCCTGTACCTCCGAGAAATATATACCGAACAAGAGAGGTCCCAGGACTGAGCCTTGTGGGACGCCACTTGTAACTGGTTTGGAGTCTGACATGGCTCCAGCAATTCTAACCATGTGGGTTCTGTCCTTGAGCCAGTTTGCAACCCATCTGGTGAGCTTATCTATAATGCCTGAGTGGGGTATTGTATCGAAGGATTTTGCAAGGTCCAGATAGGCTATGTGGACCACCTTCCCCTCGTCAATGGCCTTGGTGACTGTTTCAAAGAAATCGACCAGGTTTAAGAGGCAGGATCTGCCCTTAACAAAGCTGAACTGGGTAGGATCCAGTATCTGTAGGTCCCCAATATCTTTATTTATGAGGTCCATGATGATCCTTTCCATAGCTTTGCAGACCAAGCTAGTCAAGCTTATGGGGCGATAGTTTCCAGGATCCATTGAGGCACCACCTTTGTGGAGAGGGACCACTGTTGCTGTACACCACTCTTTGGGTACATATCCTGTACTAAGGCTGAGATTGAATAGTAGTTTTATGTTTGGGTTTAGTTCTTCTTGGAGTTCATGTAGGATGCAGCCCGGGACACCGTCTGGTCCCATTGATGTTGTGTTTTTTGCTTTGGAGAGGGTGGCTCTTACCTGAGCATCTGAGATGTCAGGAGGGCAGCACTCTGTTGGGATAGATATTTGCCCTTTTGGTGGGGAAGGGGGGTGGGGTTTGCACTGAACCTGTCAGCTAGGATGCTGGCAATGTCTGTGGGTTTGGTGTATTTTTTGTCATTTTGGACTAATTCTGAGCATATCTGGGAATTCTCACCCAGGTTCCTAACATAACTAAAGAAAGCCTTGTGATTATCCTTAGTGTCCTGTGCAGTTTTTCTCTCGAAGCTGGCCTTAGACGATTTTATGAGTGCCCGTAGTTTTTTGCCAATACTGATCAGAGGTGCCTTCCCTTTTTGGGATTTTACTCTATCATGTAGTAGCTTCCTCCTTCTATTGTATAGTTTGTTTATGGCTGGGGTCCACCAGACAGGATGCCTAACTTTGGAGGATTGGGTCTTGGTTTTATTTGGGATTGCATGATCCATGCATTCCTGAAGGTGTTCATAGAATGCGTTTATAAAGGATTCTGCGGTCTGGGCCGTATTTTCCACAGGCCCGGGGGCTTTGAAGAATTCCACCTCGGTTTTGAGGAGTGTGAAATTTGCTTTAGAGAAGTTTTTCACTGTGGTTTTCTGGGCAGGGGCTGGGGTCAGGATGTGAATATCTAGTGAGATTAGTTTATTGTCTGATCTTACCAGTGAGGGATACACTTCTGGTCTGGAGCATAGAGTCCCCATGTTGTTGATGATCAGGTCCAGTATGTTTTCCCCTCTTGTGGGAGTGGCAACAAGTTGTTCCATAGCATTTGAGTTTATAAATTCTAGGAACCTTTGGGCTAGGGTGTTGGAGCTAGAGTAATGCTCCCAGTCTATGTTAGGGTAGTTGATGTCACCCAATATAATGGTGTTTGGAGAGACCTTCATATTTTCTAGTGTTCTCAGGAAGGTCGAGTGGGGTTCCTGGGTTTGGGAGGGTGGTCTGTAGCAGGCTATAAACTGGAAGGCAGTTTTACCCACTGTTAGTTGCACATGGATAGTCTCTGATGCTTCGTGCTGTGCCACCAACCCGGAGGTGTGGGTATCTTTGATGAATATTGATTCTCCCCCTCCTTTTGTGGTTTGGTCCAAGTTTTGGGGACGAAAAACATGGTATGAGGTATAACCTGGTAGTGCTGGGGTGCTCTCGGGAGCCTTGAACCAGGTTTCTGTTACTGCACAGATATCTATGTTCTCCATGCTAAGGAGAGTTTTGAGTGCATGCATCTTGAGGTTTAGACTTCTGGTGTTGAGTAGCATTACTCTTAGTTTCTTATCCCTTGTGATACCTATGGAGGTGGGTCTGTCTTTTGAGCCTTGCCTAAAAAAGGCACTATGGGAGTGGCAGGAGCCTTTGCCAATATCCGAAAGCCCAGGGGTGACAGGTGCATGCCATCCCTAGCGAAGCATCATGGCTTGTCGAGCATGTCATTCCAGGCAGACAGGCATTGGATCCCCTTTGAATGACACCAATACTTAAGCCAATTGTTAAAATTGATCATCTTTTCTTCATATTGTGGCATCATTCTTGGTGAGGGTAAGATGCTACTCAAGTTCAGGGTCATACCAGCCTGGGCTACATGCTCAGAGAGCTCCTTTATGTCTCTTTTCAGGTAGTCCAGGGAGGTACATCTCAGGTCATTCACACCAGCATGGACAATGACTGAGTCATATTTGTACTTGCCTTGGAGTGACCTGAGTGCTTGTGTTATGTGGCAGATCCTAGCACCTGACAGGCAGCTCACCATGACCTTCTCCTTGTTCAGCCTGATGAGCGGGACGTCAGTGTGCCTGACTATAGAGTCACCTATTACAAGTGTATCAGGTGTGTTGTTTAGCCTTAAGGACTGTGACTGTTCGGCACACTGGCTTTGTGAGCTATGTGTTGCACGTGTTTTGTTTTGAGGTAGCGGTTGCTTGGGTGTCTGCTTTGGAGGTCTCTGCTGCTTAGGCAGATTTTTATTTAGAGCCTCCGAGTATGTTTTTGTGTGTTTATGTGTTTGGTTTGCTGTCGTGGTAAGTCTATGTGAGACTGAAATTGTAGTGAGTGTGGTTTCCTTCTCCTCATGACTGGTTACGCCAGTACTGAGTTGAAAGAGCTTAGCCTCCAGTTTGGCTATATGGTTGCATCTCTCACATGTGTTGGAATTTGTTGGGAGAAGGAGAGGGTTGTCTGTGTACATGAGGCAGTTGTAACATTGCCTCAAGATTCCCAGATTCACCAGCTGGACTGGAGAGGAGATTGACAACTGACCTTTGGACATGCTAGAATAGTATTGGGAATTCCTTTATAATTGAAAAAAGGGCCAATGGGGATCAAAGTACTCAAGGGGAGTTTGTGAGGGTGTAGTGCTTTTAATTTTTTAGTGCTGACTTATATAATTGCTTTAGTGAGCAAGTGCCAGGCTTTAGAGTGGGAATAGGGTATTTATTATGAGAACTAGATCAGTTCTAAGGGAAAAAGTGAAGAGCTGACTTTGTGGAGCCGAGAATGGTTTAAACCAAATTAAGTGATGCTGCCCGATTCTGCGCTATGTGCAAAATCGCACAAAGCCGCTCTAAAGCGGGTTTTATACAGGGGGACTTGAAAGAGCTAGAAATTGGCCCAAAACGGCCAATAGACTACCAGATTCTTGTGCTGGGAACACTCCTCCAGGGATAGATAGGCTGCTCCAAGCTCCCCACTGCCACTGGTGAACAAAGAAGCCTCCCTTTATCCAAGAAAGGAAATGGGCAACACAGGAACTTTCCAAAAGTCCAGAATACAGCAAAGCCTGTATTTGGACTACTCTAGGTCAGGAAAGATGGGAAACAAGGATAATTTGTTTTTTTTTTGCAACAAACAGCAGGACAATGCAATAAATATGTAACACAGGCTAGCACACTTGAGTGTGTAGCCTCAACAGGTAAAAGCAACAAACAGGACAAACTTTAAAAGTGCAGGTGCAAAAACAACTTTAAACAGTTTAGAACAGTTCAAGAAGCAGAAATACTTGCAGTTTAGCTAGATCGGACAGTCGCCCAGGTAGTAGCAGGAAAACAAACACTTTTATCAGGTTAGCAGTTGCTCTTTTAGCCTCTCTGCTGCTAGCACCACTCTGCAGGACCACAAGGAGCTTGGCTGTGTAGTAACAAGCGCAAAAACCGCGCCCAAGTGGGTTTTATACAGGGGACTTGAAAGAGCTAAAAATTGGCCCAAAACAGCCAATAGACTACCAGATTCTTGTGCTGGGAACACTCCTCCAGGGATAGATAGGCTGCTCCAAGCTCCAAGTTTGGGCAGATTTTTTTTTAAGAGAGCCTCTGCGAAAGTGTTTGTGTGTTTTGTGTTTTTCAGTGGAGGCCCGGGGAGAAAAGCTCCAAAAATTATAAAATAGTTATATGCAAGCAAGTAAAGTATAAAATAGTTATATACAAGCAAATGAAGTATAAAAAGTTAGAAACAAAAAGCAGTTACACAATTCAGAGATCAATACATAAACACTGTCTTCCCCCATAGTGCTGTTTTTAGATAATGCCAAACTGAAAGTACTTCCAACATAGCAAATCAAAACCAAAATCTAAAGGTATAACTGCTCAATGCTAGAAGTTTAAACAAAAAAACTCCACTCCCTAGAAGCTCTCTTCCCCCTAGAGAATGCTGACATCTGTGCAGTCACTGAGACATGGTTTAAAGCCATGGAGAGCACACCAGCGGTGCAAGGTTACAATGCCTTCCACAGATTTAGATTGGCTACTACACAGACAGGAGCTAAAGGTGGAGGTGTCTTGATTTACATCAAAAATAAATATACTTCAAGGCTGGTCAAATGCATTTAAGCTACTCCATGCTCAAATCACCACTGGCCAAATCCAATACCACTTCCTTGCAAGCTATAGGTCACCCTCTGTGATCCAGGAAACCCATACCATGTATTTAAACTTATTGGAAATACTTACCATCCAACCCAATACCATATTCATGGGCAAGTTTAATTACCTCACTATTAACTGGGAATCCTATATGACACCAAATTTACAGGCACAGAGATTCCTGGATTTTGTAAACACAAACTCTCTGGACCAGATTGTCAATACACCAATCAGGGTTACAACTATACTGGATCTGGTCCTTATTAATACGGGATAGTGCTGCACACCCCCCTAGTAAAATGTCTTCCCTGGTAAAGTCAGATCACAAAATGTTCTCCTTTGAAGTAAAAATAAAACCTGGAACCCCAGCTAACCCTGCATTATTCAGAAACTAGTCTAAGGCTAACTTCCTGCTATTAAGTGATAACCTGGCAAAATATCAAGCCCCTATAAACCATGACAACACTGCTGCCTATACAGAACTGTTCACAGAAACCCTATACAAGCATGTTATTATTTGCATAAGGCAGCTGTACGTACCAGGAAGAAGTGCAGAACTAACTCAAAAAACAAACCACCCTGGTGGAATCACAAAATCAATAGGCTTTATAACAGAAGGAAGAGAATCATGGCAAAAAATAGCAGGTGCCGCACCAGAAGGATAAAAGCACTCTCATCAAACTAAACAAGCAACTTAGAGGGCAAATAAAGTTTACCAAAGCCAAATTTGAGGTAAATTTGGCCTCCTAGGCCAAGGTTATTCACAAGGCATTCATTAGTTAAGTCCGCAACCCCAAAGGCAATACACAGTTGTATGCAAAGTTCATTGTAAATACAGGCACTTATACTGAGCTGGAAGATATAGCAAACCTATTGGCCAAGAAATTAATCTACAGATTTACCCCTCTCTTCCCCTCAAACTTCACTCAGAAAATACCATCAAATATATCTCCCCCTGCTAGGAAACAGGTCCTTAATGCTCTCTCTAAGGCTAAGTACATAGCATTAGTGGGCCCAGACAATATCCCAGGATGCCTTCTAAATAGCATAAAACATGACCTATCAGTCCCTCTGGAATTGTTATTTAACAATGGCCTCCGAACAGGTTTCATGCCTCATGAATGGAGAACCGCAACAGTAATTCCTCTGCAAAAAAGGTGGGCCATCTGCAGACCTTGGAAACTATAGACCCATCAGTTTCACCAGTCATATATGTAAAGCTATGGAAAGAATTATCATAGAAATGATCAATAATGATATAGTAAACCTCAAAACACTTGACCCAACCCAATTTGTTTTCATGAAGGGCAGGTTGTGCTGAATCAATCTTGTGGACTTCTTTGAGAAGGTCACCAAAGCAATGGATGAGGGCAAAATGGTTCACACTGCAAACTGGGTCTATATCAGACTCTTGAAGTCTGACAGTATCAAGCATGATATTATCGACACAAGATTACCAAAAGCACACAACATTGAATGTTTAAACGGAAATCTCTGTAAGGGGAGATTTCCATTTACTTCAATGTTGTGCGATCTTGGAGGTGGTATATTTAAGTAGTGGGGGTGTGGGGGTTGCAAGGGAGCTTGCCCCCTGTGTAAACACTTTAGTTTAATTTTTTTTGTTTTAGTTTTTTTTTATAACCGTTCGATGGTTTAAGACTTCGATGCATAAAGTTCGATCTTTATGCATTCGAAGTATTAAACCTTCGAGGTTATAATATAGACCCCTGCAAACCTTGACCTGACCAATGCATTTGACACAATATCCCACTCAGCTATTGTTGACAAACTGAAAAGATTATGTACAAATTCATATGACACCTGGTGGATAGCCAACTGGTTCATAGACAGGATCCAGGAAGTTAGAATTGGGGAATCCACCTCTACACAGAGGTCAGTCACAAGCATATTCCTTCGGGGATCTGTACTGGGACCGCTTTTTGTTGACATTTACTTCCCTGAAGTCAAGGCCAATGTCAATGGTCTCTGACTGACTAAACTTGAAGATGATTGCAAATTAGGAGCTGTCATTGAATCCTACACTGACACAAATGTTCTCCAGGAAGGGGTGACACAGACAAGCAATTGGTGTCAGAGCTATGAGCTAAAATTAAATGCCAATCAATGCATAATAGTATCCTTCAGGAAGTCTTCCACCCCTGGTAGTTGTCATATTGACTTCACACTCCTTAGAGCTGACCCAGTAGACAGGGACTTAGGGGCACACATAGACAGTAGTCTGGCCTTTGATCATCATGTGTCTACAGCAGTGAGGAAATCATTATATGTTATGCAACTTATAAACAAAGGTATTGCATCCAAGTCCAAGGAAGTCATTGTTCCACTGTATTCTGCATTCATTAGATCTATCATTGAGTACAATGCCCCTTTTGGTATGCACCTAGCCAGGCATATCCAACAACTGGAATGTCTACAGAAGTTCCTCACTAAAAGAATACAGGGCAGAAGTAAATGGTCCCATGCAGACTGCCTCAAGGCCTTATCCCTATATTCTGTCTCCTATAGGATGTTGAGGGGAGATCTATGCCTGCCATACAAGGCATTGTCATACTCCACTCTGATGAACCTCCTGCAAATTCACAAAACAAACAGCACCAGAATTACCCATACTAAAGACTTAAATCTTGCCTGTGATATAAATAGGAAATGCTGGACAGAAAGGTATGTATCCCAGAGACTACCCCATATCTGGAACAGGTTTCCCATCCATGTAAAGCAGAGTTCTTCCCTAATCCAATTCAAGTCTAACTTCGACAACTGGATGGGGAACAGTAAATGCATCTCTGGCTTGGTTCTTATGTCTCTAATGGGCACAGGCAGCCTGCAAATAGTTAATTTCCCACACCCCTTCTTGTAAATGTTTCATATTCCAAACCCCTGCTTACACTTATCAAGGGTACCAGAACATGTCAGAGATTTGGGATGTGTGGCTAGTCTTAAAAAGACCCTTGTGGCTTTTAGCCTAATAAACACCTATAAACCTATGAACCTCTGAATCTGTCTGTCCTGAATCCCCAAAGGTGAATATCACTTATGTTATTGTGATCTAATCTACTATATTATCATTTCAAACCGTGCTACAGCTATAGTCAGTTTTTATCCCACATCTGCCAGCAAGCAGACAATCAGTCATGTCCAAAACTTTGAAGCAATTTCTAACATTTCTACCCTATACTATTCCAGTCTTCACTCTAACACATCTTCTAAAACTTCCATCTGTAGTAAAAAATAATTAAGAAGTAAACACTATTTCTGTGACATCTACCCTCCCCACTTAATATTGCTTGACTTTACCATTTTATCTAGCAATGCAGGTATTTCCATTTCTAATGTCCATCCTAAGCTTTCCCCCTCTGTCACCTTGTGAATAAAGCTGTACTTTTCTCTTGTCAAACAGTATGACTGCACTCCATTCCTTTTTTTGAGCTTTCTGTCTAGGCTGTCAACTCAAAAACAACCGCCATTCATCAACTGATAATTTCCCTTTCAAGAAGTTCTCCTGTGCTCCTTCTGTCAACTTGACAAACACCCTTATGACCTTTAGACCAATATATTTAAATTGCATTTGTATCTGCATTAGTCACAGAGATTAGTATGTAACTGCAGATAACTTCTTCACCTCCTCATTTAGGAAACAAGATTAGTACCACTTTCCCTATACATTGTTGCAACCTTTTCCCCTTGAGTAAACACTGCCTTCAGCTTCCCTACAGCATCATATGCCACTAGGTAATAAAAATCCACTGGAAATCCAACTAGAATTCTATCTCCTCAGTTTGACAACTACCCTTTTAATTTCTTCCCTCCCTCTCTTCATGTGTACACTGAACTTGTGCTTCTCTCATAACTTCATCTCCAACGCTTTGTCATTTTCCTGTTCCACCCATCCCCTTTCATCTCTTGTTACAGGTTTAAAAAAAAATCTCCAAGTATCAGTGCTATCTCCCTTCTTTGGATGTTTACCTTCTGCCATCCTTTCTTCTGTGTATTACACACACACACACACACACACACACACACACACACACACACACACACACACACACACACACACACACACACACACACACACACCTCTCACTTCTGATGTTTTAAATTCCATGGTATCAGCTTGCCAGCTATTTTCACCTGTGCCTTCCATTCTACCATTGCTCAGACTCTGTTCCTCTGCTATGTGACACACTTCCTCATCTTATTCCTCATGAATTCTGTTGCTACTCATTCTCTTTCAGACATGTCTTCCTTCCTGCTCACCCTTGCTTGCAGTATCTTTAGTTATATTTTAATCATCTTTTATGCAATTCTGACTCCATAACTCCTTTTCTCATACCTCTTATTCATTTCTCTCCCTCTTTAGGCTATGTTCTCTCTTCCAACCATGCCACCTCCCCTTCCTCTCGTTGTATCATGCTGTTCTCATTTCTAATTACAACTTCTGTGCTGCACATCTTATAAGGAAAACATTTGTCTGGTTTGTCTACTTCTTCTTATCAACACATCCACTAACCATTCTTTCTTTACCTAATCCTTGCATCATATTGCCACAGCAATTCTTATATTTGTACACCCGATGTAACCTTTACAAATGGGCCTTTCACAGCATTGCAAAATCCTTTTAGCAACCCTCTATCATCTTCTCCTCTCTCTATTTATCAAGTGTCACATAATTCTTCCCACAATGAACCCATACCTTTTGCCGATCCCCCTTTAGAACTGGTTGTGTGTGTGTGTGTGTGTGTGTGTGTGTGTGTGTGTGTGTGTGTGTGTGTGTGTGTGTGTGTGTGTGTGTGTGTGCGCGTGTGTGTAATGCCCCAATTAGGGATACCTGGTGGTTAATGTTACTCAGGCTCAAACCATGTACCATGAGTACAAGAGCCTGAATTCTCTACCCTGACCACTACCTGTGATTCAAGAAGCTGAGTCCATAGCTCTCAACTGTCCAGATTTTCTCAGAATGTCTGGAATTTCTGGCTCATACTTTTGGTCTGTTTCTCTTAAATTTGTGGTTTTCTGCCAAATCAGTAAGGACTGAATTCACTAAATAATGACAGCCCTTTGAGTTTCAGTCATCCTATCTTTCAGGAAATGCATGGTAACACAAAACATTTTTGTAGCAACTTTCTAAGATTATACAAGTAATGTTTAAAATGTGTCCCTGGTTTTGGGTCTTTGTCCCTTCCCCTATAAGTTTTGGCTTTTTCCAGATTTTTTGTGCTGCAAAGTTGAATGTCAAGTGCATTTTACAAGGAGCTGAGAGCTTCAGGGGAAAAGAAGTTTAGTGATGTTTATGACAAGTCTGTTTGCAATGTGCAACTGCTGTTTAGCAAATGATAAACCATTTGAAAGCATTGGTAGTCACACAACAGGTAGTATACCTACTTTTTATGCAGAAGGCTATGGGTTCTACTCCGAAAGTATGTAGATGGAGTGCTGATACTGTACTGTGTTGCACTTTAAATGGGTGGATGCTGCAGTCCTGAGAATGTCCTCCTTTGGAGGAGATGCCTAGTAACTATGAACCTGTTATCAGTTTGCCATCCATTCCCTATTGCAAAATTACCAGCTTATAGGTTCATAGGTTCATAGGTAGGTACTAGGCTATCAGTCCTAGGACCTATGCAAGCCCAGCCAAAAAGGTACCCTGGCTTTTGCCACCCAAGAAAATTATTTTCCTATGCCACTGCCGAGCAGAGCCACAGAAGTGATCCCCGGGGTGAATTTCCTATTTCCCATCCAATAATCAAGATTTTTCTTGAAGAGTGCTAATGAGGAGCTTTGTTTGATATAGATAAGTAGTATATTCCAGAGTATGGGAAGTCTCTGGGACAGGAATCTATCCCTCCGGCATGTTCTGTTTATTGTGGTGACAAGGTTTAGGTCCCTAGAGCATGTAGCTCGGAGGGATTGGGATTTCGTTAAGTGGAGCATGTCCAACAGCTCTAGGTTTGACATAGCTTTGTATGTTAGGCAGAGATCACCTGAGTAGGTGGTATGCAATGGAATAAAGCTGGAGATTTTTGAGACGGTCTGCATAGGGCATCTGTTTGAGGCTGGTAATCCTCTTTGTGAGGTATTTCTGCGGCCTTTCCAGTTGTTGTAGATGTCTTGTAGATGTCTTGTGAGGTACATACCAAAAGGGGCATTGTACTCTATAATGGGTCTAATGAGTGATGAGTAGAGGGGAACAATGACCTCTTTTTTTCTGGATGAGAAACATTTGTGATGAGGTGTGCCACGTAGAAGGATTTCCTGACTACTTTGGCGATGTGATTATTAAAGGAGAGACTACTGTCCACCTATGTCCCAAGGTCTCTTATCACACTTTCAGTGTTAAGTATACTACCGCTTATGTTGTAGTTCATGGGTATAGAGTTTTTACCAAAGGGGATGACAATGCACTTTTTGGCAATGAGCTTAAAGCCATGGCTTTGACTCCAGGCATCTGTCTCAGTGAGGCCCTTTTGTAGGATGTCCACATCGTTAGGAGTTTCGATTATGGCTCCTAGCTTGCAGTCATCTGCAAACTTCATTAGCCAAAGACCTTCTGTGTTAGCCTGTACTTCAGAGAAGTAGATACCAAACAGGAGAGGATCCAGGACTGAACCCTGTGGTACTCCACTTGTCACTGGTCTGAAGTCAGGTTTGGAGTCTGTTACTTTCACAGTGTGGGTTCTGTCAGTGAGCCAGTTGGCAACCCATATTGTGACATAGGAGAAAAAAATCAAGCTACTTGTTGCACCCTTGATAGTGGGAGCTACATTTTTTATGTATCTTGTGACATAGGGATTTATACCTAGTTTAGTGAGTTTATCTATAATTCCAGAATGGGGGATGGTGTTGAAAGCCTTGGCAAGATCTAGATAGGCTGTGTGATCCACCTTATCCTCATCTACAGCTTTGGTGACTGCTTCAAAGAAGTTTATCAGGTTTAGTAAACATGATCTGCCTTTTACAAACCCGAAGTGGGTGGGGTCCAGAGTTTGGAGATTACCAATGTCTTTGTTTATAAGTTCCATGATGATGCATTCCATGGCCTTGCAGACCAGGCTAATCAGGCTAATGGGGAGGCAGTTCCCAGGGTCCATGGTGGCTCCCCCCTTGTGGAGTGGTTTAACTATCACTGTGCACCATTCAGCAGCCACAAAGCCTGAGGTGAGGCTATGATTGAACATGGTACTTAGGTGGGGTGCCAGTTCGTTCTGTAGTTTGTGTAGAATGCAGCCTGGGATGTTGTCTGGTCCCATGGATGCTGTGTTCTTGGCTTTGGAAAGTGTGTTTTTTTCCTGTTCAACCATGATTACAGGAACTTTGCATTCTTCCAGTATAGAGATGAGCCCTTTAGGTGTGTAAAGTTAGCACTGAACCTATCTGCCAGGATGTTGGCAATATCAGTTGGGTCTGTATATTTAGCGCCATTGTGCTGTAACTTAGAGCAGATATGAGTGTTGCCATTGAGATTCTTGACATAACTATAGAATGCTTTGTGGTTGTCTTTAGAATCAGTGGCAATTTTGTTTTTGTAACTAGCTTTGGAGGATTTTATCAGGGATCACAGATTCTTACTGAGGCTGACCAGGGAGCTCCTCCACTCATGGGATTTTACTCTCTTTTGCAACAGTTTTTTCCTTTTGTTGTACAGTTTGTTTATGGCAGGGGACCACCAGATTGGCTTCCTTTTTTTGGAGAATAGCATCTTGGTTCTGTTTGGGGTAGCACAATCCATGCACTTGTGTAAGTGCTTATAAAGTGCAATTGTGTAGGATTCAGTAGTCGTAACTGTATTGTCCATCTGCATGGGTGTCATGAAGTTCAACATTTCTGTCTTAAGAAGCATGAAGTTGGCTTTGGAGAAATTTTTTACCATGGTTTCCTTAATGGGGGGGGTGGGGGCAGGATGTGGATATCTTGGGTGATTAGCTTATGGTCGGATTGGACCAATGAGGCGTTGACTTTAGGTGTGGAACACTGGTCACTCATGTTGGTAATGACTAGATCTAGGATATTGTTGCCTCTGGTGGGGGTCCAGATAAGTTGATCCAGGGCATTGGAGTTTATGAATTCCAGAAAGCAATGAGTGAAGGAGTTGGTACATGAATAGTTTTCCCAGTTAATGGTGGGGTAGTTGAAATCACCCATTACTAGGGTGTTTGGTTGAACCCTAATATTTTCCAGTACATCAAGAAAAGAGGAGTGGGAATCCTGGGGCATGGTGGGGGATCTGTAGAAATCTACAATTTGGATTGCAGTTTTGCCAAGAGTTAGTTGCACTTGGATAACCTCGGATGCATTATGCTGAGCAACTAGCCTGAATGTGTGGATATCGTTAATGAATATGGACACACCTCTGCCTTTGGTGTTCCGGTCCAGATTACATGGCTGAAAAGTGTGGTATGGGTTATAGCCTGGTAGTGCAGGGGTGCTCTCTGGAGCCTTGAACCAGGTCTCAGTCACTGCACAGATATCGATGTTCTCCAGTTTAAGGAGCGCCTCGAGTGAGTGCATTTTGAGATTTAGATGTCTAGCATTGAGTAGCATCACCCTCAGTTTTTGCTTGCCTGTTCCTGTTATGGTGGTGAATTTGTCATTTGAACCTTGCCTAAAAAAGGCACTATAGAAGTGGTAAGAACCTTAGCCAGTATCTGGAATCCCAGGGGTGACAGGTGCAGACCATCTCTGGCAAAGCATCATGATCTGTCAACCATGTCATCCCAGACAGACAGATACTGGATCTCTTTAGAATGACACCAGAAGCTTAGCCAATTGTTGAAGTCAATCATTCTGTCCTTGTACTGCGGTATCATTCTGGGTGATGGCAGAATGCTACTCAGGGCTAGGGTCATACCTGCCTGGGCTACAAGATCGGACAGCTCTTCCATTGTCTCTTTTCATGTAGTTCAGGGAGGTACGTCTCAGGTCATTCACACCAACATGGACAATGACAGAGTCATATCTGTACTTGTTGTGGAGTGACCTAAGTGTGTGGGTTATGTGGTGGATCCTGGCACCCAAAAGGCAGCTGACAGTAACCTTCTCCTTGTTTAGCCTGGTGAGTGGGACATCAGTGTGCCTGACTATAGAGTCACCTATGACTAGTGTGTTGGGTATGTTGTTTTGCCTTATTGGCTGTGGTTGAGTGGCACACTGAGTCTGCAGGCTATGTGTCATTTGGGTTATGTTGGGGGGTGGAGGTTGCTTGTATTTCTGCTTTGAAGGGCTCTGTTGCTTGAGCAGATTATTACTGAGAGCCTCCGTGAATGTTTTTGTGTTTCTATGTGTGGATTTTGGTGGTGTAGATTTAGTGAGACTATGTGATGAGTGTGGTGTGGTGCAAGTGTTTACCTTCTCCTCTTGACTGTCAAGTTCAGTCTTGGTTGGAGAGAGCTTTACCTCCAGTTTGGCTACATAAGTGCATCTCTCACAGGTTGTGGTGTTGGGTGGTAGGAGGAGAGGGTTGTCTGTGTACATGAGGCAATTTCTACATTGCCCCAAGATGCCCAGATTCATCAGATAGACAGGAGAGAACAATGGGAGCTGACCCTTGGACATGCCTGAATAAAAAACTATTTTCCTCTAGATAAATGAGAAAAGTGAGTACAAGAGCTGTTTTTCTCTAAGCAAGTAAGGAAAGTAAGTACCAAAACTGTTTTCCTCTAGGTAATGAGGAAGGTTGAGTGCTGTAGTAATTAGTAAGTTATTTAGTGCTTACAACAAGTTCTGAACAATGCTAATCAAGAATAAGCAAATTCAAGTGCTAAAACTAAAAATCTGTATCTGGACTAAACTAGTTACAGGAAAGGGGTGAAACAAGTGCAAATGTGGGCTTTTAAATCAGAAAGTTGAGAGAGATGGAAAAACTGCCCAAATGGCCAATAACTACAATTTCTGGGCCTGAATCATTCCTTATGTGGTAGATAGGTTACCTAGTGCTTACCACTCCCACTGATAAGCTAGAAGGCTTCCCTCCAACACAGAAAGCTTGGGGGGCTCAGAAGCTTACATACAGTCCTGGATACTGCAAATCTGAATCTGGACTACACTAGCTACAGGAAAGGTAGGAAACAGGCTTAGATTTTTTTTTATCATTTTTAATGTAACATAGGCAATTTTTTCAAGGGCAAAAGGCACTATATTTTTAGATGAAACAATGAAATATAAAGTTGTTTGCTTGCAGCAACCTCTTTATTAGTTACATATCTCTTTAATGTGGAATTATTTAGATGACTTTTATGTCTGCAGAGATTGTGTATATTTACTGATATTGGTGGACTGTAATGACAGAAGTTTGAGTAGACTTTTATAAGGAAATGAACTTAACTGGACAGTTTTGTCATTATTGGTTCATACATTGTTTCATTGCTTAATGGAAAAATGTTCAAAACAATAAATGCAAAACACACTCTAACAAGTGTACTGTGTTATACAAGGACTATGACTTAATACAGTCAGGAAGATGAATTAAAGAAAACATGCATTTTTCCATGGTCCTAAATATGTGCACAAGGGGTCTATGATTTGAAAACAGCCCAAAGGTGAACTTTATCTGCCAGTGGCCAGATGCATTTTCTTTAAAAGTGGCTTTCAATGCTGTTTCAATGAATGTGAGTTTCAAGGGCAGACAAACCTTAATGCTAAGTCTGTTTTCATTGTGAAACTGTATTGCTTTGTTTAGCAGATGTCTATCAGTGTTTGTGCTATAAAATTTAAAATAAGTTTTAAATTAAATCCAAATAATCATTGTAGAAGTAAAGCATAAAACAATATGCAAATTACAGTTTATGGTAAATAGGGAGAAATAGCCAAGTAATGGGAGACTGGAATTGCTGCGGGGGGAGGGAGGGCTGTGTATGGGGGCCCATTTAACCATGATATTGTGAGGGGGAGGGGCAACAAATTTAAAGGCAGCGCCGGGCAGCACAAACTCTAGCTACGCCACTGGTCTTAGGCTTCAGCACAATGGTCTTCAAACTTTTGCCATCCAAACACTTGTAGCAGAACTGTTATTTTTGTATACCAACAAAATGTACTTCATAGGTAAATAAATGCTCATGACAACATAAATTGTCATACTAATTAATTCTACCCATCACTGTATAATAGTTCCACAAACATGCAACTGAAGTTGCATATCCAAGAGTACATAAAGGACATATGTAACGACAGACTTATGAAAGAATCTGGGCCAATATTTATTTATTTAAAATTTGTTGACCAGTAAAGTTCAACTAGGACAGAGCCTATTTTCAGTGGAGGTCCAGGGAGAAGCACTCCATATGCATGTCTTTGGAATGTGAGAGGAAACCAGAGTACCCAGAGGACACCCATGCGAATGCAGGGAAGACATGCCGACTCCACACAGAAGGCACCCCAGCTGAGAATTAGACCAGGGAACCTCTTGCTGTGGGGCAACAGTGTTAACTGCTGCACCAGTGTGCCGGCCAGAATCCCACAATGTATGCCCAAAACCATCTAAAATGAGATAATTGAACTGTTGTACTGCAGCTCATTAACAAGCTGGAAGTGAGTTGGGTGCAAGTCTGCCAAATTAATGAGGAGAAAAATTTAAGGATATCTGGCTATCTTGTTAATCTATTCAAAGCTGAGTTTTATGAAATACTCACCAATTATTCAGTAAAAGATTCTCTTACTAACCTATTTTGCACAGCAAGCCTTTTATTTGTACTGTTAAGCAATTGACCTACTGCCATTTAATACTATTCCCATGGTTGTAGGCACAGATCAGTAGTGTAAGGAAAAGATGTACTGCACTGACTATATTGTGGGACACTGCTTTGTGACATTGGCAGTTTTATTTCTACTTTTCTTATGCCCTGCTGATCAAGTGTAAATATGTAAAGATAAAGAAGATGATCAAGGATGATAGGGAGCAATCCTAAGCAAATATGCAAGACAGTTTCATTTTTTAACACAGAGCAACATTAGAGATGGTTTATATAAACAGCAGGGGGCTCAGGAGATACCATCAACATAATGGAGTGCAGGGGCCTTGCCTCACTAAAAATGATTATTGAGAAACTGCTACTTGTTGACTAGAAAGAATAGCTGTCAAGGAATTTGTTGCCTCTGCAAGGTGACTTTCAGTGAATGCCGCATTTTTGAGCTACAGTTTGGTACATTTGCTGCTGAAATAAAGGTGGATACCTGAAGGTCTCTACTTCTGCACTTGTGTGGACTCCCCTTTGTGACTGCTTAATATTTTCCAGTTATAACTGTAATCTAGATGGTTTCCAATTTATGAGATTGGAATAACTTCACACAATTAAAATGTGTGAGAACACGCTGAATTTACTCATATTCAGGAATTATCCATTTTTTATTCAAATGTCTGAAGTTCAAGCTCAAAATATATTTAACACAATATTAAAAATGCAAATTGAAGAATTCTTTTTAAGGCGTTTGCTTTAACAGTACTACTTTTTTTCAGTTTAGTGAATTTGCATATCTTAGTGGCTTGACAAATTCAGTTTTCTCTTTAAAGATTTGACAATGTCTCTGAGATTCATTCAAAAATATAACACTTATTGTAGCAACAATTATTTAGTATCTGCCCAACTAGATGGGGGTGTGATTTGAATGTGGGCATTCATTAGAGATAATTACTTTTGCTATAGATAAGTACTATCCCTTTTAAGAATGATAAATATAAATGACTTAAATGTATAGATGGTTAATGCAGTATAGTTTCTGCATAGCTGATGTATACACGCACACACACACACACACACACACACACACACACACATATATATATATATATATATATATATATATATATATATATATATATATAAAATGCTTTTTTTAGGTTCTGTTGACTGCCACACCCTTGCAGACTAAACATAACTACTCTGAAGTCACAGTGCCTTGGAGTAAAGTGAATACTTATATAATTGGCAAAGCTATTTGTTTTCTCTATCTTCAAAGTAATGCATCCTTGTAGTTATTGTGTTTACTTAGCACAGGTGTAGAAGACATAACTTTCCACAATGTATGGTGTAGAGGATAAAGTCTCTGGCAGAAACAGGTAATCTGAAGATAACATCTCTCTAACAGAAATATTTTGCATCTGAAGATATCATCTCTCCAACAGAAATATTTTGTTTATAATGGAGGTCATTTGAAAGTCACCATATCGAGTTGTATGTCATGCAGAGTAAGGCACTCAAGATTTTTGACCTCTGCCTAGGAATACACTTATGCTTATGTAGTTCTTTTACTCTAGTTGTCATCCCCCTGTACCCTTGACTCAAGCAGATTGCAGTTATGTTTCCTTAAAAATCATGGTTAGAGGTGTATTGTTTTTCTGCATACCACAGGATCTCTAATGAAAAGACATTATTAATATGTTTTCAGGAGTACTCTGGGAACTGTATGGTTTTGCCCTACCACTTGGTCTTCCTAATTTTTTAAACAGTATCTGGTAATTCTGCTGTAAAGGTTCACTGAATTCCTTTCCTTCAGTATCCATTGTTTAACCATCTACTACAGATTTGGTAGGCATTGTTTACATGGCATGTTTGACTGAAGTTACATGTCTTAAGTATTAAGTACATCAGACCAAAATGAGTTATGAATGGGGATATTTGTAGACTGACTAGTAGCCATATCAACAGGGTTAATTGTCTCCAATGCATGTAAGCATTTACAGCTATCATATATATATTAGCCTTTGTGTTAAACAGGAAAGAATCCTATGGGGACAGCATGAATTCATTTTCTACAATGCTCAAAATATTCCTGTTAGACAAGAAAAAAAGGTTAAATTTCTGGACAGCCTGTACTGCATAAAAACTAATATAATTTCCTTAATAATGGCATGAGTGTGTTTAGATTAAATGCAGACATTTTGGCATAACTAAACATTATTCACTGAGGCCAGCATAGATAGGCCTAAATAAATGCAAAGAACAAACAAAATACTGAAATGATAATTTGCTAAGTTTGTACAGTAAATTAGCAATAGCAATTACATTTTAAAGTGTAAGCTTTAAAATAATGTTGGCACTATTAATGTTGTGTCTTTCGGCTTTTCCCGTTTAGGGGTCGCCACAGCGGAACTCTGGTCTGCTAATGATTGGCAGTAGATTTTTATGTGCCGAGTTGCCAGCTCTGACGCACAACCTTCAACGAAGGTATGCCCATTCACGCATGTCTCCAAACAGAAGACGCTCTAGCTGAGAATTGAACAGGACAACGCCATACTGTGAGGCGACAATGCTACCGCAGCACCACCACCACAAATGTGTGCATACTGTCTATTCCAAAAATTCCTGTAAAGTTCTAGAAGTTGAGTCTCACTGCTTTTCATACTGCAACATAATCTACAAAATAATTATTCTAATCTTCATTAGTTAACTAGTTTCTTATGAGTAAGTAATTTTCATTAGCTGACTAGTTTCTTATGAGTAAGTAGAACTCCAGCAACCAGGAGCTCTGAAGTGTACTCATTATGAGGAAAGTTCTTCATTTTGACTCTTGAAAAAGTGCCTGTTCTTCACAGTTCCATGTTGAATGGGTCTGTCATACATTCAAAGTTAAGAATTTTTAAACTGATATCCTTGCTAAATAATACTGAATCATATTAATTTAGCAAAATGTTTTATAAGTATAAAGTAACACATTTTAACAATCCTGTGAGCTTCCTAGTTGAGGTTGTTATTAAGCTCTTAGTAAGTGTTCCACATTTTGCCCATTTGTTCAGCATTATAATAGATAGTGCTCCACATTTTGGAAACTGAAGGTTGAGAGCTGTGATTATGAGACTGCTTGAGTAGTTGGCTATTTTCTTATGAGTATGTACAAACAGGGCCACTAGGAGACTAAATGCTTGCTTGGGTTTCCTGAGTGTACTATGCTGTTGTTTCTTAACAGGAAATTGTAGTTGTATGACACTATAATACAGGCGAATGCTGATAATCCACCTCTTGATCAGCTGTGTTTTGTTAATCTGTGGCAAGACATTGTTTCATGAATGAGGTTACAGCACTGATGACATATTACATTAAAATTATGAAAAAAATGTCCAGAACTGTACGAGTACAAAGTACAGTCAAAAATGATATCCAAGATGTAAAAGTGCAGGAAAATAAACTCCAACTGCAATTTCTTATAATTTACTACAAAGGCTAAAAACCAAGATCAAAAATCAAGATAACAGTTTCAGACAGAAGAGCCCCCAATTGTTTGGTTGACAGACAGAGAGAAAACCAAAGACATTGTACAATATCTTCACAGTGAAATCAAAGAATGGTTGAGACCTCAGTTTGGGAGTAAGTAATGTCTACTTTCAGGAGTCTTGTCAGTTTTCCTATCTTGATAAATTATTTTATTCCGCAGTGGAACAAGTGTTAGCAGAATATTATGAAAGAGTTTGGTTTGCAACAGTCTGAACCTACATCATTTTAAGGGTATTACTTATCCGCCATTGACTATGCTCATCTGTACAGCTTTATGAATCTAAACTTTGACACTACTAATAAAGAAAAAATCTACAGAGTGTAGGTATAGTTTACATGTTGTAGCAACATGGAAAAGATTATATATACAGGGAACATAGACAAATGCTATATTTATTAAAACCACATTTAAAAAATAGAAATGTCTTTATTTGAGGTCATAAAATGACAGCTGATCAATAGGTGGATTATTGATACTTTCTTGTCAGTTTTCCTATCTTGATACATTATTTTATTCTGCAGTGGAACAAGTGTTAGCAGAATATTATGAAAGAGTTCGGTTTGCAGCAGTCTGAACCTACATCATTCACTGCTGAATTTACTTTTAAATGCATTCAGTGCATTGCACAATCTTAACATAATGCTATTCCATTAGACACATTATTGCGGTAAGTTATTTTCTATCCACCATGTATCTGTTGTTTGTTTTAGTGTAATGTTTCACATTTGTTTACATATTTAGTATTTTCAGGTTGGTAAACAAAAGGAACATTTTTCCTTTTAGCAGTAGCTGAATAACTATTGATAACATTTAACATCATCAGTTTTCATTTATGTTTTTCTGATTGCATTGGATCTAAAAAGTGTGTATATTTATAAGCGTGTATAGCTTATGTACATACAGTGGATATAAAAAGTATACACACCCCTGTTAAAATGCCAGGTTTCTGTGATATAAAAAAATGAGACCACAATAAATCATTTCAAAACTTTTCCCACCTTTAATGTGACCTATAACCTGTACAATTCAATTGATAAACAAACAAATTTGTTGGGGGAAAAATAAAAAAAATAAAAAGTATACAATAAGCTGGTTGCATAAGTGTGCACACCCTTAAACTAATACTGTGTTGAAGCACCTTTTGATTTAATTACAGCATTCAGTCTTCTTGAGTAGGAGTCTATCAGCATGGCACATCTTGACTTGGCAATATTTGCCCACTCTTTCTTGCAAAAGCGCTCCAAATCTGTCAGATTGCGAGGGCATCCCTTTTCAGGTCACCCCCGAATTTTCTATTGGATTTAGGTCTGGGCTATGGCTGGGCCATTCCTAAACTTTAATTTTCTTCTGGTGAAGCCATTCTTTTGTTGATTTGGATGTATGCCTGGGGTCATTGTCATATTGAAAGGCAAAATTCCTCTTCATCTTTAGCTTTCTAGCAGATGCCTGAAGGTTTTGGGCCAAAAGTGACTTGTATTTGGAACTGTTCATAATACTCTCCACCTTGACTAAAACCCCAGTTCCAGCTGAAGAAAAGCAACCCCAAAGCATGATACTGCCACCACCATGCTTCACTGTAGGGATGGTGTTCTTTTGGTGATGCGAAGTGTTGTTTTTGTGCCAAACGTACCTTTTGGAATTGTGGCCAGAAAGTTCAACCTTGGTCTCATCAGACCATAACACATTTTCCCACATGCTTTTGGGAGACTTGATGTATTGTTTTCCAAATTTTAGCTGGGCCTGGTGTTTTTCTGTGTAAGAAAAGGCTTCCATCTTGCAACTCTACCCCATCGTCTAGATATATTGAGAATACAGGAGATTGTTGTCACATGTAGTACACAGCCAGTACTTGCCAGAAATTTCTTCAGCTCCTTCAGTGTTGCTTATTCCATTTAAATACTCAACATCTACACCCCTTTCATTGATCAATCAATTATACAATCAACATATTGTTCTACTTAAAAACAAATTAGTACAATTGTAAAAACACATAATACAGCTACACAGTTCAATTTAAAAACAAATGAGTGCAATTATAAAAACACATAATACAGCTACACAGTTTCTACTTAAAACATATGAGTACAATTGTTAAATGGAAATGAAAGGGGTGTGGATGTTGAGTATTTAAATGGAACAAGTTTTTATACTTTTGTCATTCTGAAGAAGTCTTTTTGATGAAAGCGTTGAGTAAAATTTTCGTACACTATTTTGAGAGTCGTTCCTCTTTTGCTTTCAGTGTTTTTGGTTATTAGTTCTGATTTTACACTGAGTGCCATTTTGGTTTTTGTTATTGTTATTTTTCAATTGAATTGTACAGGTTACAGGTCACATTAAAGGTGGGAAAAGTTTTGAAATGATTTATTGTGGTCTCATTTTTTTATATCACAAAAACCTGGCATTTTAACAGGGTGTGTACACTTTTTATATTTACTGTATATTCTGGTAACAGCATTTAAGCTGTGTAGGATGAGTTTTAATAGTATGCAGTTCTGGACAAGATTCCTTAATAATTTGTTCAGAGGATAATTAATGATACTATGCATAAAAAGGGCAAATAACCTAGTGGTTTAGCAGCTCACAGGCAACCGTTGTATATTACAAAAGCATGACACATAATGCAGACCGAACTAATGTATGTTATACAGAATTGATACACCTACTTTGTTTACCTGTTTCCCTCTCTTATCTTCTGTATAAGCCACAGATTCTGACACCCAACAACTTACTTATTCTTTAGTCCACCCAGCTTAAATTGTAGTCACATATGCCTTATTTATTATGTAGTTATATTTCTTTACATCCTTACTTACCTTATGCTATTGACTGGGTTAGTCACATTAGGTTTGTGGCCCATTTTCAGGAAAGACACTCTTTATACAGAATGAGGAAATTTGACTAGAACAATGTGAAAGTCTTTGTGCTCTTTTTTTGACAAGTACTATATGAACGTTTACATCTATCTAATGTACAAACATCTCAGGCAGACACGACCTCATTTTTGTGTCTCATTTGAATCATGTCACCTCAGAGGTGCAACCCCCCTTCTACACTGCAGTGTCTGTAGGGGAAAACAAATCCAAGTATGGGAATGGAACCCACAGCCTTCTGATGCTCCTGCCATATAAAGAAAGTATGCAGCCATTGATACTTTGCTGTTGAAATCCTTACTCATATCTCGCTTGAGCCTTGCAAGTTCTATCTCCAGATGATCCCCTGTTGTTCACATCATATTTTTAAACTGTACCCATAATGACCCTTTAAATTCCCTTGAGTTACTCAGATCCCGTCTTTTCCATTACTTTAAATTTGTACATATTCAGATCTTGATGTCTTTCACTATAAAGCATTGGTTGAAGACTATGCCCATTTTGTGTAACCCTTGTACACTTGTCTGTCTTGCCTTCCTTTCTAGCTCCTGTCAAAAACAAGGCCTACAGAACTGTACACAGTACTCCAGAACTATCCATAGCATTCCATTACTTCTTGCCTGCTGTGTGGCATCATCACATTACTTGTTTACTTTTATATCATCTGATACAAATACTTAAAAAATACTTTATTCTTCCTGCTATTGCTTTTTCACAAATGTCTTGCTCCTTTTGCAAGTCAGTGCTTTCTAGAGACACTGTTTTCCATTTTTTAACTGAATCTAAACTATTACAGTTTACACCATTCTTATAGTTTAATCTATTACTTTTCCATCATTTCTGAATATTTTAATACATCAGCTACACTCAGTATCTTCTTGTCATCAACAAAAAGGATTTTTTTTCCTTTACAGACCTGCAGTGCCACTTATATGGATGTTTCCATACTGAACTTGATGTTATCCTGATGGATACAGCCTTTTATCTGAACAGAACTCCATTTACTGTGAAGCTGTGTGTCCTGTCCTGTAGATGCATATGCTACTACCATATGACCTATCTAAAACTGACATATTTATTCATTAACTTCTTTGAGGGCAACGTGCAAAAAATCCTGCTAAATCTAAGGTCATAGCAGCAGCAGCAGTCCCATTTTGATTTACTGAGTGAGATACCCCTTCAAAACACTGTACTTTCAGGCATTTTCTTCTTAACGAAAAGTCCTACTGCTTTATGTCTAGTGCCCCATAGGCTCTGAAATATGTCAAAATTATCTCTTCCTTCTGTGATGCCATGAATCGTCTAAGTTCAAACTAATGTCAGCAGTTTTTACACTCTGCTTTGATTCCATTCTGTAGGAAGCTTAGCTTATTCATGTAATTTATCGATAGGGTTAGAAAGAAGTACTATCAGTTGTCCCCACATTTTTTCATGAGTGTATAATGACTGTTGTGACATGCCTGCTGTGGACCAGTAATCAAGGAGACTTAATTCCCATCACTGACACTGGAGAGGGAAGTTCACTTGGTACAAAAATAGATACACACAGAATTTCCAGATGCAGCTCTCTGCACCAAGCACAATTTCCCTTAATAGCACACAGGGAACATACTCAGCCCTGGGGCAGGCTTTCTCTCTCTCTCTCTCTCTCTCTCTCCTGGCCCCAAATAAGACTCCCACTGACACAGCTGTAGGGTTGAGTCCTCAGCCGAGTGTTCCAAGCCAAGTCCTCCATCAGCCTCTCTGTGAAACCAGTGCTCTGTGTCCCTGCCCCAAGTAGCTAACACATACACTCTTTGAGATTTGAATTTCACACACAGATACACACACTCAGACACACACTCAGACACACACACACACACACACACACACACACACACACACACACACACACACACACACACACACACACACACACTCACACACACACACACACACACACACACACACACACACACACACACACACACACACACACACACACACACACACACACACATATCTGGGAAAGTATGGCACAGATTCACCAGGTATGCCCCCTCTGCCCAGACTATAAGGTAGGTACTGCCACCAGAACACTCTGAAGCCAGCTACTCTAAGGCCCTTACAAGAGTACCAAATTATACTGAGTAAAATTAATACTAATAGAAATGGTAGTGTTTGACCAGTGCAGCAAGGCTCTTGGGGGGGGGGGGGCATATTGTCACCAAATAAATATAAGTACTCTCAAAGATTAAAATATTCTCTAAAAGACCATCCACAATGAAAAGTTTAAATTTATTTAATAATAAATAATAAAGGAACATGAAAATGCGAAATATTCATTTATTTACAATAAACACCAGAATTTTAATCACATGAAATATTAAAGATAACACAGATAGATAGATTCATACAGATACAGAAAAACAATACTTAACTAATCTCACCCTATTTTCCTGACTGATCTAAAGAAGGCAAGATGAAGAGGGTGACTGGTCTTCCATTTTGGTCAGGTTTCAAAAACGTATTCCGCTGAGACTTTTGTCTCATCTAGTATTAAAACTTCATTTCAGTGCTGGATTACAGAATGACATCACATACATCTGGTCACCTGATTCTGGTTCCCACACAAACCCTTTACTAGAAACTGAACCAGAATCTAGCACATATGTTTTACCATACACACAGACAGAGCTTTGATGAGATGTGTTATAGCACCCTTCCAGGGCAGCAATTAGTTCACCACTAAGGACAATGCAGTTGGATTCTTAGTCCTGGTTTTCACAGGCATTTCATCTCTGGCTGAAATCAGAACTATAAGATACAATCTTTATGGTCTAAACCAGGTAATTTAATTCCAGACCATTTTTCAAAGTTAGCTGGACTGAGATTAACCTCTTTTTTCTAGTATCCTCTTTTACTATATAGTCATTTCAACAGTTACAGTACAGTCTGACATACAGGTGTATTTCTTTTCTGTCCAGCAGGACCCACTGTTGGTATATTTTTAACACAAGCAGATTTACGAATACATTTTCAACACTAGCATCTGTATAAATCAGTTTGGTATACAAATGACATATAACTCTTTACAAAACTCCAGCTAGCTATGCTGGCATATATTACACATCCATTGCCCTGCTCCTTCTGGTATAGCTGGCAATGCCTCACATCATCACAACTGTCTTCAAGCCCATTGAAGTCTGTCTTTAGCTTTTTGGGGATCATTTGTGATCATTTGTTTTACTCAAATAGTTTTTATTTTAAAATAATATTATAAAATTCCCATAGTATTTTATATATTACACTTTGAGTGACTATATATAATATTTACATCAGCCTGACATCAAAAGTAGTATTCAATGTAAACAACTAATGCAGAGATGTAACAATCAAGTTATCAAAATATATCTGTTAATTGTTGCAGAGTATCTATTAATGATAAAACTTTTTTTCCATGGATTTTTAACCAGTGGCCTAGGATAAATCCTTAGTTCTTTGATTTTGATTTCCATCGAAGCTGAACTCCTCAGTAGAGTGTAGAAGTCTTCCATAGTTGATGATGTGTTTGAGTTCCATCTTCTAGTTATACATTTCCTTGAAATTGCAAGTATTGTCCATAATAAATACATGTTTGTTTTACTCAAGTGAGGACCTTTGTTCACATTCAAAAGAATCAGAGCTTAAGATAAGATAAAAGATTTGTTGACTAAAGCCTGTAAGAAGTTAGTAATTCCATTCCAGTATGACTTAATTTTAATACAGTCATAAAAAATATGATTCCAGTCTGCTCTATATACCTCCTCACATCTCCAACATATTCCATTTGTGGAAGAACTAATTTTAGTAATTTTATCTGGGGTTAAAATGCTCTGTGTAGGTATTTTCAATTAAATATTTTCCAGTACTGTGTAATAGATGTATGTTTTACTGATAATAAAATATTTAATTTGATTTCTTCGGTTAACTGTAGTGAGTGACCTTTTGATATATATTGCCAATATGATATTTTAGGTATGGTTTTATAGTTTATTAGTTCATTATATAAATTTGAGATACTATTGTTCATGCTATAATCATTATATATAATTTTATATAAGTAATTTATACATTTTTGTGTATCTTTAAAGGACGAGTTATTAATTAGTCTGCTTAAGTCTTGGGAGTACATTAGGATGCTTTGTAGAGTTAACCAATCCTGTGATGGAATTTTATAAGTTGCGTTTATCATTTGTACGTATAAAATTTTAAATTCATTAATGCAGTGTAACCAACAAATACTTTTTTGTTCCCAAGAAGTAATTATTTTTCTATATATTTTGTGAGGATAGCTCTTTGTTATGATGAATGTTGTTAAAAGGTAAATCCAAAGTTTTAAATCCATATTTGCATTGATGAGTTTCCTAAATTAATTAATATAATAATTAATTAAATATGTGTTGGTGGGTTTTGTTATATTGTATTGCATGTTGATACTTTTTTATATACCAAGGTTTATTAATTTTATCTAATATTGGAAATTTTTTTTAGTAAATTAGATTAATTTATTGATACAACAGTTAGTAATTCTTTCCAATTGGCAGAATAATTAGGGTTTATCCAATCTATAACAGATTTAGATATGGATGCTTTTATGTATGATTCAATATCTGGAAAATGTATTACTCCTTGTTTCCAAGGTCTAATGTGGTGTGCTAAGGCTATTCAATTTATCTTTGGGAACCATAAAAATTTTATTAGGCATACATTTATTTCTTTAAAAACACATCTTTCATGGAGCAACTGAATTGCTAATGCTACATACAGAATCATTGGTAGTAAAATCATTTTTATTGACTGTAGTCTACTTTCAAAGGTTAATATTATTTTATTCCATTTTCTACATAGATTTTAATTGTGTTAATGATGTTATTGTAATTTATTGATGCTAACTCATTTAGATCTTTGCATAACACAATGCCTAGATACTTTAGAGTAGATTCTTGTTTTTCTATGATATGGTTTCCCTTGACCTCTACTTCTTTTTTATTATTTAAAAATAAAAATTTTGATTTTGATCTATTGGACTTCCGTGGTAGTGCAGCAGTAGCGTAGTTGCCTCACAGCAAGAGGTTCTCCTGTTCGATTCTCGGCTGGAGTGCAGGGAGTGCCTTCTGTGTGTAGTCTGCATGTCCTCCCAGCGGTTGGGTTGGTGTTTGAAAGACATGCGTAAATGGGCATGCCTTCATTGAAGGTTGAACGTTGAGCTGGCACCTCAGCGTTCGTGAAAATCTACTGCCAATCATTAGCGGACCGGAGTTCCACTGTGGTGACCCCTAACCGGGAAAAGCTGAAAGACAACAACAACAACAACAACAACAGCAAAGTGGAAAACCTAAAGTCATACAACATTTCTCAATCAATGCATCCAATTCCTCTAAAGTTTCTTTGGAATTAGATAAGGTTAGTAATATATCATCAGCAAAGAGCATTTGTGATCATTTCATCATTGAAAAGACTAACGTCATATGAATTTGTGAAAACCCATCCAGCTGTCCAGCACTTGCATTTAAAAAAGAGGCAGACAACTGGATGGGTGTTCAGAAATTCATCCCTTCTTTGATGGGCTTGTCCCTCCTTGAAATAAGTGGCAAGATCTAAAGGTGGCTACTGGTAAGGAGGAAATGACCCTGAGGCTAAGTTGCCTTGTAGCACCTATATGTTAATAATCATTTTAATAACTTGATCCAGAAAGTGTTTAAATAATATGCCATGGAATCAATGAAAGCATACAAATTGCTGGAAAATCTTTGCACTGATAGTAGGTGTCTAACTAGCACCACTTTACAGACATTTACATTTATTTGTCTATTAAATATACAAATATATGTACAAATCATAATTCTGTGGATATCATAAAAGTTCAGTAACATCTGCAAAGATGCTATGCAACAAATTGAACATCACATCTTCATGAGCAAATGTCTCCCTGATAGTTGGGATCTATCTGCTGTGGTTAGAGAGAGATAGTAATAGTTGTTTATAATAACATTTACTTATTGAATTACTTGTTCAGTATAAATTACCATTATGTTTAGATAACCTACTAATATCATTATTGTGAAAAGGAGGGTCTGCTGAATATCTTTTGCATTTTAATGTTTTTGTAGCTTTAATAGTTTTTGAGAGATCTGCATTTCCAGAATTTCAACTTAGAGGATGATAGCTGTCCAAGTAAGAAATCAGAAGGTATCTGGAGGTGTGAAATTAAACTCAGGTTAGGTATGAAAGAGTTCAGTTTTTTTTTTGGCCATCAATGGATGAAGCATGTAGGATCCCCATTGCTTCTAGTGGCCTAAGAGCCCCTAGACCCCTGGTTTAATGTAGTTATTTCCTCCAATGTTATCATTGTGTAGGATTGCCTTGTTAAGATGTGATGAATGAATAAATTCTAGGGAAAGAAAACTGACAGAGTAAAACTTAGGAAAAAAAAAAGAAAAGAAAGTAATTTACATGGTGTGGTACCCAGTGTGGGGGGTGGGGGTATTGGTTTACCAGATGATGTGTGGGGGAATTAAATGGAGTCCTTCATCCAGGATACCAGTTCAGGTAAGTCTGGCTCTGACTGAACCTTCATGATGAATAATAATAAAAGTTATCTCAGTCAGAGTAACTGTTTTGTATCGATTCACCTGAGTGTGTTATTTTGTGTGAGACAGTAACTGACAGCACACTTCTCAGAAATAGGTGGCTAATAATGTTTGGCTTTAACAAGGGTCAGGGCAGAGGTAACAAGCATATATCTGACTGTGAAACACTTGCTTGTGATATTGTTAGAGAGGAAGAAATTAATATTTATTTATTTGTTTATTGTCTTATGGTTATTTTGATGGATGGACTGCTGTTGCAACCTGTTCAGCCACAACCTGGGCCACATGGCAAGAATGAAAAAGTTAGCAAATATACCACAAATATACATGAAAAAATAAGGTGACAAAAGCAACAGCATACAATATATATATATATATATATATATATATATATATATATATATATATATATATATATATATATATATATATATAAATGCATAACAGTAAAATACGAAAACAGATGTGGAAAATTTGCAGTTTGTGAACATAATGCATTAGTCCCTTATTTACTGAATGCACATTATATGAGCTTTTTCTTACTGACTGTATTAAAATACAACACATATACACGCATGCGCACGCACAAAAGCAATTCAATAATTGAATCATTCCACCACTAAAATAAACCAAACCTTGAAATTCAATAATCACAACATCTAAATATAAAGTAGAATGTTCCTCTCAACTTTTTGTGTCTAGGATTAAAGATAACTCAAGAAATAAAAGGTAATAAAGCCCTAAATTATGGACATTCTTTGAATACTAATAATATTAACTTAGAACGCTGATTAAAAAGGATGTGAATCAATATGTAGTTTTGTATATAAAGAAAATCTGCAGCTGTAATGATTATCAATATTTACTGATGATCTTCAGGACTTGCTGATGGTAATTTGCTACCCTTTCTCAAATAGTTTCAAATTGCAGGCAAGACAAACAAAACTTTGAGCCAAAAATTATGGATATCCCATATAGATAGTTAAAAAGTATGATCTAGCATCTTAGCACTAGATATAAGATGCATTACTCTGTATCTCTAAAACAGTTACATATAAACCTTTTTTTCCCAGAGCAATTCCAGTTTCTTCTTAAGAATGAGCACTTATCTATAGCAATGATTTTATCAGTAATACTCTTCCATTAAGGAAGAGCTTGTTTGTTGAAATATTTCCACAATGTGATAGTGAAAATTGTGATCTGTGTGGTCAGAAACTTTCATTACTTCTTAAATAGTAAAGTATCAGTTTGTTAGTGAGCATGAAGCAGTGTGTGTTGTTATCAGTTTGAAGATTAAAGTATGCCTTACCAGTAATTAGTAACCACAAGCTCTTCTGAAGGGTAAGAAGTGATGATCAGCAAGCATTACTAGCTAGATGGAGGAACCTAAGACTTTTTTCTGATTTTTGTAATAAGATTGTATTTTATGCAGAGAGAAAAGTTATAATGAATAATGCACATTCTAGTCTTCATATTAATAGATTTAAAGCAATTGTCCACCTTGCTTTTAAGCAAGAAGGTATGGTATATTATAGGCAACCTTAAGCTACTGTAAAACCCTTAAAGTTAGTAGTTTTGTATGGTTTTGAAAGGAAATAGTGCCATCTAACAATGCATCTAAATATAGTTGTGCTCTAGTAAAATGCATAACAATACCTGCAGGGCCATTTAGATGATATGGGAAAATTTTAAACAATCTTTCCATGGTCCCAAAGATTATAGCAGATGATTTGTTTATATCAATAGTCAATTCTGAGTGAAAAGTCCAATTCCACATCAATGCAAAGTCATTTTGCAGGCAAGAGGAAATTTCTGTGATGACTAATGACACTTAGTCCAATATAATTAGCATATGTATTGAGATTTATATGTAGCAAGTACCAAGGTAGACTGTTAATGAAGAGGGAAGTTGTCCTCAGACAAATTCCTATAGGACTTTAAGTGAGGGAAATAGGTAATCAGAAGTTGCTTCCTGCAACTGTGAATGTTCGATCAGACATTCAATTTATGCTCTGAGTGTTAATATTGGTAGAAAGTCATAATTAGTTAGATTATCCACTAAGAGAGCATGATTGACTATTTCAAGAGCCTTTTTTAAAATCTAGAAATATGGTTCAATTTAATGAACCATTCTATAGTTGTGAAGTTAATATAAAGATAGCAGTCTGGGTACTTTAGTTAGGGTAAACACCATTATGTTTATCAATAGGTTATATATCACAATTTTAAATGTGCTTCAATGTTTTTCATTAATAAAATTATCAAATGTCTAAGCTAAAGAATAGATATTTGACACAGGTCTATAGTATGTGGCATTGGAAGGTGATAATACTTTAGGCAAAGAAATGATGAATGTATATTAAAAAGAGGGTATATTCTCTATTAAATTATGATGGTTGACTTAACTTTTTTACAAAAAAGAAAAAAGCCAGCACTCAGAGGCAAACAATGTTTATTCCTTTCCCTTCTTTTCAGACCGGTTTCGGTATCAAACCTTCTTCAGTGATAAAACATTCATAATTCAGGAATAGTTTTTATACATATTGCATATCCCCAATTATGACATCACGTCCCCCATTTATCTATTTAAGCCTCCAAATACATATAAATCATTAAGCAAAATAAACATTATAGTTGTAATATCAAATGTTTTAGCCAAACTTCCATTGATATCATATAATTGCTTATAAAGTTGCCAATAAGAGTCCTTAGTAAAAAGAACCTCATAACTTATCATTAAGTCCTGGATGAAATAGGGCGCCCAACTTAATAATCCATTTTCTTTCCTTTTGGGTTAGTATAGTGTGCCATCCTTGTTTTGTTGATCTATTTCCCTTTATCTGGTCAATAGTAACAAATCTAAAAGAGGCAGTTTTGTGTAACTGACAATGTCTATACAATGCATTGGTCATTTTTTATGATGTAAATCACTCCGATGTTCTGAAATGCGACTCCTTAATTGCCTGGAGGTCTGCCCTACATAAAAGGCAGAATATTGGCAAGTAGCCAAATAGACTACCCAGTCAGAGCTGCAATTTCCAAAAAATGAAATGCCAAAAATTTGACCAGTATTTTTACTACTAAAAGATGAAGTTTTAAACATATGTTTACACAAACTGCAGTGTCCACAAGGATGTGAACCAACAAGCCTATCTCCCAATAGGGTAAGCTGATGTTCGTTCACATAATCTAAAAAGGTTTTCTTATAATGAGCAAAGTAAGATGTAAGTGTTCTTCCCCTTCTAAAAGAGAATTGACATCTATTAGGCAGACATTGATCCAGATCTATATTAGCCCGAAGAATATTCCAATGTTTATTGACTACATCCTGTAATAAATGTGTATTACTACCATCCTTTTGAGCTTTAGCTTTATATTCCAATAAGCTGGATCTCTCACAATTGGCCGCCCAATCACTGGCACTTTTTACTACTGATCTCTTATATTCTCTATTAATAAATCTACCCTCAAGGTCATGTCTAGCATTTTGAAATTCCATGTCTGCAGAACATATTCTCCTAATTCTCATGAACTGTGATTTGGGAATGTTGTTGATGGTGTGTGTGGGGTGTAAACTAGTTGCATATAATAAATTATTATATTGTGGGTATTTCCTATATACTGATGTTTTAAGCGTACCATCCCCCTGTCTCAAAATATTAACATCTAGGAAATTGATCTCATTACTGTGATAATTAACAGTAAATTCAATCCAGAAATTCCAGAAATTCTAACAAATAGTCCACACCCCCACAGCAAATCAACCAACAATCATCTAAAAATTGTCTCCATATATCCATTTCTGAAAGGTAAATGTTATGCATGACATCGTATATAATCTGATCTTCCACATACCCCATGAAGAGGTCAGCATAAATTGGGGCAAACAAGGCCTCCATAGCTGTTCCTTGCTGTTGCCAGTAACATTCCCCCCTGAAATAGAAAACGTTCATTATCAATACATGTTCCGCCAGACATGTAAGATGAGTGTTAAATCCTGGTGCATATAAATTGGCTTTATTTAGCCAATATTCTAAGGCAAGCAATCCCGCCCAATGGGGGATACTGGTATATAGGGATTTAACATTAAGTGTACACATGAGCCAGTTGGGTTCCAGTTGAGAGTCCGAAATGATTTGTAAAAATTCTGTAGTATCCTTAATCCTTGCCCTGACACCTGATAATAATGGTTTTAGATAATGTGTCAAAAAAGCAGAAATAGGTTCAGTTAAAGACTCCTGTCCTGAAACAATTGGTCTTCATGGGGGTCTACTCACATTTTTATGAATTTTGGGCAAGAGATAAAGGTACTGTCGGATTGGATCCTGAACCATGAGTTGTTCTTTTGTCTTCACATCAGTAATTCCTTCTTCCACTGCTTGATTCAAATAAGAATCAATCTCAGTCTTAAATTTAGGTGTAGGGTCTGTGGACATTCTAATATAATTCTAAGGGTTGGACAATTGTTCATTTCCCTCATTCCAGTAATAATTGACATCCATTATGACCACAGCCCCACCTTTATCTGCTGGAAGAATAATTATATCAGAATTAGAATATAGGTTTTTCAAAGCCTGTTGTTCCCCTTTCAAAATGTTTAAAGCCCATAGCAGAACTAAAATTAAAGTGTAAATCCCTTAAAATGGCTTCCTGAAAAATACCCACATATTTGTTCATTGGTGGCATAAATGTAGACTTGTGAAAACGAAATTCAGATAATCTTTCAGAATTATTAGATGTACCAAAAAACAATTTTAAGTTCAAAACTCTACAAAAGGAAAAAAGATATGAAACAAAAAATATGTTCATCTACCAAAAAACTAAGAACAAACCCCAGACCTTTATTAAGTAGACTTTTTTCATCCTTAACTTTTTTGTCAACTTACTTGTTAAGTAATTTGTGTTCTGATGGTCTGGGGGGGGTTTAGAAGGAGTATCAGTTGTTGATCTAAAGACATAGTTAGGAGAACCTTTTGACCAACTAGAATTTAGTCCTGTTTTGGTCCTTTTTATAGTAAATGTTTTTATTTATTTATTAATTAATTTGTTTATTTAGGTTTGTTGACCAGGTGAGTGAGCTGGTCTGAAACCTTTTACAGTCACATCCAGGGTCCACAGCAAACACATAGTTAACATCTTTGACAGAGGTTAATGTTTCTTCATTATCTGTACAACCAAATAATGTTATCCACCTCTGAGTGCCTTTCAAGTACTATAGAGTGCTTTTATTATTTGAATATGACAGATTATGTTTTCATGCTTCAGTTCACATAGTAATACAAGTTAAAGGGTGAGGGCCCTCCAAATTGTCTGAGGCCAAGATTTACAGGCATTATGCCTGTTTGGTGCCTTACAGAATTGGGTTGATTAGTGCTATTAAACCATTAAACATAACAAGGAGATCTTGATTATAAAACTTAAAAAATGAAGACTTTAGCACAGGCACATCAGTAAGACAGAGTGCAGTTTATCACCTTCCATCACAAAATGTCATTATCCTATTTAATGAAAACATTACAATCCTAATTATTTGCTACAAACAGTTAACTTTTTGTAGAAAATACAACTTGACACAAATTAACACATTTTACCTCAATGTATGCATTTCATGTTGGAATAGCTCATTTTCATGTTTTGAAAAATGCTGACTGTTAGAAATCCCAGAGATACATTTTTGTATTTTACATTATTCCATACATTTCAGCTATTATGTTGTGCCACTGTGAAACTTTTCTGATACAGTCTTGTTTGTAAAGGATACTGCACAACTGACCTGTCAACAGAGATTGCATTTTGACTTTCATTTCTTTTCTAGGTTTATTAGTTTGTTAGCTATCAAATATACTTTGACTTTTACCTGGCATTGTACTGCTGAAACTGAAATATGATTTGCAGAACATGAGTTCAACTCATTTGGTCACATGTTTATTTATATTAATTTATTATTTGATAATACTGAAAGTGGGGTGCTCCAAAACAAATAGTTTTGGGGAACAGTACAGGACAGAAGCAAGATCTGGAGAATCAAAATATGTACAAAAGATGCATTAAATATAATAAGAAAACTCAGTATTATCTCCCAATGAGTAAACCTGGATGCCCTGTACTATATATAGACATAAGGAGGCAATTACAGAGATTGTGATTTGGGCATATCAACAAATAAGATATTTGATCTGCTTTGCACGTGTATGAGTGTTTAAGAGCAGATATTGCTACCAGTGCAAAAATATTTGTCACTGCAAAAAATGGCTCATGAGCTCATGCAAACTATTGCTTGTTTACACAAGGACACCATTATAAAAAACTTATATTTTTACTATACATGTGCAAACAAATATACTGTGGTGGTGGTGCTGCTGTAGCTTTGCTCCTAATAGTAAGACATTGTCCTGTTTGATTCTCAGCTAGAGCATCTTCTGTGTGGAGACATGCGTGAATGGGTGTATCTTCATTGAAGGTTGTGCGTCAGGCCTGGCAACTCGGCATGTAAAAATTTACTGCCAATCATTAGTGGACCGGAGTTCCACTGTGGCGACCCCTAACCGGGAAAAGCCGAAAGACACAACAACAACAACATGTGCAAACAAATCAGTTTTTTAAGGATTAGATGACAAAGTTATGCTCATAGTATGCATGCTATGACTATATTAGAGCCAAAGATAGCTAATATTCTAGTTGCTATTGTCTCTGCTCTGTTTTATATATAACTGTTGCTCTACATTTGTTGCTGCTTTGTGGCGTTTATGCAGTTTTCAGAGATCAGATGACAGGATACACAGTAGTCTCAGTTATTTCTTAAAGGACGTAATATGTTCAAATGGTTAACTTACCTGTGTTTATGCGCGTAGAAAATGCATACCCTGTATTTATGTAACAATGATATTTAACATGCATCTGAACATAATAACAATCAGGCAAGTGTGATATGCCTATATTGGGCAGCTGTGCAGCATTCAACAAATATAATTTGAACCTGACTGAATAAAGAACTTCTAATGCAAGCACTTTACTAGGAATCAAAGTTCCAGATTAATATTCAGTGTATTATTTACTAATAATTTTGCATTTATCAATGAAAATATCATCGATTCTTCTACCTTTTAAATCTAGCCAATGGGATTTTCACATTCCATTCAAGCAGAATTTTGTAAATTGCCAATATTCATACAACACCAAATGATCTGCTGTCAGTAGGTTACACAGTAGGGGTATTTCTACTAGCAAGAAATTCTTACCATAATACTTGCGCCTGGAAATTAGGGTTAGCTGGCAATTAACTTTTGATTCTGGAAAAGTACATTTGTAATATTATCAGCTTTAAGTAACATGGATGGTTATGTACATGAGAGGAGTGATATTTGTAGTAGCAGCTGCTACAGCTTGACAGATGCAATAACATGAAGGAGGATTTTAAGGTATTTGTGGCTTTAACCACCATAGCTACAGGGTCATTTCAGTGATATATATACTTGTATATAATGTATGGTCAACTTTATTAGTTTCCTTTGTATTTTGCTTGTCTTTTATTGTAGTTCACATATTGTACTACTTTGTTATTGTCTTAATATTTGTAACCATTGGTATTTTTTTGTAATTCTGTTTAATGTGTACTATGGAGCTTTTCTCCCCAGGCCTCCACTGAAAATGGGCTTATAGCTAGTAGGACTTTTCTAATAAACAAATGTCAAATCAATAAATAAATTTATTATGGATATCACATGCCTGATAGTCTGTAATGCTCAAGGCATTGCTGACTCAAAGACAGTACAATAAAAAATCTTTATATTTATACCTTATGTGCGCAAACAAATATTTTTTAAGGATTCGATGACCAAGTAATGCTCATATAATGCATGATATGAATATATCAAAACCAAAGGCATATCATACCATCAGGGTAGCTCCCAAGACACTGACATCTATTTCACTTCTGACCTATACAAAAGGTTCATGCAGGATTATTTCCAACATGGACATCTGGTTGATAGGTGCACACGCAGGTACATAGACATGTCTACACACACAAGTACCATGCAAGCAGGAAACAGGTCACAAATAATATGTTTATTTAAATGAGAATGCATGTAAAGAAGAAGTAAACAGATTAGTAATACAGTTATGTAAAATTCATATTACTATGAGAACATTTTAATTGGTCAGAATGGTGGATAATATTTAAGGAAAAATATAAAACATGTTTTTACAGTGGCAATATAATGTAAGAAAAGTAGAGATAGAAAAATATAAAAGAACATATAATGATGCATTGGAAGATTTGGAACGTAGTGATAGAATGTAGTTTGACAATAAAAAAGAATTATATGAAAGAAATCAGGAAAAATACAAGAATTGTTATATAAGCAAATATATTTTTAAAAGGAAAAAGAGAAGAAGCGTCAAGATTCTTAAGCAGATTAGTAAAGGACGATGATAGTATAATGAGGGAAATAAAAAAAATGTAAAAGGAGAATTAGAAAGAACTCAGGCAAAAATTATGAATAGTGTAATACAATATGGAGAATGACTGTTTAAAGAAAAAATGAAAGTAGTGAAAAAAACATGGAAAGTAAAAAAAAGTTAACAGAAAAGGAGAATAAAGGGTTGGAAAAGGAGATCTCTTTAAACAAGCTAGATAAAGTATTAGGAGAAGTAAATATAGATTCTGCTACAGGCTCAGATAGACTATATTAAAGATTTTTGAATGGATGGTTAAATAAAGGTTTTACATATAAAGAATTATGTAGTGGAATACTTAAATTCATATGGAAGAAGGAAGATAGAAGATGACTAAAATGGAAACCAATAGTATTAAATAATAATAATAAGATCTTTATGAAAATAATGCAAAAGAGATTTGAAGCAAAAATGGAAAATTATTATGGAAGACAACATATATAGTATAAGGGAAAGGGTTGTCAAGAATTTTTAATGATAGCAAGATAAACTGTAGATGATATTATGAACCAAAAAGAAGAAACAAAAATTATGATAGAAGACCTTAATAATGCATTTGACATAATTGGACATGAACTCTTATGGGTAATAATGAAAGAATATAATATAAATGAGAAAGTTAGGAAATTATGTATGTCAGCATATAGGAATAATAAAGTAAAATACTTGCAAATGGCTGGTTAAGTCAAGAGGTACATATGAAGAGTGGTGTAAAGACAGGTATATCCAATGAGTAGTATGCTCTTTGCATTAGTTATGGATGTGATAGTATGTGAAATAAATTACAAAATGAAGGAGTTAAGAATTCCAGTTCTGTTAACATATGCAGATGACATAATCATTGCAAAATACAAACTTTGGATAAAATAAGTAATAATTTGCATACATTAATGTCTGGAGATGAGAGGGTTGACTTTAAATAAAGAGAGAAGTAAAAGTCTAGGTGATGTAGAAAAGACTGGGTATATTTTAGAATGAATTACATTTCTGTGTTAAGTATAAAATTTGAGAATAAAGTAAGTAGAATTCAATAGGAAAAAGCAATAGAAGAAATAAAACAAATCTGTCTTTTCCGGTGAACATATACATTATCATTCAGAAAAAAGGATTTATTTGATAATTTCATTACTGATCAGAAAAATAGCATCCTTAGCAAGTGTATTTATGTTGCCAATAGTATTTGAAAAGGAATTATTGCAGATAATTGTTTTCATTTACATGGGGTTCTAGATTAAACTGAGTAAAAAGAGGAGTTTTGTATGTAAATAAAGGAGAAGAAGAAGCTTTAGGGTTAATTAACCCAGTGGTTTATGCTCCTTCATTAAATTTGTTCAATGTGTTAAAGTGGCTAAATGAAAAAGATTAGGGTATTATGGTATACATATAAGTATGACAAATTTTGGGATATGGTAAAAAAAGAGTACAAGAGAAAAATGTATAAAAATGAGGAAATAAAATATTAACAAGAAAAAATATTTTTGTGGAAAATAAAAATTGATGATATAGAAAAAGATATAAAAGTATTGTATAAAAACGTAATTTTAAAACATTACTCCGTAAAACCATGGGAAAAGCTAACAGATAAAAAAATAGAGCTATAAGAAGCAAATGGTGTAATCAGAAACTAGAAAGTCAATATTTTTTTATGTAGACTGGTATTAGATAAATTGTTGGTAAAAGAAAATCTGCCATATAAGAATAAATGTGATAAAATATGTTTACATTGTAAAGAAGATGAAACTATGGCATATGTATTTTTTGCAATGTAAAAGATTAAAAAATTATGGGGAAAATTATGTAAAGAAGATTTGTTTGAATATATAAAATATGTGGATAAAATAAGCATGTATATGATTAAATATGGACATTATGATAATAGAAGTAAAGCATATGTTAAAGGAATAGATACATAGGGATTATATGGAATGAAAGAATAAATAAAATTATGTTTAATGGTAAATAGATTTTAGCAACAATATTAAGTAAAATCAGATGGTGGTTATGGAAAAATGATGGAGGGGGTCTAACAAGGATGAAAATTTAGTATGACTGTAAATACGAGTTATCTGTGTATATAAACAAAGGTCCCCTACTCAGTTTGCTTGCAAGTTGGACTGTTGTTGGTGCAACACTCCCCACTGCCATTCCAGGCATGTAGGTGGCCTGGAGAAGCAGGGGGCTTGCTGTCATGGCATCAGAAACTGTTATTAACAGTTTCATGAATAATTTTGCATTTCTGGAGGAGACTAAGAGTGCTGATTTGTCAGTGGATATTTGGAAATCTGTTGGGGAGGAGCAGATAATGAGTGATGGGGAAGTGAAGTCAATCCAAGACTTCACTTCAGATCATAAAGTAGAAGGAGTCTGAGAAAGTTAAGTGGAAGGCAGAAAAGCCTACTTATGGTGAGAAAATGCTGAATTCCAGGCAGTTAAAGAAGATAGCAGAAAGCGAGGTGAAGGGAATCGGCCCTTCACAGGATTCAGAGTGTAGGTAAAAACAAGAAGTGTTCGAGGAGGATGCTATGTTTGGAAATAAAGTGATTGTTACAACCCTCCAATTGAGAGGATTGCAGGGTGATATTTGGCAGGACTTATTTGTGGTAAGTGAGCCTGAAAGTAGCAGGGACATTTCTTGGTGGGATATAATGGATGAAATATAAAAAGAGGATTCAGAACTGTTAAGTAAAGATGCTGTGGGAAAGAAATCATATGTGGATATGATAAGAGAAAAGGAAAGAAAAGAAGGAGAAGTAAAGGAGTCTGAAGCAAAGCAGAGGTGGAATTATACTGTAAAGATTTTTAATAAAGGAAAGAAGGGACTGGAAAGATACGAAGTATGGAACAATATAATTTCTCCATTAAAAACCAAATCTACTGAGGTAAGAACCTTTATTCATATAAATAAAGAGAATTTTTTTTACTTTATTTTTGAAAATGGACATGAAATGGAAAGAATTGGAGAGGGGGAAGGAGTATTAAAAAAAGAAAGACTGTGCTCCTTGGAATTTATATGTGTTTAAAGCTTTAAAATAAATACAACATTTAGGACTGAAGTTGAGAAAGAGGCTTTAAAAATAATTTGAGTTTTATATATATATATATATATATATATATATATATATATATATATATATATATATAAAGAACATTTCTAAAGTTTATGATAACAGAGATTTATGGTCTGGGGGTTGGGATTGCAATGTTATACTGAAAATGGAACATGATAAAATTGTGCATAGTCCTAGTATTATAAATGCTGAAGGGCAGAAAGGGATTATAAAATATTGGGTTCAACTGAAAACTGTTTTTTTTTTAATTTTTATTTTATTTTATTTGTCTTTTTTTTTTTTGTGGAAAGACAAATCATTTGATTGTATATTGTATTAAGAGAAAAGGTTACATAAGTGGTTATGTGGGACAAGATGCAAAAAAAGAGTGAATTGATGTGCTATAAATGTGACATGAATCAGCATATGTGGTTGGACTGTAAAAAGGGGAAGGATGAGTTAGAAAAAATAAATATGTTACAGCAAGAAGAACAGGGACATGCATAAGAAGAAACTGAACTAATAAATCAAGAAGAGCAGGGAAGGAAGCAAACTTTATGAATAAAGGTAGGAAGAAGAGAATGGATATAATTGAAATACAAAAAGAAGAGGTGTTAAACAGAGAAGAAGGGTCCTTAATTAGTGATGAAAAACATGTTAGTTGGAAAATTATTAAAGGAAAAAGAATTCTTTCAGTAAAAGGATACGAGTGAGAAACAGAAAATTTATGTTACTAAATATGGGGTTCCTATTACCTTATCAAAAAGCCATAATATTGAATGGCTTTTCATCGAACTGGAAAAGTCAAAAGCTGAAAATAGCGAAAACGCGAAAGAAACTGCTTGGCCATCCTTGTGAGTTGTCCCTTTCCCCCACTGGAGTGCAATCTTAGAGTTGGTATATTTAGTTAAGGGGTGTGGGGGGCACAGCCTCTCAAATTGGGGGTGTGGGGGTGAAGCCCCCCACATTGTTATGTTTATATTAGTGTGTAGTTGGTGGTAGGGCTAGCGATTTCTTTCCCAGGGAAAGAATTGGCTCATTCACGTTTTTGCTATTTTTAGCTTTTGATTTTTCCAGTTCGATGAAAACCCATTCAATACTATGGCTTTTCGATAAGGTAATACAAGCCCTAAATATGAATGAGAAAAAAGAAAGGAAAATGTTGAAGGATATATCCTATACTATATTTTAGAAAATTAAAAGATATAATTGTAGAATATTAGCTATAAATGTAAATAGCTTAAAAAGTGTAGCTAGAAGATCATCTATTATGGAATGGTGTAAAAATAGTGCATACGAATATAATAATATTGGAAGATATAAGATTATTAACAAAAGAAGAGAGGATGTAAACAGAAATTGTATGGGGAAATTATATAGTTTGGAATTTAGATCAAGATGTTTGTTCAGAAATAGAAATTCTAACAAAAAAGACAAATACAATTCTGAATATAATATTAGTAATAATGGGAAGGGTAATCATTATAGATATAAGATGGAAAGAGAAGTTGTACAGATTAATTGTGGTATATGCTAATGTTATAAACAAAGAAAGGGAACATATGTTTGATAAAATTCTAATTTTTGTGGCTGTAAGTATGGAAAATATCATAGCTGGAGATTTTAATTGTGATTTAAGCAAAAACAAGAAAAAAAGTTGGTGACATTAAGAAAATTGTGAAAATTATGAGGTGTGGTACAGTGAGTAGTTGGAATAACAGTGATTTGACATATACTAGTGGACTTTTTAGAACAAAGCTAGATTATTGTTTGATTTTCAAAGGATTTCAGATTGTAGAAAAAGGTATAGTAATAACAGTTTTCTCAGATCATATAGCCATTTGGATAGAGATAAAAGACAAAGAAGTTGTTATTAATATAGGCAAATGTTTAAGAAGATTAAATGAGAAAGAGTGGGAAGGAAAATGTGTTTAAAATTATGGGAAGATCATATTAATATGAGACAATTCTATAAAAATGTCAGAATGGTAGGTTTCTTTTATGAAAAAAAAATAAAAAATGTTATACAACTTATCAATCAAATAGGAGGAAAAAAGTAAAGAAAAATTATAGTATGACAAGTGAAGAAGAATTTCACAATCTAGAAAAAAATAACTCTTAAGCATTTTAGTAATGAAAAAATAAATTAGGATAAATCAAGAAAAAAAAAAACATATTTAAACAGAGATACTCCCCCAGATTTACTAATGTGCAGTGCAGGACTAAACTAGTCATGCACGTAAGCGGCAGCTTAAGAGGAGCACAGCAGAGTGCCATACATATTAATGAAGGTGCGCTGCCTGAGCTCCAAATCCTACACTGAGCGTGAACGAGTGCAAGGGGTGTCTGAGAGCAGAGCTCAACGAATAAACATGCCTCTGCAAAGTAGAACAGAAGAAAGTGTAAATAAATGAGTGAGACCACACATAGGTGTCCGCATATCCCCACCAACAGTCCCCATGTGTTCAACAGCAACAGTACATTGAAATAAAATGAAGAAACCCTTGTATTTATTTTTTTTTAAAACCCCGAGTACAGCTAACCATAGGTGCGCGGGTTTGCCCATCGCTTAGCTACGGTTAAAGCAGCTGAAAAGGCTGAAGAGGATAACAAGGAATATATATGCAAATGAAGCAACACAGCAATAGTGTAGTGGTTAGAGCAACCGCCTAATGAGCAGGCATTGCCAGTTCAAGTCCCAATGCAGCACATATAATTTTCCATGTGAAATCTGTATATGAACATATTTTTACATCTTTCTGCCGTATAACCTACATAATAACATTTAAATGTGAACTGAAGTACTGCATGAAATGCACATGTGAAGTGTCAGTGTCATAATGAATAAGGTACTAGTAAGCAGGTTTAAGCACAAGTAAGCAGTAGTAAGCGTGTCTAAGTGAGTTTGCATGGGGGTAAGCATTGCCTACACAGATTAAGCAAAGTAGAAGCTAACTGAGTGTAAGAAACAGTAACCGGAGGTTAGCAGTGCTTACCGTCACGCAAACCCACTTACAACTGCTTTAAAGTGCCTTAATCACTCTGGATCCAATGGCCCATGTTATGCCCAGCAACAAAACAAACTGCCTCTGCAAGGCTCAAACTCAGGACCCTGTACACTATAGTCACAGTAGTTAACCACTAAGCCATCATAGCAACAGCTATTCGTGAGGTATCAGAAAACTAATTCTCACCACAGGAAAATTAAACCAAACATGTGAACTGAATCCATGTACAGTGTGATGTTGGATAACCTACCACAGAACATAAATATGTGAACTGGAGTACTGCAGTAAGCATAAATTTGAGGTGTTATTGCAATAAAGTGTAGACATCCCCAGGTCCCCATACAGTGCATGTGCACATGAATCACAGATACCAGACACATATATAACCTGTAATGAAGAATAAATCATTGCCAAATGGCAAATATACTGCTAATTAACTATTAAGCAATGCTAACCACAGCACAGCTCAAGTTAGTAAGTGTAAGCAATGTATAGGGGAGTCAATTCAATCTGCTTAGTGGTATACCTCTTTAAGCAGTGCCAACCTCATGTAAGCAGGTCTGCCCATAGCTTAGCCTTTTCAAAACTGGACATTCACGGGGAAGTGCAGGAAAATGGCTGTATTTAAACTCCACAGGTGGGAATACTACCCATAACTGGTTGTAGCTTCCTACTGCAGGCAGAATGGCTGGTGTGGGTGAAGGCACTCGATTTAGACCGCAGCTCTGGGGCATACAGGAGTCAAAAATCATGGTATGGCTCCTGGTAAAACACCATGATCAGAGACTACTGCAGTGCCAGTACCAGCGCTCGCAGTATAAAACGGAGACCTGGGACAGTCTTGCCCATGACCTCACCAGTGCCACAGGTATCCCCCGGACTGGTGCGCAGGTCAGGCATCACCATGCTGACCTGAAGCGGCAGAGGGGGAATGTACTGGAACAGTGGATCCAGGAGTCATGGCAGATGCCCAATGCCCCAGTACTGAGTAAGTACTCATGGTACTAAGTAGTAAATAATTGCCTAACTTGTATATACTATGGATAGGTATGGCTAAATATCACTGCATTTCTCTGACAGCTGCAGATGAGCAGGCTGTGAACCAGCAAGCCTATGATGCTAGGCTGCAAAGGCTGCATCGTGAGGCAGGTTAGTAATCAGTCTGAATGTACTGTCATAACAAATAAATATAAGAGTCTTAGAAAGTGTTGTACCAGTAGAAATAAATGTGTAATAGTCTGTGAATAAAGGTATAGCCCCTAGAGTGCTTCTGTTTACTCTTCTCTCATATGTTGGCGATCTGTTCCATACTATAAATAGTACTGTTGTATCTTAAGCAGTGTCACCCACACCATGGTATGCAGATAAAATGGGCATGAAGTCCTGCATAACAATGTTGGAAGTGTCAAGAGGTAAGTTATATTGTACAAGTTAGGGAGACTTAGACAGTAAACAGTCAAACACTTTACATCAATTCCCTGATAGCACAGTGTAGTGTGATGTTAGCTATAATATTTTGTCACACACAGCAGGGATTTGAATCCTGGGAGCGCTACTAAGTTGTATGCATAATCATACCCCTACAGATTTTGATACAATGTTCAGATAGAAAGCTGTATGCATACTTACACCCAACAACAGTACAGAATTTGCTAGAATGTTCAAATTTTAAGTTGTATGCATATTCATACCCCATAACTGTTCCAATCTGTCCAGCATGCCCAGATAAATGGCCCATATCACCAGCTTGGTACCCTATTCCCCTGAAAATCCAGTGTGATAATCCAAGAATTGTAGGCAGCTGTCAATGACATATAACTGATAGTCAAACGTGTACATAGTCAGAGAATGTATATAGAAGCAATCCTGTCATTCTAGCACCTCACCCAAAGTGTATGACAGCAATTCTCAACATATGTTGCATTAACACCTGCAGCCTGTCACGCCTGTATGTAAGACACAGGTCACGTATATAATAATTTATAAACATGCCAGTGTACAATATAAGGCCATTGTGCAGTGTAATAATACATGTAAGGGAAAGACCAACAGAATGTAGCCTTCCTGACATCACAGATGCACAGGTGAGAGCTGCCCTCTCCAAAGCAAAAAACACAGCATCAATGGGACCGGACAGTGTCCTGGGCTGTGTCCTACATGAGCTACAAGAAGAACTGAACCCTCACATAAAGTCACTGTTTAATCTCAGCCTTACTACAGGATATGTACCCAAGGAATGGCGTACAGCAACAGTGGTCCTGGTCCACAAAGGTGGTGCCACAACGGACCTCGGAAACTATCACCCTATAAGCCTGACTAGTCTGGTATGCAAAGCTATGGAGTGCATCATCATGGAACTCATAAACAAAGACATTGGGAACCTCCAGACACTGGATACTACCAAATTCGGCTTTGTTAAGGGCAGATCTTGCCTCTTGAACCTGGTTGACTTCTTTGAACCAGTTGCCAATGCCATAGATGAAGGGAAGGTAGTCCACACAGCCTACCTGGACCTCACAAAAGCCTTCGACACAATACCCCACTCGGGCATCATAAATAAGCTCACCAGCCTAAATATCAGCCCCTATGTCACAAGATGGGTTGCAAACTGGCTCAGGGATAGAACCCACATGGTCAGAATTGCAGGTGCCATGTCAGACTCTAAACCAGTTACAAGTGGCATCCCACAAGGCTCAGTCCTGGGACTGCTCTTGTTCGGTATATATTTCTCTGAGGTACAGGCTAACACGGGAGGACTATGGCTGACCTAGTTCGCAGATGACTGCAAACTGGGTGCCATAATCGACTCTTCGGCTGACACAAGCATCCTCCAAAAGGGTCTCACAGAGATGGATAACTGGTGCCAGGGCCATGGACTGAAGCTAAATGCCAAAAAGTGCAAAGTCATCCCCTTTGGGAATAACAACGTGCCCACAAATTACCACATAGGTGGTAATCCATTAAGTACAGAAGAAGTAATTAGGGATTTGGAGACCCAAGTAGATAGTAATCTCTCCTTTGACAATCACATTGCCAAAGTGGTTAGAAAGATCTTCTATATAGCCCACCTTATCACGAAAGGGTTCACATCTAGATCAAGAGATGTCATTGTGCCTCTCTACTCATCACTCATCAGGCCCATAATTGAATACAATTCCCCATTTGGGATATAACTTACCCGACACCTGCAGCAACTGGATAGACCCCAGGAGTACCTCACCAAGAGGATCAAGGAACTCAAACAGATGCCCTATGCAGTTCGGCTAAAGAAACTCCAGCTCTACTCAGTTGCTTACCGCCTACTCAGAGGCGATCTATGCCTGGCGTATAAAGCCATGTCCAACCCAGAATTAATGGACATGCTGCACATCAGGAAATCCAAATCCCTTAGAGCTACATGCTCCAGGGACCTAAACCTCAGCACAGAAATCAATAGGACATGCTGGAGGGACAGATTCATATCCCAGAGGCTCTCCTCACTCTGGAAGAAAATCCCAACCCATGTTAGGCAGAGCCCCTCACTGACCCTCTTCAAGAGAAATCTTGACGAGTGGATGGGAGATCGTATGTTTCCCCTGGGATTTCTTCTGTGTCCCTGCTTGACAGAGGCACAGTAAACTAACCTTAAATGGGCTAACTTCTGTGACCTACTATACAGAGGCACAGTCAACTAATCTAAAAGGGTGGCGAAAGCCAAACACATTCTGGCTAGGCTTATAAATGCCCTAGGGCAGAAAGCCTAGTATCAACCTATGAACCTATGAACCACTGCAGTGGCTAAGAATGTTGTGAAAACTACAAGGATATATTAGTTGTTAATTGAACTCTTTCTCTCACCCCTACCATATGTGCATAATAACCCAATGACAGTCCTCAACTGGTATGTGTACACTCTAAACTTTTGTTGGAACATATGTCCTAATGGTTTATAAATATTCACATTTGTTTCTATGCATGTGCCATGTAAAAATACACCAATATTGGTTGCCTGTTGTCATCAATGAAACCTGCATGCTCCTGTAATGGCCACTGTTGTTCCATATATACACGTGTTCTGCTTGCTCTGCAACTGAGTTAAATCTGGTGTGTTGGGTTAATGGGAATACCTATGCATGCTGTTATAACTAATCCTAAATGCTGTTGACTGTTACTAACCCATATCTGTCATAAACCTGTGACAACACAGCTCGTATGGGAAGGCCGGTCCCAGCAGACCCACCTGTCCCACCTCAGCTGGCCATGGCACTGAGCACTATCACATCTGGGGCCCAGCCTGGAACCTCCTCCTCCATGGGTCCTGTGCCACCATCGGGTGGAACCACTGCAGGGGATGAGGCTTGTGCACCCCTTGGAGCAGGTGCAGAGGGGAACCTGTCACCCATCAACAGATCCGGGCTGTGGTGCATAAGGAGCTTGATCTGGAGTATCGAGAGTGCCTACGCCAGCTTGAGGGCCGAGTGGCACTATTAGAGGGTGAGCCTGCTCCTCCTACACAGCCCCCAGCACAGCCATCTTCAGGGCCGTAAAGGTGCAGTGGTGACTGCCCATGGGTGGGGACCTTAGTCTCACTGTTTCCAGTTGGGGGCTCATGGGCTTGCGACTTCCAAACACCCCTCCCCATCCAAGGTGTTTAACCCCCACATGTGTCATATACCAGCCCTGTATGCATCTTGTGTATCTTGTCTGTTAACCTACCCGACCTACCTCCCTAAATAAACCTATTACCCCTCCCCAACATCCCACTCTTACCTGAAAAAAAAAGGACAATCTGTTCCCACAAAAAAAAAAATCTCGTCCCGTGCATAGCTGTCCATTTCGCACACGTGTCCACTGGACACATGTAATCTGGTCTAATTGGCATCACAATGAATATATGTTGTCCTCACCCCTCTCCCAGGGGTTTGAGGATCCAAATGTACCTGCAAATATAGTGTATATGCACAGCTGTTGCTTTAGAAGAAATGGGCAGCTATGGACCTTTCCTATACCCTTCCTTCACATGCCTAGCTATTTTCCCTACTGTCTTTCCCTCTTTGTGCCCCATTTTTCACCACTGTCCTATCAACCCCTTTTTCTTTTCTTTTAAAGGAATTAGCGTGGGAGTAAGTGGCAGTAAGCACTGTTAAACAGCGGAAAGCGGGTTTGCGTGGGGGTAAGCTATGTCTACACAGGTTGAGATATATTAAGCTAACTGACTGTAAGAAAACATAAGCAGAGGTTGGCAGTGCTTACCATCATGCAAACCTGTGCAAACCTGCTTAAAACTGCTTAAAAGTGCCTTAATCACTCTGTAGCCAATGTCTCTGCAGCCAACGTCTCTTGTTCTGCCCAAACAAAATAACATGTATCTCTAAGGCTCAAACCCAGGACCCTGCACTCCATATATAAAGTGATTTACCACTAAACCATGGCAGATAAATGTAACCTGAAGTTTTCACAAACATATCATGCAGCACAATCAGTCAACAGTACAGGAAATGTATTATTATCACACCACATAACCTGTTAATGCAAGAAGTCTGGACAAAGTATGCCACACTGTGGGTACAGATAGGGATATATGTCAACTAATGCTCTGATACACTTAAAATCTTGCTAGTTACACAGTTATATGTATTAGAACACACATGTAGAAGGAGATGAAGTCTGAAACACAAAAGTGTTGCCACTAGTTACTGACTTCATTGCTGCGATCATCCATGACAATTGCCAAGTGAATGAGGAAAAGGCCAAAATATGAGCCGAACATGCATGGACATATGGACAGATATATATCTGTAAATATTGACAGATAGACAGCTATACAGCTATATGTAGATATATATATATATATATATATATATATATATATATATATATATAGATATATATATATATATTAATGTATGACTCACAAATAATCATATAACATCAATTGTATATATATATAGACATATATATATATATATATATATATATATATACATATAGACATATATATATATATATATATATATATATATAGATATAGCCATATCAGATATATAGGTACATATACACACACAAAAGGTGTCAGTAGCCACACATATGTAGAAGTAGTGTGGAAGTACTGGGTGCAAAGTATATCCCTCAGCCACAAGCCCTTCAACTTGCACCTGTGAAATGTGTAGTGTGTCAACCATTCCCACAAATGAGAATACTGACATTAAACATATACCCACCCACAATTCAAAGGACATGACACAACACACAGGTATGCATACAAAGATAACTTTTATTCGTGTACTATACAATAATGTATGCCAGTACTGAAACCACATAAGGTTTGAAATATGTAATCAGTCATGAATGCAGGGCCCACGCAAAACAGTAGATGAAAACAATGTGTATATATAGCATACTATGCTGTCCAGGCCAAGGCCTTCAGTTAGCACAACAGTAGAAACAGGATTTGCCTTCAGGATATGTAACAATCAACAATTACTGATGTAGTTCAGCAGCCTCCAATTACACCCTGTAGTCAAGCCGTAGGGGGAAAAGTAGCACTTGTATTAATGTCACAGTATCTTGTACATAACATTGCTTAACCTAACATCTCACTATCACACAGAATGACCCTCATTTTAACAGTTATATCCTGGAAAAGGTGCCATAGCCTAAGTTAATGGCCTAGAACTCCCCCCCCCATAAAAGGTTGTACAAGGGCAAAGAACACTGTGTACCACACACTTACCTCTGGAATGTACAAGGGCACATATGTGTTCTCCAGCTGTTGCACCCATATATATGGACTTGGCCCAACAGCTGGTGTGGGAGTCCATGACATGACTGGGATGATAGCAGTAATGCTAGCGGTAAATAATGATAGTCCATTACTTAACAACCCTTCCTGTATCACAGCAGAACAAAGACTGGCATATATGTGGAGGACAGAGGCAGAAACATAGGGCCATATTTGCATTATTTCTGTTACACTCCCTGGAAATTGCTGGTGTTACAGGATTTGTTGCAGCATACCCTTACACAGGGATACGACACTGAAATACAAATGGATGTAGCCATGTACTGATAGCACTCAACAGACAGAATGAAACAGATATATCTGGGACAATACCTGTGTGGTGCACAGACAAAACCTAACAGCCAACCCCCCTGGTATCATATGGATAGGCCCACAGTTGAGAGCTATGCAGACAGACAACATTCCATGAAAAAGTACCATGTACACAGAAACCCTGTAAGAACAGCAAGATACATTGCACACAACAACACTACTCATGCTGTCTTTAGTCTGGAACCTTACCCAAATTTGGATTTGGCCTGCGTCTGCAGGTTCTGCTGTAAGAGGTATTGCTACATGCTGTCTGTAACACTGATGCCTATACACAGGAAGGATGTCATCCATGCTGTAAAAGTGAAGGGACAACGTCCATAGAAGGCAGCAATTTATCGTACAAGGTTGCCATGACAGTGGTTATCTGAAATACTACACAGCAGGTTACATGCAATTAGCAACTGGTGGGCACTGACTGGTGCAGAGGTCACCACCTGATCATGTGCAATACCAACAAAAGCATGCTGCAATCTATTCAAGCCTCTACTGGAGAGACAGAGAGAGAGAGGAAAAAAAAACTTTCAAGAAAGGTCACAAAGCTCAAGGTTGTGTTACAGCGGAACAAACATAATAGGTATGTGAAACAGATATGCATTTACTGGCATGTAGCATATGGCATAGAATAATAGGATGTATACTGTGAAAGGATGTATATGTGCCATCAGTACTTGTTCCTGTAATGATGCTCTGCTCAACAACTGCACTGAACAGTAGTGTCAGTCCCTGTGGGCAGTGGGACATACCTGTCAAATGTGCAGACCAGCAGTGAATGGCAAAGATGTGACCCATGATATCTGTGTTCTGTAAATTACTGTGGCCAATGGCTGGTGGGGGTATTAATACTGCCATGATAGACACATGGGTGAGAGACCACACCACCTGCAGGACAGCCATGTTAAAGTATAGCATAGCATGCCCAACTGCTATAGCAGTATGATATGCTTATCTAAAGTTTGTCACCATATATACCCCCCTAATGTTAGTCTGTTTTCACATGTGACACCTGTCTGTGTTGCAGCAAGGCAGAACAGTTCAGCTGTGAAGTAAAGAGGGTACATGAATGTGGTCCAGATGTTCTTAGGCACCCCACATGCAGATACATATATGGGTGATACATATTCACAGCTATGTATGTTTACAAAACCTCGGACAGTTATACATCTATATAGGTATATAAGCAACACAAAATGATATCTACATATATATGCACATGTGTATATATATATATATATATATATATATATATATATATATATATATATATATATATATATATATACAGACATACATATATACATATATATATATATATATATATATATATATATAGATATGTGTGTGTGTTTGTGTGTGTGTGTCTACATATATATATATGTATAGATATATGAATATATATATATATATATATATATATATATATATATATATCAATACATGTCCCCTGCCATGACATGTGTGAGAGAACTTCACACACCAATACACAACATACCTACAGACCAGTACATGGCTGCACAATTATTTATTTATTTATTTATTTTACATTTGTTAACCGGCTGGTCCAACTGGATATATTTCCATTTTCAGTGGAGGCCCGGGGAGAAAAGCTCCACAGTATCATTAAAACATTTATAATGTACAAGTATAAGAAGAAAAAAAAAATAATCTTGTTGCTAAAAATAATGAAAGATCAGTAGTTACAAAGTCATACAATTTAAGCAAACACAGTATTCAGATAGAATTCTTACAGAAATATAAAGAAAAAGTATTTAGTTAAATGTAGATCGAGAGCATTTGTCAAGGAGAAATCAGCTAAATATGAAACATAATAAGACTTTCTTACATTAAGATATGTGAGGTTGCTTACACTATGTTCATAGTTTAATACATCTGCTATTTGCAACAAAAACTTGAGGCAGTTACCACTGCTTAAGGTAAGTGGAGAGAAAAAAGGAGAGGCGAGGCAGTATAGGGAAAATGGCAAAAGCGAGAGCAGGCAAATTAGAAAGTAACAGCAAGGGCAAAGCCAGAGTGTTTTAATGTGTTGCTTGAGCCCATTCCCAGTGGGAAGGAGGGAAGTGCAGTTAGATCTACAGACAAATTAGATAGGGTAACAGCAAGGGCAAAGCCAGAGTGTTTTAATGTGTTGCTTGAACCCATTCCCAGCGGGAAGGAGGGAAGTGCAGTTAGATCTACAGACAAATTAGATAGGGTAACAGCAAGGGCAAAGTCAGAGTGTTTTAATGCGTTGCTTGAGCCCATTCCCAGCGGGAAGGAGGGAAGTGCAGTTAGATCTACAGACAAATTAGATAGGGTAACAGCAAGGGCAAAGCCAGAGTGTTTTAGTGTGTTGCTTGAGCCCATTCCCAGCGGGAAGGAGGGAAGTGCAGTTAGATCTACAGACAAATTAGATAGGGTAACAGCAAGGGCAAAGCCAGAGTGTTTTAATGTGTTGCTTGAACCCATTCCCAGCGGGAAGGAGGGAAGTGCAGTTAGATCTACAGACAAATTAGATAGGGTAACAGCAAGGGCAAAGCCAGAGTGTTTTAATGTGTTGCTTGAGCCCATTCCCAGCGGGAAGGAGGGAAGTGCAGTTAGATCTACAGACAAATTAGATAGGGTAACAGCAAGGGCAAAGCCAGAGCGTTTTAATGTGTTGCTTGAGCCCATTCCCAGCGGGAAGGAGGGAAGTGCAGTTAGATCTACAGACAAATTAGATAGGGTAACAGCAAGGGCAAAGCCAGAGTGTTTTAATGTGTCGCTTGAACCCATTCCCAGCGGGAAGGAGGGAAGTGCAGTTAGATCTACAGACAAATTAGATAGGGTAACAGCAAGGGCAAAGCCAGAGTGTTTTAGTGTGTCGCTTGAACCCATTTCCAGCAGGAAGGAGGGAAGTGCAGTTAGATCTACAGACAAATTAGATAGGGTAACAGCAAGGGCAAAGCCAGAGTGTTTTAGTGTGTTGCTTGAGCCCATTCCCAGCGGGAAGGAGGGAAGTGCAGTTAGATCTACAGACAAATTAGATAGGGTAACAGCAAGGGCAAAGCCAGAGTGTTTTAATATGTTGTTTGAGCCCTTTTTTTTTTTTTTTTTTTTTTTTTAAAGAGCGGGAAGGAGGGCAGTGCAGTTAGATCTACAGGCAAATTAGATAGGGTAACAGCAAGGGCAAAGCCAATGTGTTTTACGATGTTGCTTGAACCTTTTTTTAAAGAGCGGGAAGGAGGGAAGTGCAGTTAGCTCTGATGGCAACATGTTCCAATGTTTTCCAGCAGTATCTGAAAACAAGGAATCACCTGCCAAGTTATTAGACTTGCTAATGCTAGCTAGGAGTTTAGTTGAAGAGCGTAAGAAATTGAAGTTTGTATAGGGGGTGATAAGGTTAGAGAGTATTGGTGTGTTGTTAGGTTGGTAGAAAATTTTATGAACAAAAGTAAGTTGGGAAAGTAGCAAGATGTTTTGTAGTTCAAGCCAGTATAGCTGCTGTAGGTTCAGATAATGATGAGTTCTAGAGGGGTTTCCAGTGGCAAATTTGGCAATATTATTATAGGAGTTAGCTAGTTTAGTGAGATTATTTTTCTTTAGGTTAGTAAATATGGGGGAAGCATAGAGAAGAGTGGAGACTAGATGGGAGTGGGCAATGGTAGTTCTGGCTATAGGGGTTAAGAAGGGTTTTATTTTATACAGGGAGCCCAATTTTCTATTTACACTTTTTATTGTGTTGTTTATATGATTGTCAAATGTTAGGTTGTTGTCAATTATGACTCCTAATAGTTTGGTGGTAGAGTCAGGGTTTATAATGGTGCCATTATTTGACTTGATAGAGAAATTGATTGGAAGGGACTTACTGTTAGGTGAGAAGAGTAAGAGCTTGCTTTTTTTTGCATTCAAAAGGAGGCAACGTTTTAAGAACCATTCCTCGACTACGTTAAATACTGTCTGGGTTAGGGATTGTAGTTCAGATATGGAGTTGGCAGAACATATGAGTGTGGAGTCATCAGCATATTGTATACAGGTAGCTTGAGGGATTTCTAAGTGAAGGTTGCTGAACACTGAGAATAGACGTGGACCAAGAATAGAGCCCTGAGGGACTCCAAGGGAGACTGGCAGGTGGGGAGATAGTTTATTCTCCCAGAGGACTGCTTGTTGCCTATTGTTAAGGTAGGACTTAAACCAGAGAACTGCCTTAGAGTCAAGATCAAGGGATTCATGAGTTTTTAGGAGTATGGGGTGGTTGACCATGTCAAAGGCTTTTGACAGACCAATAAAGAGTGCTGATGAGAGGATGTTGTTATTTCGGTTTTTATTGATGGAGTCGGTGAAGGATAGGAGGGCTGTGGTGGTACTATGAAATGGCCTAAAACCATGCTGACAGTTAGCTAGTTTGTTATGTTGGATAATGTGGGTAATTAGTTGCTGGTGAATGCATTTTTCCATAATTTTTGCTAATGGTGATAAGAGAGCAATAGGCCGATAGTTGGAATAATCATTGGCTTTGCCACCTTTATGTAAAGGGATAATGTGGGAGATTTTCCAGATATCTGGGACAATTCCTTCATTTATACTTCTGTTTATAATGATGGATACAGGACAAGCAACTGCTTTAGCTTTTTTGCAGGTATTTAGATGGAAGTTGGTCAGCAGAGGGGGTACATGGCTTAAGTTTCTGTATAAGTTTTTGGATGTATGAGGTCGCGACAGGTTGTAATTGGAATGAGGGGAGGGTATCAGGTAAAGAGGTTGGGAGATTAGAGTAGTTTGTGGAAAGTTGACAGGCTAGAGAGTTTATGGTGTCAGTGAAAAAGGTGTTAAAGGCATTGGCAGTTTGAAGGGAGGTATTGTTTTCAGCTCCTAGAGGAGGTGGTGTGCTGGAGTGCCCTGGGTGTAAGAGTGTATTAATGCTAGACCAGAACTTCTGTGGATTGTTATAGTGAGATTGCTGTAGTTTACAGTAGTAGTTTTTTTTGTCAGTAAGTATAGATTTTTTGTAGTATTTCTTAGCTGTCTAAATGTTTGATGGTCTAGGATATTTTTGGATGCTCTCCACTTGGCCCATGATTTATTCCTGAGCAATATGAGTTGTCTAGTTTCTTTTGAAAGCCAGGGGGCAGGTTTGGACTTAATTCTGATAGATCGTTTGGGAGCATGCTTGTCAAGGATAGTTAAGAATTTAGAGTTAAAATATTTCACGGCCTCCTCAAGAGGGAGAGTTTTTAGAGGGTACCAGTTGCAGGCATTAAGTTCATTTTGGAATAAGACAGGGTTAAAGTGTTTGTGGGTTCGAGAGATTTTGTACGCAGGGGAGTTAGGGATATCATTCCTTTGTCTTATAATGTAAGTTAACATATTATCATGTAAGTCATCAGGAAGAGTACCTACCTTATATATTTGTTTTTGTTTGTTAATAAGTATCCAATCTAAGATGCTCTCTTTTTTGTTAGGTTTGTTAAGTCTAGTAGTGGTGGTAACTGTTTGGCTAAAGCCATGAAGATTAATATGTGACGTGGGGTTATCTGTGTTTACACATTTCCAGTCAGTATTAAAGTCACCTAGTATAATAGTTCTTGTGGGTAGGAAGTTGATATCCAGTTTAGAATGTCTTCTATTGCAGTGATATTATTGCCAGGGGTTAAGGAGATGCAGATAATGTACAGGGCTTTGGAAGTGTTTAGTTGAAGTTGGGATATAAGTACTTCAGCCTTACTATCTTGAGGTGGGTTATAAGCTTATGAGGTGATCTGTAGTGTGGATTTATATAGTAGTGCTACTCCCCCACCCCTACGTTTTATGCGGTCAAGTCTCAGTATATTGTAACCTGGGGGGATTATTTTGTTGTCTTTAGTTACAGGTTTTAACCAGGTTTCTGTGAGACCAAGGATATGAAAGGGGTGAGTATCAGATGTGGTGTGTAACCCATGTTGGGAACACATCACAATTGTATGAGACGGTGGGATAGATATGTTGGTGAAGGGTATTAGGCACACATTGGTATGTAGGTCTGGGTGGGTGACAAACAAGACAGCATACAGGGCTGGTATATGACACATGTGGTGGTTAAACACTGTTGACAGGTAGTTACATTTGGAATGTGGAGGCCATTGAGCCCCCACATGGGAACAAAGGGAACATGGTGCCCACCCATGGACAGTCATGACAGCATCTACATGGACATAAAGGTGCCTGGGCTGTGCGCTGGGCAGGAGGGACATGCATGTTGAACCTTGTGTATGTGTACTGCATGCCTCCAGGTGATGTAGCACATACACCATGTCTCTGTGAAGCTTCCTATGCACAAGCCCCTCGACCTAACTGGGTGACAGACATATGTCTGTGTGTGGTCCATGGGGGGGGACACCATCCCCTGAGGTGGTTCCACATGAAGGTAGTCTGTATTCACATGTGACACCTGTCTGTGTTGCAGCAAGGCAGAACAGTTCAGCTGTGAAATAAAGAGGGTACATGAGTGTGGTCCAGATGTTCGTATGCACCCCCACATGCAGATACATATATGTGTGATACATATTCACAGCTATGTATGTTTACAGAACCTCGGACAGTTATACATTTATATAGGTATATAAGCAACACAAAATGATATCTACACATATATGCACATATGTATATATGTATATATATATATATATATATATATATATATATATATATATATATATATATATATATCTACAGACAGATATACACACACACACACACACACACACACACACACACACACACACACACACACACACACACACACACACACACACACACACACACACATATATATATATATATAGATGTGTGTTTGTGTGTCTACATATATATATATATATGTCAATACATGTCCCCTGCCATGACGTGTGAGAGAACATCACACATCAATACGCAACATATCTACACACCAGTACATGGCTGCAAGATGGAGTGTGGTGTGTAACCCATGTTGGGAACACATCACAATTGTATGAGATGGTGGGATATATATGTTGGTGAAGGGTATTAGGCACACATTGGTATGTAGGTCTGGGTGGGTGACAAACAAGACAGCATACAGGGCTGGTATATGACACATGTGGTGGCTAAACACTGTTGACAGGTAGTTACATTTGGAATGTGGAGGCCATTGAGCCCCCACATGGGAACAAAGGGAACATGGTGCCCACCCATGGACAGTCATGACAGCATCTACATGGACATAATGTGCCTGGGCTGTGCGCTGGGCAGGAGGGACATGCATGTTGAACCTTGTGTATGTGTACTGCATGCCTCCAGGTGATGTAGCACATACCCCATGTCTCTGTGGAGCTTCCTATGCACAAGACCCTCGACCTAACTGGGTGACAGACATGTCTGTGTGTGGTTCATGGGGGGGACACCATCCCCTGAGGTGGTTCCACATGAAGGTAGTGATGGAACAGTAGATAATGAGGTTCCATGGTGGGTCACCGATGTGATGTGGACTGGTAACATGTGCACATTAGGTTGGAGTGGTGTTCCTGCTGACCAGCACATACTGGTGTGTAACTGTCATGGAACATATGTGGGCTGTGATAGTCCACACAATCCCAGAACATGTCCAACAGCATGCATAGATATCCTCAATATCACAGAATGGCAGATGTGTAGCAATCACATAGCAGGCTACCACATGCATATGTGGCAATATAGTGGCAGTGACAATGGCATGCAGGTGAAATACCCTGTTACAGTCCAGCAACTCTAGTGTCCCCACAGGGAGCATGTCTATAAACACATAGCAGAAAGTGTTGTACAATACAATATATGACCCAATGGTACACATACCGGACATATACAACTAGCATTGTGTGAACATTATGTTGGAGCTGATATGGTGGCAGGAGACCGATATGTGTATTGTGTTATGGTAAACTTGACATATGAGTTGCTCAGACATATTTCCATCATTATGTCTTTCAGGGAGTATGGCACACCAGAGGAATCCCGCTTACAGTGCCACTGAGGAGGAAATTATAATCACCAGCATCATCCACAACTACCAGTTGTTGTTCTCACGGACAAGCCAGGACCAGCAGGAGAGAATAGCCATGTGGAATGATGTGGTCCGTGGGGTGAATGAGGTGGGGATGCACAGCCGTACATATGAGCAGGTCTGCCATCATTGTAGTGACCTGCTCCACCATGTACGTCGCCATGCCGCTGCCATGCAGGGTGACCACCTTGCAACGGGGGGGGGGGCATAACATCCATCCTCCCCTCACCAGAGTGGAGGAGCTGCTCATAAGCCTGGTAGCATCTGCCCGCCCACATGAGCTACAGACTTATACAGTCATGGAAGTGGATGCGACAGACACACCAGACATGGAGCATGCAGGTAAGGTTCCAGGGCATATCAGTAGACTACTGCAGTGTATGCATCTGTACAGGTAGATCGTGCATATGTGAGATGTGGGGTCTGTTGCTGTGCAGTACTGATAAGCAGTAATGCATAATCTGTAGTACTGTGGACTTCAGCTGTTGTTGTACTGTAATATTGCAGCCACCCTGTAGCAATGCCACAGCTGTGGCCACTGACATCAGCTCTATCCCATTTCAATATAGGTACCTCTGGGATACCAGCAAGGCAGCGGCCGGATGCTGGTGAGTATGGTTTAAGGTTATGCTTGGCAATTCACTGTGTATGTCATAGCTAAGGTGTAGGATATGTGCACATCTAACACACCAACCCATAAGGCATGCTGTACATATGCACTGACAGAGCACACCCCTCACTAATGGGATTACCAGCCTCTAACACATGCAATGCACAATCCATTTCAGACAACTCTGGCTACACTCCAGTGCACATTGCCCAGGCACAGCTGACATCTGCCCAACATACACAGCTATGTCATACACGGAGCAGTTGAACATACTACACATAAAGACATCCCACTCCCTCTGCTAACACAAACTCCAGGGTCCTAAACCTCATCAGCACATTACACAGAACATACTGAAGGGATAGGGCCCTGTCCTGGAGAATCCCCACACTCTGGAACAGACTACCCATACATGTCAGGCAATGCTACTCATTCGCCCTCTTTACAGAAACACTTGGTAATTGGATGGGAAATGGGGAATTCACCCTGGGTAGTATGTCTGTGCCACAGCCTGACAGGGGCACAGGGTAATAACATTAGTGGGTGGTGCATGGCTGGGAACCCCTGTGGCTAGGCTTATGTAGGCCTTAGGACCAATAGACCAGTACTCACCTATGAACCTATGTGTACCACAGGCAACATCAGCTAGGGCCAAATCATGGTCAATAATGGTCTCTACACTCACCGTAGGTACAGTACATTGTGTCTGTGGTTGGTCTAATGGTAGTCTATCACTCATACATGCACCACTGATGATGAAATATGTGAATACATATCAAACATTCACTAAACACGTGTCTACATGTGATCCAAAAACACACAGAGGCTGTGAGCAGCAGCGGAAACACAACTGACACACAGATACACATCCTGCAGTGGTGTGTACACCTGTGAGGTATGGTGCACAGTACATGCCAGGGTGGTGAACAGATGCACAGCAATGCTGTGGACATGGGTGCAGTGAGTTCCAGGGGGAGGGCCATCACCTACTAACAGAAGCCATGCATCACAGCCATGTAGAATGTTGATAACGGTGATTGACTACAGTTGCACTGCATGCTGTTGAGTGCCACATGTCCTGCATGCTGACATGTGTGTAATTACAGGTTTGTGTGTGATACTGTACTGCACCATCACCTGCTATTGTGTGAGTTATGGGAGTGTGGGAGCTGTTTGTAGGTGCTGTCTGGTGGAGTGTATGGGTTGCCATGTATGTCGACTGCATGTGTGTATGTCTGTGTGTGTGGCCATGTCTGCACACACATGTGTGTGTGTGTGTATGTGTTTGTGTGTGTGTGCATGTGTGTACTGTTTAGCGGTGATGTACAGGTCTTACAGTCTGTTCTCTGTTTTCCGCTGACAGGTGGCAAGGTGGGGCTGGGTCCCCCTGGCAGGGAATCTGATGTCACTGATACAGACAGTGACCATGAGGATAAGTGTGTTGAGGTACAGGAAGGGTCATCAGGGGCTGCCACCAGGCCACCAATTGACAACCCACATAAATCCACCCCATCCACACACGCCGTCATACTGCCTCTACATACCTCATCACCGTTGGCCTTAGCTGAAGGACAGCCTACGGTTGGCATTGGCCAGGACAGTGTGGTATCTATGGCACATTTGCCAGGACACAGCAGCCCTAGCCAGATGTCTGGTGGGGTTTCACATAGGCAGATGTTCAGGGGTGCTTGTCAGAGCACTGCTGGTCATAATGCCCCTGGCAGACGTGCCACATCTGTTTCAACCACACACATGTTCCAGACTGTCATGGAGGCACAGGCATGAATGGAACAGTACACACGGCAGTGTCAACAGGTGCAGAGGGCTCATCACACCTCTGTAACTGACAGCATCCGTGACCTAGCAGGTGCTATCCGTAATTACACTGAGGTCATGGATAGACAGTGGGGTGAGACATTGGATCTCATCCACAATGTCATGTCCATGCATCAGGACAGGGCAGGACGGTTGCAACGACCATGTGGACGTATGCCAGCAATACCAGCAGTTGGAGGTTGCCATGGACATCGAACCAGTCACAGCCGCTCCCGTAGTAGCTATACCAGCCCCAGCACTGTGGGGGGGGGGTGCTGTCCACAGACTGTCATAGTGGACCATGTGCACGTGGCCCTGGCCAGTCCCAGAGGGACCTGGATCCAGTGGACGTCTGTCAAACTCGGGGGACAGTACTTGGGCTGGCTTTGTACCTGATACTGCCTGTAGCACCCCTGCCAGGCACAGGTCCCATGTCCATGACCAGAGATGGTGAACTGCAAACCCTGCCAAATACAGTCTGCAGCTGTCTCACAATTCCCCATATAGGGCAACCACATGGAGGAACTATGTGCATGCAGACACACACACACATAAACAATGAACCTAGGGCAACTACATACCTGCACACACATCACCAGTGGCCCATATCAGTGCTCAGCCCCCCCCCCCACACACACACACACACACACACGCATGTTGTGAATTGTATGGCTCAGCCTAGGCCTCTGGCAAACCAACAACACACCCTGTGCATACGATGATACCTGTGTCACACCCTGACATCTGTAACATCGATGCAGGGACAGGCTAACATGGTACTGATGCACAGGGTGACTGTACAACAGTGTAGCAATGGAATGATGTGTAGCATGTTGTCAGCAGTAAAGTGAAATGCTAATATCATGGAAGGTGTAGTTGTGCAGCCATGCTGCATCATAGCTGTAATTAACAATATTGTATTGTTGTCACCAGTATCTATTCTGATTGTGTTGTGTTTGTCCATGTGCCACATGGCTGAAAGGTGTAGTGGTGCAGCAGGTCTTCTACAGTGGACACCAGTAAGTGTAGTGGGTGGTACACATGCCATGGCTGAGTACAACACACAGAGCCTTTGGTTTGGATGCAGTACAGGTACACGATTGTACACATGGAGGTATGTCCCCATGCAGGTAACACATCTGTTGCACATGTAATCCCATCAAGACAGGATAGGCACAACCACACAGTGCTATATATGCAGTCTGCAATGCAGGTGACATTGAACATGCTAACAGCAGGTGTATGTCCCTCTCCCCACTCTGCTGTGATCCTCACCTAAGTAACATGTGTGTGCCAATGCCGATGGCATAGCCCTACCCTTAGGAGGGTGTGAGGTGCTCAACTACTGTGAATGGTGTAAACAACAACTAACAACCTGATTACATGCACTGTACAGTATTACTAAGCTCTGTGGGGAGATAGATGCAACAGTAACTGCAATAATGGCGGTTGTGTCCACAACAGGCACACCCAGTGAGTTATAGCAACCTCAGTAGTGCTGCACACCTCAACAGTGTGGAGGACATTGATACATCTATGACCTGTGAAGGACTGTATGTCCACGGGATGGCACCTGTGGAATGTTGGCATATGCCAAACAGTCCTGGTGGAAACATTCTGTGACTGGAGGTAGATCCCTTAACAACTACACACATTCCTACATGTGGGATGGTGTACAAAAGCCTGCTATGATCTACATAGGCATTGTGCACCTCCTAACCCTCATCTACACCTGTCATGATTGGGTAAAGGAGGTATACCAGGTTCAGGTTGTATTCTCTGTCTTTGACAAGTCCAACATTGGCGGGGTCCTGTGTGTTAAGATTACCAGTGACATTGGCCATGGGTTCATTTTTGATATTTTCTATGTCCCTGCAGACCAGGGTCATCAGGCTACTGGGTGGTAGTTCCCAGCTGACATGGTGGATTTGTGGTCGTCCCTGCCAACATTGGTGAATCCATTGTCAGGTGTAAGTCTATTGGATCGTATGAGGGATCCCAGCAACTTACTACACCTGCCCAGGGGGTTCCTCCATGCATGACACTTCACTTGACTGTACTGCATGATATGTTAGTAATGCCAGCCTGGCATCCTACAGGTGGGATGGAGTACTGTTAACATGTACTGCCTTGTTGTGTAGGGTCCTGCTTATGGGATCTGCTAAGGTTGGTATTGTATTGCAGGCCAGACGTGTTTGGCTGGGGGGGAATACCTATCCGTGCCAGATGTATGCTGTTTGGGTCTCTCAAACCCATCAATGGTGCATGTGGACATATATGTTGTGGTTACGTTACCAGTTCCATCTACAGATGTATGTAAATATATGCCTATATTGATATATATGTGTTCACCTTTGACAGGGAGACAATCATTCCTTCAAACAGCCCTTTCCGCAAATCAAAAGGACAAACCCATCATTTCTTACTGCACCACAGTTCAAAACACAGCAGTTCTGAAGGCACCTTCGCTGGCTCTCGAACTGCAAGTTGGAATACCTATCGTAATACCGGAGGGCTTGCCCCCTGCACTCCCCATCTGGGGGGCTGGGACCCCCACAACCCCCCTACTGTGATATACTAACTCCTAGTTTGCACTACAGTGGGGTAGGCAAATATTCCCCATCCCCGCTATAGTGCCATCCACAACCACATTGCCTAATATGCAATGAGCGAATGCATAGTGACATTTGCTCATTGCACATTCGATGCATGTATTGCAAGATTGAGCAATGTTGAGAACATACTTTTGGCCTTCCAGCTTTCAGACACATGGATTTCTCCCTTTGAAAGGTGAGACATATATATGCTGACATATATGCATTCCTAGTGCTGTATATATGTGGTCATGTGGATGTATACATTTATATCTATGGATGTATGCGTATCTATGTATATATGAATTTATTGGCATATATATATATATATATATATATATATATATATATATATATATATATATATATATATATATATATATATATATATATATATATATATATATATATATATATATATATATATATATATATATATATATATATACACAAATACATCTACATGGTCTAATACATTCCCTGTAGTGTTGTATAACTGGGCTGGATGATATGTATGTGGAAACTTCATGATTATGCATATCTGTCATGGCTTAGTGGTAAATCACTTTGTGTATGTTGTGCAAGGTCCTGGTTTCAAGCCTTGCAGGAGATGTTTATTTTGTTACTGGGCTGAACACAGCCAGTTGGATGCAGAGTGAGTAAGGCACTTTAAAGCAGTTGTAAGTGGGTTTGTGTGGGTTTGCGCGATGGAAGCACTGCTAACCTCCAGTTATGTTTTCATACGCTCAGTTAGCTTTTAAATTGCTTAACCTGTGTAGGCAGTGCTTAGCTCTGCGCAAACCCATGCAAACCTGCTTAAAACTGCTTCAAGCTGCCTTAATCACTCCCCAGCCAACGGGCCGTGTTCTGCCCAGCAACAAAATAAACAGCTCTTACAAGAGCTCAAACCAAGGACCATGCACACCCTAGACAAAGTGATGTACCACTAAGCCATGACAGATACTCAGATAGTCAGTGTTTCAGAAACATAGCCAGTCCTGTCATGCAACAGTACAGAGAATATATACCAACATCTAGATGTATGCGAGTGTAACTATTTTGCAACCTTAACAGATACAACATACCCATATATGCATAGATATACATATATATATATATATATATATATATATATATATATATATATATATATATATATATATATATATATATATATATATTGTTTTACTAACTCTATATACATATATATCACTATCTATGCACATATACTTATATCTCTTTTAGCAGATACATATATCTATATAGGTATATATGGCCATACATCTGTAGATAGCAATTGGAGATTAACAAATACACCTATGTCCACATGCACTGTTAATGGGTTTGAGAGGCCCCACACAATATAAGTCTTGTACGAATAGGCATCCCCCCACAGCCAACCACATGCATCCTACAATACACTACCAAGTACAGTCTGCCTCCCATAGGACATGTAATATGTGGAAGCCATCAACATCCCCAGGATATAGATACACAGACACATATATGCAGATACAGATATATATATATATATATATATATATATATATATATATATGTATATATATATATATATATATATATATATATATATATATATATATATATATAAACATGTGACTACACATACACACGCAGATATATGTACAGTAAGATACATATGTAGGAGGTGCACACAATATGGAACAGCCACTATGCCTACAGTTAACACCTGAACAACTGGACACTGTATGGGCGACACATACTAATGTCAATCGTTGCTTGCAACATATACTCATAGAAAGGTCATAGGAAAGACACCACACACAGGTTTGCAAAAATGGGAATCCTTTAATTGTGTATTATAATAGTTCTATATGCCATATCATATAGCTGTTCAAATACTGACAACCATATAAACGGAGTACTGCAACTATGAAACAGTTACACTAATACAGAAGTCTGGAAAGGTTCATGACTGTTGCTGTCCAGGCCAAGCCCTTCAGAATGTACAATAGTGCAGACAGACTGGGCCACAGGGTACCACACAATCAACAGTATGTACTGCAGGTGTGTAGTTCAGCAGCCTCTATCTACACTCTGTACAAACTCCGTAGGAGGTAAAGATGTTTTGTGATCAAATGAGTTGTACCCGGTACATAACAAGGCATAACGCACAGAACAGTCTGTATGGCAGGAGGCAGTAGGCTTGCAGTACCCCAAGTCATATAAGTAATGTCAGTATAGGTGGAGTTTACGGTAATGTACATCCACATACCTTGTGGCAGTTCACCCCTGATACCTCCACATTTTGTAACAGCCTAGGTCATTTATGGTGCTCCCCACCTAGACTCAATAATACAAGCCCATATACCACTGTTACATACACTGGCTTCTGCAGTGGATTAGGGTGCACGTGTGTTGTGTAGGTGATGCCCACACATATATGGCCCCAGCCCCAGTGTATGTGTGGGGGATACAACAGCAGTGGACTAATGGCAACAATGGCAGTGTGATATGCTTACAGCCCACTACAGAACAACCCCCAATAGCATGACATATGTGCAAAGCTTGTTATGTAGATGGGGGACAGAGGCTGGAACACAGGCACATATGTGGAACACTGTTGCCATACACTAAGCAAGGTGCTGGAGTTACAGGATAGTCTGCAACATACCCTTAGTCAGGGAATTGAGGTTCGATATAGACTTGGATGTAGCCATGCACTGATAGCACGCAACACACACACTGCCAGTGTAATATCTGACACAGGACCTGTGTGGTGGACGGACAACACATGATAGGCATACCTCTGCCAGCAAGAGGTTAGTCCCACAGTAGTGAGCTAAGCAGACAGACTGCATTCACAGGTACATTAGTATGTACACACACACACACACACACACACACACACACACACACACACACACACACACACACACACACACACTGTAACACCAGTACTATGCAAAACATTACACAACTCTACCCACAGTCTGTCTGTAGTTCCTGATTCTCCTACAAATATGTGGCCACTGTGAGTGTGCAGGTTCTCCTGTAAGAGGTATTGCTACCTGCTGCCTGTATCACTGATGCCCACACACAGGAAGGATGTCCATCACACAGGAAATGTAAAGGGACCACACCCACATGCTGTAGGGATTTATAATGGGTGGTTGCCATGACAGTGGTAATTCAATGTAGTACCCGTGTAATTATATATATATATATATATATATATATATATATATATATATATATGGCTATCTGATTAGGTATATGTACATATATTTCCACCATATGTCCTGGACATTGAGTGTAGCCGTACACCAGCCCCTACAGTCCCAATGTCGTAGTGCAAGGGGATGATAGGTATGTATAGCAGGTATATTACTAGACTGTTGCTACTGTCATTGGAATTGTCTTCACAGTCATGGTGTGTGTGGATGCTGACATCTGCTTATAACATGTGTGCCATTGGCTACTGACAGACATCCTAAAAAAATCATTGTAAGGTACCACTGCTAGCATGTGATACCCACGTGGAGTGCAGCAGAAATATTGGCAACTATATGTGGAACTTCGGACACACTCTGTACAGTCCAGAGGTATACACATAATCCCTTAGTGCACCACATGTGTACCAGGCCAGACAATATGGATGTAGACAGCCATGTAGATGGGTATAACACATAATGACTGGTATACATTTGGCACCATAGGTGTTGGATTCACACACTCCTACCTGGCCTGACACATAATGACTGCTGGTACAGGGGTGCCATGGACACATACCACCCATTAGATATTGACATACATCTGTACAGCAACCCACTGCTCTGTCTGACATACATGACATTTATGGGAGGCCCAGCAGCAGTACATCTGGCAAGTATCTGCACATAACAACCCACTGGTTAAGTACACTAAGCTGCTAGGCATGTAACAATGCACTGTGCAGGCTACAGGCAGACTGGCTCAACAGTGGCCTACATCTCATATGGGGGAATGCACATGTACCTGCATATATCGCAGGCCTGACATCCATGTCACAGCACAGGGTAAGCTACACCTGTGTGACAGTGCATAACCACAACCAATGTGAACACAGCCACATATGGTAAGCTAGCATAATATTACAGTATATGGACTATCTGTTCTACACCATCCTCATAAGTGCCACTCACAGAATGACCCTACATATACTGGGCTGCTGCACAGTTTGTTATGATGGCTATGTGTGGTATGGGACATGTGTGTTTATGGATCTACAAACATGTATGGCAAAACGGTACCATACAGTGGGGCAGCATGTAACTTCTGATAGAAGAGGAGCTAGAACAATAACATCTACCACAGTATGTACACAGGCTGAAGTACATATTGACAATACACACACTGCCGACATTCACCATCACTGCACAGACATCAGTACTGTACAAACATCCACAGAATGTCCAGCTTATGTCATGAAATATAACCACTACTGTACATGACATGTGTAGCAATCTGATTTATCACTGGCTTGTTTTCAGATATGATGACAGTATTTATGGTATTCAGCACATTTGCACCACTTCATGCATGTCATATGTACAACGGTTGACAGAGGTATGGCTGACAGCACATACACAGGGCCAGTATAGACATGTTGCTGTGATAACCTCATTTATTTTCCATTGTAACAGGGTTTGTTGCAACATATGTCCTATGAGGGATATGAAGTCAGTAACTGTCACGGCCTTCACCATCTACAGACTGCAATCCTCACACTACCTTCCGCATTCCACAGATTAATGCACTGTGGCTAACACATGAAACTATAAGCACAACACTGCCCAGTCTGCAGATGACCTTGCAGACGGGGATTCCTCATATACCTGGAACTGACATGGAAGGTATTGTGACATGTACAACAGGCATATCCAGACAAACACTGCTAAACCAACATTATTCCAAATGCAGTATAGAAGCACTTACAGCCTGTAGTCAGGTCAGGCACATCCCCCTCCTGTTGGTTGCCCTCTTTCCACAGTGTATGTTGATAGAGGTAAATCCCCAATCCATCTGGGATGCTGTTTGCCAAACATCAGATCTAGTTCCTGCTCACAGTGACTGCAAAGGCCCAACACCACCATGCTATTCCTAGGTATTGGAGTGTGTTTCCATGCAATTGGCTATGGGATTGTTACCACAGCCATTCCACATGCAATCAGCTAGGGGAGGGCTGCAATTTGTGCAGAGGCCATCAGCTGATCATGAGCATCACGTAAAATACACATGTTGCTGCCTAAGCAAGGCAGGTGTGGGTCTCCAACTCCACCAGAGAGGGAGTGGGGGAGGGAGACAGAGGCAGATACATGTCAGGGAGGGGTGGGAGGGTAAAACTGAAGCATGTTTGTTTCACACACCTACCAGAACAGGGTATCAAACCCCCGACAACTATGTAGTACTATCACAGTTCAATGCAGTTACTGGATGCACCACATGTGTTACGTGATGTGGAGCACTCAGAACATATATGTGAGGGTGAGTGACATCTGCAACAGGGATACGGTAGATATATGGTAGGTGTCATACATGTGCCTGTCTGCATGAACATGTGCCAGTGTCAACACAGACACACTCACACAGGGACGCACACACATTGACACACTTGGCAGGGCCAGGAGTGCAACTCATCAGTAGTGGGATTGCCACAATCAATGTGCAGGTATCACATGCACCACACAGGTCATACGGAGGCCATATGGGCAAAGAGTATGATGAGATGTCAGACATCAGACAGCATGCTTCAGTATGCCCTGGGGGTTGTAGTGAGTGTGGATATGGACATACGCATCATACAACACACGCAGACGGACACACAGGGTGCCAGTTCTGACACGCATGGGTGCATGTCTACATGGGTGTGTGGTGGTCAACTGTGCCAGCAGGCTGTACAAGGGTAAGCAATTGGAAAACCATGGCATCAGGCCACATGACAATGGTCTGCATTGTGGCCCGGGCCTGTAGTTACTACATTTGCCCACACAGGTGAGTATTGCATCCCCCATCCAGTCAGCTGGGTGACTATTGTGCGTGGCTAGTGCTGTACACCACATGCCATGTATGTGTTTCTTAGTCCATGACATGGATGGTGTCTGGGATGTGCACACCTCCCACATGCATGTACAGTGACATGTGGAACTGCACCTGGTGTGTCTGGCCCATGTTGTGAACACAGATTATCATCTGATGTGCCAGTCTTGCCCACCTGTGGCAGGAACTGGTAATGGGCAGCAGGTGTACCCTTCACCTACATTGATAGCATGCCAACAGCATTCCCTGATGTCAGAGTCATCTGTCCATACAGGGCATGTTGTCAGGCATGGTATGTCCATTGTGAGTCACATGTGAAGACACCACAGGTGGTGCCGGTGTCCATTGGGGAACATGGTGGAGGTGCACTGTCTGCATGTGCGTGCATATTGGACAGATGGGCAGAGTGACATGCCCTCTGTAGCCCACTGCTATCACTGCATAGTTACTATCAGTGGCCATTAGGCAGTGTACTGACCACATACTGGCTGTTGCCTAGGCATGTGTGTGAGTATGACACATGGGTTGAGTGTGTGCTCTGAGTAATAGTGGGGTTGCTAACTTGGATTGGCTGGCCTTGATGTCACATTTATGGGTATGGCTTTGCACCCCAGCCTCCCAGCTAATTTACATTTGTTATGGTTGACATTGTGATATATAGTAGGGCCACCATAAAAGTAATGAGCAAAACCCCTCCACATTGGCCACAGGTGTCACACACTCACCTCTACACAGGATATGAGTTACACACACACCTGTCATATCCGGGAGTTGAACCCCTCCCTAACTAGTGTATTACACTACATTATGCAGTTATAGTACATGCCATGGACATTACTGGAGAACTTCTTCCCCAAAGGTGTATTTCACAGTGACTAACATCAGCGGGATTACCAAAGTAGGGCATTTCACCTGTACTGCGAGTAACTAGCCTAAAATGCATTCTTCCCTACACAGACAGTGAGACACACACAAAACATCGACAACCATCATGTGTGGGTATAGAACCCCTAACCAAGGCCTATATCATACTACAGCATGGAGCTGTTATAGGGCACACCACAGGGGTTACTAGAGACATCTTTCCACAAAGATGTATTTCACACTCAATGACATCAGCAGGTTTACCAAAGTATGGCTTTTCACCTGTACTGTGAGTGACTAGACTAAAATGCATTGCTCCTTACACAGACAGTGGGACACACACAAAACATCCATAACTGTCATGTATGGATATAGAAACCCTGACCAAGGCCTATATAACACTACAGTATGGAGCAGTTATAGGTCACACAACAGGGATTACAGGGAACGTTCTCCTCAAAGTTATATTTCACAATGAATGACATCAGCAGGATTGGCAAAGTAGGGCATTTGAATTGTACTGCAAGTGAGTAGCCTATGATGCATTGCTCCATACACAAACATTGAAACACATGCAAAACATCCAGAACTGCCATGGGTGGTGATAGAACCGTACAACAGTTCTAAATCACAATACAGCAGTACATAGTTACAGGACGTGATGAGACATTACTAGGGTATGACTTTCCCAGAGGTGTATTTCTAGGTGAGTGACATCAGTAGCCTTGCCAACATTGGATATATGAATTTTAAGGAGTGTGTGTGTGACTTAAAAAGCATTGTTCGCCACTCAGTCATAAACAGACAGAGACACAAAGACACACAGATTCACACTCACACAATTGGTAAGTCTGGAGTTAGAACACCTACCTAATTACTTTATCACACTACAGCAGTACGCAGTTACAGGACACACTGCAGAGATTACTGGGCTATGGTTTCCCCAGAGGTGTATTTCTAGGTGAGTGACATCAGCAGCCTTGCCAAAGTTGGTATATGAATTTTACAGGGTGTGAGTGGCCTAAAAAGCATTGCTCTCTACTCAGTCAGACATACACACAGTTGCCAGGTCTGGGGTTAGAACACCTACCTAACTACTTTATTACATTACAGCAGTGTGCAGTTACAAGACTGGCTATGGAGATTACTGGGCTATGATTTCCCCAGAGGTGTACTTTCTAGGTAAGCGACATCAGCAGCCTTGCCAAAGTTAAGTATATGTACTGTACGGGGTGTGAGTGACTGACAAAGGCATTGCTCTCTACTCAGTCAGACACACACACATTCACACAGTTGCCAGGTCTGGGGTTAGAACACCTATCTAACTACTTTATCACACTACAGCAGTATGCAGTTACAGGACGCGCTACAGAGATTACTGGGCTATGATTTCCCCAGAGGTGTATTTCTAGGTGAGTGACATCAGCAGCCTTGCCAAAGTTGTGTATATGAACTGTACGGAGTGTGAGTAGCCTGAAAATAATTTCTTTCTTTACAGTCAGAGACCGAGAGACATGCACACAAACACACACTCACACAGTTGCCAAGTCTGGGGTTAGGACTACTACCTAACTAGTTTATCACTACAGCAGTACGCAGTTATGGGATGTGCCATGGGGATTACTGAGCAACAGCTCTCCCAAAGGTGTATTTCATATTGGATGACCTCAGCAGGCTTGTCATGAGACTGCTATGGGGAGGGCAGTGTGTGTCTTGGCCGTAACCCATTCATGTAGGGGTTGACATGCCACATGCAGGCACACACAGGGCCATATGCCACAGGCACGTGTATACAGCTACTATGTGACTACTTCTTTGAACAGTCATGTTGCACAGCTGGCACGTGCAACACGCCATCATGCTGACAGATACTCGTGGCTAATATCTGCAGTGGGTGACACCTGCACCTCATATGTTTGAGGCCCTTTAGCTGTGTGCTGGGTGGGACAGGCCCAGATGGCTCCTTGTCACGGTCACCCTCTTCAACACATCTATGTCCGTCTACCTTTAGCTTATTATAGTGTGTTGTTCTTACATATATGTCTGTATTCCTATCCACTGTGTGTGCAAGGCAGGAGTGGTGCATACTGACATGTGTCTGCACTAAGAACTGCAACTGCCAGATATGTCTGGTCCACTGGTGTTTGCTGACATGGCCTTCATGTGTTTAAGTGTGTGAGCATGCCCAGTATGGCCATCTATATTGCATGTGTAGATCAAGTCCAGGTAGTTTGTACTGCAGTGCTGACCTTTGTGTTGTACACCGACAGGTAGCATGCTGTGTCTGCAGGGTATACATCGGTCATTTGGCATTGACTGTTGCTACATTTCTGCATAGCGGGGGGGACACCTGACTGTTTCTACATTTCTACACAGGGGTGGGGGGCACACCTGACTGTTACTATAAGTGTACATAGGATGGTGGGGCACACCTGACACTTTTACACATTTGCTAGGACTATACTGGTATGTCGGGTACACCATTTCAGTCTGTAGTCTTACCTATCATGCTGGCTAGAGGCATACCAGTGTACTACAGATCTTAGCTTTCACTACCTACATATTAGTTTCTGACTTCCTAGCCTTCACAACTTACATCCAACTGGCTGGCCTGCTGTAGTCTGTCTGTGTAGGCCTGGGGTAGGGGTTACCCATGGGGCTCATTCAGAGGCCATAGTACAGCATTTGTTTGTGTTTGTCTACACCTATCCTGCTGGCTGTGACTGTTGTTGGGTATGTGCCCTCCGACTGGCATGTGTGAGTCACTTACATTGTGGGTGTCCCAGTATTGAGGGTGGTGCTGCAGGGCTGCCTATATTGGATGTACATAGTACACTCCCTATACATGGTTGAGCACAGGTAGTGTCATGTTTGGTATCCTTTTACTGTATGTGCGAGTCGGAGAAAGGTGTCATTCCCTGGGTCCCTCCTGTGTCAGTGCATGTGCTATGCATTGCCTCTTTTCCAAGGCCAGGGCATACTGTGCATGCCTCCTTCAGCTTACTGGAGCAGGCTCAGGTTGTTCCTCCTCCGAGTCACTCTGCGCCTGTGCAGACCTTGGCACTGGTGGGGGGCTGTATGTTCCTGCCCCATGCTGTTCCTGCTGCAGCTGTTTCCACAGGATAATATTGTGTAGCATGGCACATACAAAGAAAATTTGGGCAAATGTAGTTGGTGAGTACTGCAAGGCTCCACCGCATGTGTCCAGGCACTGGAACCGTGACTTGAGCATCCCAAACACATGCTCTATTATGGTTCATGTTTGTGGGTGTGCCTCATTATGGAGTTCTTGTTCAGGTATGTGTGCATTTCTGATGGGTGTCATCAGCCATGGCTCCAGTGTGTATCCAGCATCCCCCACTAGGTGACCATGTGAGATGTCCCCATTGGCAAATGTCTGGTACAGCTGTGTCAGATGCCAGATGTGGGAATCGTGGTAGCTTCCAGGGCAGCCAGCACACACATTCATTATTATGCCCTGGGCATCACACACGACCTGGCAGTTGATGGAGGGGAAGCCCTTGCGGTTGATGTAGACCCTTCCCCGCTCACCTGGTGGTGCTTTAATGCATATGCGCGTGCAGTCTATTGCACCCACTGCCTCAGGTTATTCTGCTATTTGGTGGAAGAGAAGCATATTGCTGGCCAGTGCCTCGTGGGTGATGGGGAAATATATGTGCTTACCGACATGTGCTGACATGGCATCCAGGAATTGGTGGAGTACCTTGGATGCTGATGCCTGTGAAATCCCCATCATATCCCCAGTTGGCCTTTGGAAGGTACCTGTAGCTAGTATTCTTAGGCCTACACATACCTTGGTATCCACTGGGATGGGTTCCCCTCTGTTAGTTCTTTGTGTCTGGCATGGCCGGCACAGCTCAACAATTTGCTGTAGGAGGTCCCTGTTCACCCTATAGCGCTCCACTATCTCCAGCTCATGCAGCCCTTGGTCAGTTAGCCTTGGTCTGTACACTCTTCTCTGTCTCCTCACTGTGAGTTGCTCAGCAGCATTCACATCCTCACCACTCTCAACCTCTTGCACATGCTGGTTTATGATAGCAAAACCAGCCCCTAACATTTTTTCTCTTGCTTTCATTTTGTAAAAGTTCCCCATCTGTATACACCGATGGTGCAGAGTTTTTGGGAAAAACAAGGGGGGAAAGGTGTTTGCATAGTTTATAGTGGTGTGCTGGGGTGGGCTGGTCTGCTGCCTGTGGAATTGGCTGATTCTGATACATTTCATCTGTCAGCTAAGCTAATTCTCCTTGATTACCTTCCTACTGCTGTTTTCCCTTCCCATTGCCTCCCTGTTTAAGCCTGTGTGCGCACCGCACAAACGGAGTGCTCAAATGTGCACAGAGCTACTTTTTCCTGGTTTAAATTCCTTTTTCATCCTGTAAAAGCTGGTACGTGGCGCATAAACCCGGTTACACTTTGTAAAGAGTGCTAGGCAGGTTTAGACACTCCCCTAGCTTAGCTGTGCTAAGCTAGGAGCAATCCCGAGCCACAGGTCTCCAATCTACTTACAGTATGCCTGACACACAGCCCCCATGATGTCACCTATATCCTAGTCTTGCACCCAGCTATTTATACTCTTACACTCTTGTGACCTGACTCACACCCTGGGAAAATCTGGGATTCACTAACCTTTCCCTCATTTGCATAGGATTGCCTGCTAATGCATAGTTACATGTCCCACACTGAGCCTCCCCCCTTAGCAACCCTTACTCACTGGCCAGGTTGTCTTCTGCCTGCCACTGACTTGCATGGCAAAATACTGATTTTAGTTAGAATGCTTATTTTAGGTTTATTTTATTATTTTCCCTGATCCCATTTGCACACCGCTGCCCTATGCTTAAACAGGTGAGATTGGCAAAAAAAAAAAAAAAGTTTTTTATTTTTTTTTAAACAGTTTGAAATGCCATTGGCCTTCTACTTGGCTATTGGCATGCTTCCTCAATAATATGCAGCCTTTATTTGGAGCTGTCATAGCTGTATTTTGTAGATTGCAGAAATGTACTCGGTTACTAACTGAGTACATTTCTGCACACTGCACTCGTCCTGCACAGACAGCTGCCAGCTTCCTGGATCACATAGTACCCTCATTTGCATGCTTTTCACCTGCAAATGAGGGTAATTTGCATACAGGAGCTCAGTCCATGCAGGATTAGTCTAAGAACTCACGTGCACGTCCCGGGAGCTTGTTCCCGGATCGCACGTTAGCCATATTGCCAAAAATAGTTCTTAGACTAATCCTGTAAGTTCTACAGGGCTTTGTAAATCCGGGGGACTGTCTTAAGTGCAAAAAAATAATAATAATAATATTAGTATCCTGCTAAAATAATGAAAGAGGATAGTGTAATTAGGGAATTGTAAGACCAAAAGTATTTGATATATACAGAACAAAAAATATAACGAAAATAGTAGTGGATTATGTTAAAGAAAGTTTAAAAGATAAGAAGCTAGAACAACAAATAATAAGAAAAGTACAATCATTATCAGACCAAGATAACAGGGATTTGGAAAATAGAATAACCTCAGGAGAACTGGACAGACTGTTAGGAAAAGTAAATCTAGAAGCAGCAGGGCCTGATGGGATAGAATACAAGCTGTATAAGAATCTGATAATAGTACAAAAATGTCTTTATAGAAATGTTAAATGAGTGGCTAGATGGCAGTTTTACTTATAATGAACTATGTAGGGTACTTAAATTTATATGGAAAAAGTGCAATAGAAATGATATTTTGGAATGAAGGCCTATAGTACTGAATAATACAAATTATAAAATTTTCATGAAGATCATGCATAAAAGGATAGAAGCTAAAAGTTTGCATATATTACAAGATACTTTATATAGCATTAAAGTTAGAGGATCCCAAGAATTATTAATGGTGGTTAGCGAATTTGTGGGCAACATATGAAATAGATTTGACAAACTTCTAATTATGATAGGTGATTTAAGTAAAGCCTTTGATCACATACAACATGGAATGCTATGAGATGTATTTAATTCTTATAATATGTGTGTGAAACAATAGAAAATGTGTGTGTGCTACTCCTTACAAATACAATAAAGTAAAAGTATTGATTAATGGGTGGTTAAGTAAAGACATTAATATTAACAGAGGAATTAGACAATGATATTATTTGAGTGGCACAATATTTGCATTAGTAATGAATGCAGTAACAAGTTATGTTAATCAGGGTATGAAATATGTAAGATATGCAACTAGAGAAGGCATTAAGATTCCTATCATGCTATCTTATACCAATGATGTTATATTAATATCTAGTCAGACATTTGGGGTGGATGAGGTAATGTTGCACCTCAGTAATTGTTCACAAATAGTAAGTATGAGTTTGAACAAGGAGGAAAGTAAAGGTTTTGGGTATGAGGGTAATATAAGAGAAATCAAATTTTATAAGCAAGAAATAGAAATATTAGAGATTAGCTTTGGTAGGCAGGAGATTTTTGATTTGAAATGGAAAAATATTATAAGAAAGATTATATATATGTGTGTGATTTTTGGAAGACATTTAGATTGACATTAAGAAAAAAATTTATTTGTTGAATTCAGTTGTTCTGGGTAAAATAGCTTATTTAGCTGTAGTACTTAATATGCCAGCAATATATGAGAAAGAAATAATTATTACATATTCTTTTATATGGGGATCTAGAGTGAACCCCTTAAAGAGAGAAATGTTGTATGTAGGAAAAGAAGAAGGGGGTTCTAGGCTTAATTAACCCTATTGAATATGCAGTGGGCCGGATTCATAAAGGCTTGCACGGAGTCTAAGAGTAGAGTAAGACTCCATGCAGCCAACATGTCTGCCGAGCGATCCAGTAACAGCCAGCAGGGGCATGCAAGAGAGCTCCTAAAATGACTCTTACACGGACAAGGCTAGGTTATGTAAATTACCTTATTTGCTGTTGAAAGTTATGCAAATGAGGTAAATTTGCAATCCAGGAAACCCTAACCTGTCCGAGTAAGAGTAGTGTTATTTGTAGAAATGTACTCCTTTGTCAACTGAGTACCGATCTGCAAATAGCAAAACGGAGCCGTGACAGCTTCAAATAAAGGTTGCATCCAGTTGAGGAAGCATGCTAATGGCCAAATATATGGCCACTGGCAATTCTTCCCGTTGCAAAATAAAATAAAATTTTTTTTTTTACTTTGATCTCCGAAGTTTAAGCGTAGCGCAGCATTGCGCAAAAGTGCTGCACTATAAAAACCATGAAAAAAAAAATAAAAACCACAAATAGGGATATTATTCTAAATATTCAACTGCCATGCAAGTGAATGGCAGGCTGAAGACAACATGGCTACTGAGTAGAGGTTGCTAAGGGGGGAAGCTCAGTCTAAGAGATATAACCAAGCATTAGTAGGCAATCCTACGCAAATGAGGGTAAGGATAATGAATGCCAATTTCACATGGCATATGAGCAAAGTTCGTGGAGTGTAAGAGTGGGATAACGGGAATATCAGAGTAGAAGATAGATGACATCATGAGGGGGGGTATGTATGAAAGAATGTAAGCTCATTGGAGCAGAGTGGCATGTGTTTGCTTTCAGTTACCCATCACTGGAAGAGGTGTATCAACAGGTATCCTAGCTAAAGGAAAGAAATTGAAGGTGTATGCCGTGGATAACACTAAAGTTTCTTGTAGACGTGCCTGCAACGTGCATGCGCGCATGTGTGTGCCTGTAAAACTGAGTAAGACTGTGTGCGCACGTGTGCGCCTGTGTGTGTGCGTGTAAGCCGGAGTAAGCATGTGTAAGGTTTTTGACACCTGTGTAAGCGCGTTTGCACCTGTGTGTGCGTGTTTAAGCTGGAGTCAGCAAGTTTTAGGCTGTGTAAGCATGTGTGCGTGTGTGAGCTGGTGTGTGCTTGTTTGCGCTTGTTTGCGCGGCGCTGCCCCCTGTGGAAACAGAAAGGGAAAAGGAAGCACAACAAATAGTAGGAAGTTAACCAAGGAGAGCTAGCAGAGCTAGCAGGTGAAAACAATCAGAATCAGCCAATTACACAGACAGTACACTAGCCCAGCCCAGCCCACCACTTAAAACTCTGCAAACAACTTTCCACTATGTTTTTCTCAGAGACACTGCAACACTGCAGTAAGCTAAGAGAAGTCAAAACTGAAAAAGCTTTACTGAGACAAAGAAATGTTAGGGGCTGCCATTGCTGTTATAAGGCAACATATGCAACATGCTGAGGGTGGTGACAATGTGAATGCTGCTGAGCAACCCACAGTGAGGAGACGGAAAAGAGTGTACAGGCCCAGGGTAACCTACCAGGGGCTACATGAGCTGAAGATAGTGGAGCGCTATAGAGTGGACAGAGACCTCATGCAGCAAATTGTTGAGCTGTGCAGGCCACACCTCACACACAGAACCAACAGAAGGGAACCCATCCCAGTGGAAACCAAGGTATGTGTTGGCCTAAGAATACTAGCAACAGGTACCTTCCAGAGACCAACTGGTGATATGATGGGGATTTCACAGGCATCAGCATCCAGGGTACTGCACCAGTTCCTGAATGCCATGTCAGCACATGTCGGTGATCATGTATATTTTCCCAATTCCCGTGAGGTATTGGACAGCAATATGCGTCTTTTCCAGCAAATAGCGGAATACCCTGAGGTAGTGGGTGCAATAGACTGCACGCGCATACACATAAAAGCACCAGCTGGTGAGCGGGGTAGGACCTACTTTAACCACACGGGTTTCCCCTCCATCAACTGCCAGGTCGTGTGTGATGCCCAGGGCATAATAATGAATGTGTGTGCTGACTGCCCTGGTAGCTACCATGATTCCCATATCTGGCATCTGACACAGCTGTACCAGACATTTGCCAATGGGGACATCCCTCATGGTCATCTAGTAGGGGATGCTGGATATGCACTGGAGCCGTGGCTGATGACACCCATCAGAAACGCACACACACCTGAACAGGAACGCCATAATGAGGCACACGCAGAAACACAAAATGTAATTGAGCGTGTGTTTGGGCTGCTCAAGTCACGGTTCCGGTGCCTGTACACATCTGGTGGAGCCTTGCAGTACTCACCAACCACATGTACCCAAATAGTCATGGTATGTGCTATGCTACATAATATGATCCTGCAAAAACAGCTGCAGCAGGAGCAGCATAGGACCAGGCCAAACAGCCCCCCACCATTGCCAAGGCCATCACAGGCAGAGCGTGACTCGGAGGAGGAACAACCTAAGCCTGCCCCAGTAGGCAGAAGGAGGCATGCCCAGTATGCTTTGGTCTTGGCAAAGAGGCAACGCATAGCATATACACTGGCTCAGTAGGAACCCTGGAAATGATACCTCTCTCTCTCTCTGACTCACACATATAGTAAAAGGGATGCCTAACTTGACACTACCTGTTTTCAAACATGTATAGGGAGTGTACTATGTGCATTCGACATAGGCAGCCCTGCAGCACCACCTGAGGCATGATTGCCATGTTTTAAGCAATATAAAGCAGTGCTAAACAGCTTTTACCACTATTTAATATATTTAAACAAAATGGCACACACTAAGTAGCACAACTTTGGGCAATGTTGAGCAATACTGGGCAACATTCAACAATGTTGGTTAATGTTGAGCAATGTTGGGCAAGTTTAGTCAAAGTTGAGCAAAAGCAGGTAAACATGGTCATATTTGCTTTACTGTTCCTTAAGCAGTCTGGTCTGCCCAGTATGAAAATATGAAGCAGTGACAGTCCTCAAACCCAGGATACTGTGCACTATAGTCACAGTACTGAACCATTAAACCATGACAGCATTTCACTTGTCAGCCTGTATGAAGAAATGTTGATAAGTCTATGCAAAGTGTCTCACGGAAACCCTGCAGGCACAGCATAATCCCTGTAGAGTTATGACACAAAGGTGAGCCCTGCAGTAAAAATCCAACTTGATTTATAACACACATATAGTATAAATGTTAATATTCGGCGTGTCCACACACGTCAACAAATGTAGTGGACTTCACACAGCAACATACTGAAAGATCAAACTGGGCATGCTCACACACTTGAATAAATGAGGCAAATGTCAGGCAACAGCATACTGAAAGGCCAAACTGGGCATGCTCACACACTTAGGCCATGTCTGAGTACAGCAGTGGGCCACACATATCTGGCAGTTGCATGTGTTAACCCAGGAACCTCTCACAATTCACCAATCCTGACTTGTGCACACAGTGATATGACAACAGACACATATATAATATATTGGAACCCTGTCATAATCAAATATGTACTACAGATACTTAGGTTGTTCATAGAAAGTTGAAAAGCAAAGAAAATAAAAAACCCAAAATCAGTATCATCAATAAACAATGTGCACTCCAAACACTATCCAGTCCAGGTCATGGAAAGATTATCTGCAAAGGCGTCCATACAGAACCATGACACTTCCTTCAGCTATGTCATAAATAGCAATGTACACTCATATATGTCCTGAGTCTGGGCCAACTGTAAATGACTGACAATGCCAACATCCTGTCAGACAGGCCCATACATACATACCCACCTCCCACTGACAAAAGGCCCTATCATTATACCAGGAGATATCACATGTAGAATGGGTAAACAGCTCCTTCTAAAGCTGAAAACATGGCATAAATTTTATTTTATTTTGTCCCTATATTTGTCATAAGTGAACTGCAGAACAAACAGACTCTGCACCTGAACAGTCTGTTGAGCCTCACCCTCTCTACAGGATATGAAACTGTTGAATGGGTTACAGCAACATATGGCGCACTACACAAGTGTTGGTGCACAACAGACCATGGGAACTATAGTCTTATAAGCTTAAGAAGTCTGATCTGCAAGGCCATGGAGTCCATCATGATTGAAGTCAGAAACAGAGTTATTGGAACCCTATAAACACACAACCCTACCAACTTTGGTTTGGTCATGGGCAGATCATTGTTCCCAAACCTGCTAGACTGTTTGCAAGGCAGCAACCCAGGACATACATCAATGAAATGAGCTACACACGTCCCACATACACTTTGAATAGCCCTTTTGCAACATCCCAGACACATGTCGTATCCACAAAATCAACAACCTGTGCATAAATATGTATTGTCATCAGATGGATTGGCAACTGGGCCACAGATAAATCACACAAGGTAAGAATTGTGGAGTCTTGTTCAAGCTGGTAACACCTGCTGTTCCCCATGGCTCAGTCCTGGGATTGCATAAAACTAAGTGCACACACATTACCATGTCTAGTCTGATGATGTCAGCATCCCACAAATATAGCAGTGGAAAAGAAAACTCCCAGTAAAGCATATAGTGTGTTGTGTTAATGTGTATCTCTCCAGTATCATAACATAAGTAAGTAGGGGTTTGAATCCTGCAATTGCTGAGTGTGTGTGTGGGGGTGGGGATATGTGTCTGTGTAATTTCCTTTGAGAAAATTGTCCTTTTTGGAGACTAGGAAAACACCTTAAAAGTGTTATATTCCTCTCTGGAAAGTCTGATGATGTCAGTATCCTACAAATATAGCACTGGAAATAAAAACTCCCAGTAAAGCATATAGCGTGTCGTGTTAATGCGCATCTTTCCAGTATCATAGCATAATTAGGTAGGGATTTGAATCCTGCAATTGCTGAGTGTGTGTGGGAGTATGTATCTGTGTGATTTCTTTTAAAAGTATTGTCCTTTTTGGAGACTAGGAAAACACCTTAAAAGTGTTATATTCCTCTCTGGCAAGTCTGATGATGTCAGCACCCTACAAATATAGCGTTGGAAATGAAAACTCCCAGTGAAGCCTATAGCGCATTGTGTTAATGCGTATCACTCCAGTATCATAACATAGCTAGGTAGGGGTTTGAATCCTGCAATTGCTGAGTGTGTGTGTGTGTGTGTGGGGGCATGTGTCTGTGTGATTTCCTTTGAAAGTATTGTCCTTTTTGGAGATTAGGAAAACACCTTAAAAGTGTTATATTCCTCTTGGGCAAGTCTGATGATGTCAGCATCCTACAAATATAGCAGTGGAAATAAAAACTCCCAGCAAAGCATATAGCGCATCGTGTTAATGCGTATCTCTCCAGTATCATTACATAATTAGGTAGGGGTTTGAATCCCGCAATTGCGGAGTGTTTGTGTGTGTGATACTGTTGGTCAATGTGTTGTGGGTTTAGCTTTTACTACTGTATAACAACAGTATGTGCACTGCACACTTCAGGTATCTGTGTGGCAAATACATATATGTACATGTGACCTCAATTAGTTCATAGGTGTGAAGCCTGCTTTCTACATGAATGCCTCTGTTACCTTTGACAGATTGTGATGCTGCTTCTCAGACCTTCGATCACATATGTATGTTTGTGACAAGGCCATCCACTGTAGTGATCTGTGGCCTAGGTCATCTGTGTCACACACACCCATGACAGTTTCTGTAGAATAGTGTGAGTGAGGGTTCATGCCAGGGGTATATTTCAGATATGTTCAAACACAACAACATCTGTCAATAATGGACATTCATTATAGGTGTACAACAACTTTGTGGATATGCATACAGACCCCTTATTGCTTATGTGATACACCGAGGGACTTCAGAATACCTATGGAAATGTGAATACCAAAGGACAGATGATATAACACTTGGCTGTATGTACACATCGTTACCCGTTCTACATGTTGGGGGCTACTACCTATGTGGTACTGTCGGGATACTGTGTTTAGTAAATGTGGATGACTATGCTATAGTTGGCTTTTAGCTTTACAGCATGGGTTGGACAACAGGTATCTGTCTGTATGATACCCTTGTGGAGGATAAGTGTCTCATCTGGAGAATGCATTGTAGGCCACTGTATGCATTTCCAGATGTGAACGGATATATCCCTAGTGTGTTTGCTTGTACCTAAGAGGGCTATATGCCAAACTGGAGTGGTCCCAGGAATGGGTGGCAGTCAATACCACTGGTTACTGGTATAGTATAATACTGGAAGGATCCAAATGCTACTGAGTTTCCTACATCTGTGTGTCAGTTGTCAAGACAACATCTAATGATTGGTTATAGTCAGGCTGTTGAGATTGTGTATACTACTAGAATGCAAACCAATGACAGATAGTAACAATATCACCCACAGCATAGTGTCAAACCATGTCATACACACATGTGTACCCAAGTTAAAACATATGTGTATTAAAATGCATACTGGCCACCAATAGAAACTATGAAGTGTTGACACTGTGTAATACAGGGCATGTCACCCTTTCCATGTGTCCACTATGCACGTACATGCAGACAGTGCACCTCCACCATGTTCACAAATGTACACCTGCAAATCTGTACTGCACACATCACACACGTACTGTCCACTCACCAACACATGCTGCCAAAACTACACACATCAGCCAAGTGGCACATGGGTGGACAATACATTTTTGGAATTAACACTGTTGTAAACAATACTACATTGATAATCATAGCTTTAATGCATAATGCCTGCTCATATATACCTACAAGGATATCATTACACTATACTGTTGACAACATGCTAACATTGCTACACTGCTATAAAGTCACCCTGTGCATCAGCACCATGTTAGCCTGTTCCTGCATCAATGTTACAGATGACAGGAGGTGGCACAGTTTCATTATATGAACAGGGTGTGCTGTTGATTGGCCAGAGCCCGACATTGACCCATCCAATCGACATGTGTGTGTGTGTGTGTGTGTGTGTGTGTGTGTGTGTGTGTGTGTGTGTGTGTGTGTGTGTGTGTGTGTGAGGGACAACAGTAATACATCATGGGTCAATGCTGATGTAATGTGTGTGTGTTAGCCCTAGGTGTTTGATTTATGTGTGTGTGTCTGCATGCACACAGTTCCACCATGTGGCTGCCATATACGGGAGGTTGTAGGACAGCCACAGACTGTACCTGCCAGGCTGTACAGATCACCGTCTCTGGCCACGGACACAGTACCTGTGCCTGGCAGGGGTGCAATGGACAGTATCAGGTACTAAGCCAGACTGGGTACTATCATCAGAGTCAGAGGGATGTCGACTGGACCCATGTCCCTGCTGGGACTGGCCAGAGCCACATGCACGTGGTCTTCTATGACGGTCTATTGACAGCCCAGCCCCAACATTGCTGGGGCTGGTACTGCCACTACGGGAGCGGCTGTGACTTGTGTGTCGTCTGCGATGACTACCAGCCGATGATGTTCCTGGCATACGTCCACGTCAATGTCTTGGCCGTCCTGCACTGTCCTGACACATGGACATGATATTGCAGAGGACATCTAATATCTCCCCCCAACGTCTATTAATGACCTCAGTGTAGTGACGGACGGCACCGGCAAGGTCACGGATACTGTCATTGATAGCGGTGTTATGGGCCCTCTGCGTCCTCAGTCCCTGTCTGGTGTACTATTCCATATGTGCCTGTGCCTGCATTACAGCCATACGGCCATTGGTGATGAGGGATGTATTGGCAGTATGAATGTGTGCATAGATGGTGTGGAAAGCTGTGTACTGTCGATTGGCAGACCAACAACAGACCCTGTCAAACCTGCCTGTGCCATAACACATGTTTCATCATTTCCACTGTTTGTAGCAGTGTCTTCAGGTTCCCTGCTGCACTCAACCAACACAACCTCAGCACCTGTGAGAGGAAGACAGGAAACACACTTTACAATATGTACATGATGTTAGCACACATGAACACATGCGCACATGCACACATGAACACATGCACACATGCACACATGAACACATGAACACATGCACACATGCACACATGAACACATGCACACATGCACGCATGCACACATGCACACATGAACACATGCACACATGCACACATGAACACATGCACACATGAACACATGAACACATGAACACATGCACACATGAACACATGTACACATGCACACAAGAACACATGCACACATGAACACATGCACACATGCACACATGCACACATGAACACATGAACACATGCACACATGAACACATGAACACATTAACACATGAACACGCACACATGAACACATGAACACATTAACACATGCACACATGCATACATGAACACATGAACACATGAACACATGACCACAAATACACTACTCACTAAATTAGACAGACACACACACACACCAACAGCAATCCAGAACATACCCATTAGTGATTGATGGTGAAGTACAATATCACAAGCCAAAGAGTCCTATCACACGTGTCAGCATGCAAGATGTGTGTTGCTCAACAGCATGCAGTGCGAGTGTAGAGAGTCCTTGTTAATAACAGTATACATGTCTTTGATGCATGTGCATTGTTCAATGATTGGCCTCACCCTGGAACACAATGTGTACATGGACACAACATTGCTGTGCAAGTATTAAATGCTTTTCAATGTCCTGTGCACCATCACTCACAGGTATACATACCATGGCTGGATGCACACTACTGTCAGGTGTATAGCAATGAATGCTATGTGATGTACTGTAGTTACTGTAACTGGATGTAGTGTAGTACCATGAACCATCATCAGGCAGCATCATGTGGTCACTCAAGGCCACTAATGTGTGCCTCACTGGCAACTATCTTGCTGTACCTGAACTGCAGCACTGTGGCTACATTAACCATTTCACAGGCAGTTGTTACATGGGTATGTAAGGTGTTCAATAGGGAGCATTGCCTAACATGAATGTGTTGTTTGTTGAAGAGTTTTGCACCGCCCCATGATAGGCCTCTACCCCTCAGGTATAGTATGTGTGCTGTGTGGATGACATTTGGGATACTGGAGTCTGACCTTACAGCAAGTGTCTAAATATGCCATGTGTATCATATTAACACGTACTGCATATGACAAGGTGGTGTATGTTACGTGCATGTGTATTGACTCTGCCTATACAATGTCCACTACAGTGTACCACAATTGTTTGGGATGCTCTGTGTATAACATGTGTTTGAGGCAGCTACTCATGTTACTGGGATGTGCATAGTCCCACAGAAAACATGCAGAGCATGCGTTATGTGTAGGTGTTTTACATGTGTATATGGCCTACAACTCACCTATGATATGCACATGTTATTTGCCATATTAAATGTAGAACACTCACCAGCATGGGTCTGCTGTCTTGCTGTCACACCAGAGGGACCTACAAGTATATGAGACAGTTTGTCAGTGTCAACAACTATGGCATTGCTGCTGTGAGTTTGCAATTTTACAGTAGTACAATGGTTGACAGTCACAGGCATACAGATTATGTTCCAAATTATCAGTATTGCACAACACCAGACTCCATATCTTCCAAATACACAGTACACATCTGACATATGTATGTTCTAACAATCGAGCTAACTGTAGTCTACAGATATGCCATGTTACCTGCATGCTCCGAGTCAACTTGCTGGGTGACTCCGGCCTCCATGCTGACATATGTCTGTTGTAGTGGTTGTCCAGGAGCCACCACACTGAGGAGCAGCACTTCCACTCTGGTGAGGGGTGGATGTGATGCTTCCCCACCACCTGTGGCAAGCTGTTGTCTGCGGACATCGGAGGCATGCTGCCGGACATGTCTAATTAAATCACTGCAGTGATGACGTACCTGCTCATAAGTCCGGTTATGCATGCCTACATCATTAACCCGATGGACAGCATCTTGCCACAGTGCAGTGTGCTCATGCTGGTCCTGGATGGTTCTGGAGAACAGCAGAGTGTGATGTTGTAATAGGGGGGATATAATGATTTCCTCCTCTTCAGGGGAATACGCAGGGTTGCGATGGTGAGACATGTCCCTGGAAACAATAAAACAATTATTGTGAGCAAGTCATGTGGCACACTTAACATTCTAAAGTACAGATATCAATGAAATGTCATATATAGCAACCTATTGGCTGTCAGTAGATACACACTTTTAATACCACACATCAGTGCTCAGCCCACAACTGCCTGACAGACAGTGCCTGGCACATTCTATATATTAAACCATGTTCTGCACAGCAACAAAGTGAAACCAGTATGTAAGACTATACCACAGAACATGGCACACTGTATGTGACACAATGCACCACCTAGCCACAGGAGGTATATATGAAGCTAATGCATACAGAAATATGTCATCCATTGAAATGATTGTAAAGTAAAGTTACAGTACTACCAGTACACCACACTACTTGTTGATAGCAAACCCCTAAGTAACATATGTGCACATTCATCAATATAGGTGGCATACTGCTGTACTACACTATACATGTTGCTAGATATGCACTTATATCCTGTAACACACATACGACTGAGGCCATGTTACAGGCATACCCACACACACATCAGACATACCTACAAGACACAAAGGTATGGCAACCCAGATGAGCTTTACCTGTGTACCATACAGTACTGTGTGTCAGCACTTACAAAACCTTATGCCTGAGGTATGTAATGTGTGAGGACTACAGGTAACAAACAAAACAGTGTTTCCAAGCAATGTGGATATACACCATACTGTGCTGTTTAGGCCTACAGCTTCAGGTAGTATTACAGTTCATACGGGATTTGTATTCACTAGTGTTAACAATCAAGAAGCATACATGTACTGCTTTAGCCTACAATGGCACACTCCAGTCAACACCATGGGACTACGTCACACAGTATGCCATACTGCTTTTCCTGCCTAGCAATAGCATACATATCTTTTGTGGGGATCAGAGCTAGAACACTACATACCATGATATAAACAGTTTCCCACTAGGCTATCACACATATACACAACGTTGACACATTCACCTACACATTCACCATCACACTCAGTCAACCTCACATAGCAATTAATGCAACATGTACATGTGTGTGTATTGGGTCCTAGGTAGCTCATAGGCTATTAGCTGTAGGGCCTGTAGAAGCCTAGCCATATGGTACCCTGCCTTTCAACACCCATGTAATTTAAGTTCATGTGCTCCTGTCATGCAGAGCCACAGAGGTGATTCCCGGGTTGTATTTCCTATCTCACATCCATTCATCATTATTCATGACGACTGCTAATGAGGACCTTTCTTTGCTATTGATAGGTAGTTAGTTCCAGAGTATGGTATGTGTCTGAAATGAGAATGTACCACTCCAGCATGTTCTGCTTTTTGACGTTACAAGGTTTAGATCAGTACAGTGTGTAGCTTGTAGGGATTTTGATCTGTTTACATGGAGCATGTCCAACACCTGTGGGTTTGGCATAGCTTCATATGTTAGCCAGAGGTTGGCTCGGGGTAGGTGGTATGCGACACAGTGTAGCTGTGGTTTTGTAAGACAGTCTGCATAGGGCATCTGTTTGAGTCTGGTAATACTCTTTGTGGGGTTTGTGCCTGGCATCTACAGTTGCTGTAGATGTCTTCTGAGGTACATACCAAAAGGGCCATTGTACTCTATGATGGGTTTTATGACTGATGAGTAGAGTGGAACACTGACCTCTTATTCCATGGATGACACACCTTTTGTGATGACATGTGGACTGTACACAGTTTACATGACTAGTGTGGCACTGTGATTATCAAAAGGGACACTGCTGTCCACCTGTGTCCCGTGGTCTCTTATCACACTTTTGGTGTTGAGTAGACTACCACCTATGGGGTAGTTCATGCGTACAGGGTTTTTAACAAAAGTGATGGCAATACATTTACAACATTGAGCTTGAGCGTACATATAAACATCCATTGGTGTACATATAGATTTACATGTAGGCACATATAAAGTCCACCTTTCATGGTAGGAATATCAATTATGCAAGGGTTGAGAGAGATACAGTTATGTAATACTTTTGCACAGTCTTGTGCAGAATGCTTAGAGGGTATTCTCAGGCCATGTATCTTTAGCAGGACTCCCTGTCTGGAAGACTAAAAACTTAACAAATCATACCCACAGCGTTTAAACACCACATGTCATATACCAGCACTGTATGCTGTCTTGTTTGCCACACACTACAACCTACATGAAAATATGCACATAACAACCTTCACCAACATATATATGTCCACCCTTCACAAACAGTTGCAGTATGTCCCTTGCTCTATGCACATGTTAAGATGCTAATATATCTGACACATAAATATCTCTACATATATGTGTGCCATACACACACAAGGTACACACTGTTGTAAGTCCGTAGACCTCACGGATGACCTGTTGGGCCTTGCTACAACATGAACAGTTGTCACATGTGTGCATAACAATAATATTACAGGGAGTATTTATAGCTGCTAATGCTACATTACTATACTAGCCTGGTACAGCAGTTGCCAATGCTAAGCTACACATTCTATGACTATCATGAATGTGTTACTCTGTCACATCCAGGTTTATATAGCTGTTTGCACTACTCCCCCAAACAGCCATTATACGCAGTACTGTACAGAACATAGATGACATGATCGGATGTTTGACATTAAATGCTGAGCTACATATGTCACAGTTATGTCCCACTGCACACAGCTACACACTAATTTGTCCATGGCAGTAGTCATGCATGGCATCAGTGCATACATACCTACTGCTGCCACATATGCATGTTTCAAAGTATTTACAGTACTCTTCATAAACATCTACTACTTGCTGGTAATCACATATCTGTTACATACCTGTTTGTCACTTTCAGGTCCGTCTGTGTATGTTTTGACAATTTTTTTTTTTGGTGTTACTTAAGTACAGATTGCTTTTACTTAATTTCTTTTGGTTATTAATTATTTTTTTTTTTTACTTAATTAATATATTTGGTTGGTAATTCAGTCAAGTCTTTTTACTTAACTAAACTTTTGTGTTATTAAGTAATAATTCTCTTTTACTCTTCCCCAGGTTCAGTGATGCTTTAACACATGCAATGTAATGATTGCATGTGGGGATAGCAAGAACAGTCTGCTTTTATAGGTATCTGCACATGTGCATGTGATGACCTCTGCACCAGTTGGTGGCCAGCATTTGGTAAATGCATACAACCTGCTGTGTGGTAATTGCAGTACTCACTGACATAGCAACCCAATGCTATAAATTGCTAAGTTTTGTAGGCGTAGCCCTTTCAGATTTCCAGAGTGGGGCCCATGCTTGTTTGCTGTGGACACTGTTGTTTAAGTCAGAAGGTTGGTATACTTCTTATATCTGAAGCTAGAGGTGTAGACAGTGATGTACATGTTGTACTCAGACCTGACTGTTGCCACTTCCAGTACAGAGCTATCAGTGTAGAGTTTAACTCACCCCTACAAATGCTTACACAATATATATGTGAGTATGTAGTTTCTTTTCTACTTATGTAATTAACTGCCATACAAAAGTAGTTATTGAGAAGTATTCTTTTGGCACATGAACTGTTTGTGAACTGTTATACTGTGCATATTGATGTACTCACTTCTGCAGGGTTTGTGTATTTTTATTGTTGACATTAGCACAGGATTCTCAGGTAAACTGGACAATTCCACTACTGAGTATGCCTACCTACATCCTTGGTTGACCCTAAACACACACGTATATTTAAAATTTGGGGGGGGGGATGCAGACATACAGAGAGCATTACGTCTTATTGTGTGAGTGTTATCTTACTGGACTTAAAGGATTGGTGTGTACCTGTTAGTTTATCAAGGGAGGTGGTCTGTCTGCATAGTTCCCAACTGTGAACCTACCCAGATGGTAGCCAGATGTTAGCCTGTTATTCTTTGTCTCTGCAACCCACAGGTGTTTTCAGCACTGGTACAATGGCATTGTTATAGTCAGTTGCTACCAGTACATGGCTACATCCTTTGGTATTTCTGTGTTGTACTCCTACATAAGGGTATGCTTGTGGAAGTCTTCCCAAAGCTATTTGCAGAGTGTGTAACAGCAGATAAGCTGATATGCCTGTGTGTTTGTGCCTCTGCCAGGCCTATGAAACACCCAGATACATATTTGCTTGGAGTCAGGGATAGGTAGTTAAAAGTGAGGTACACCTTCCAAATAATAGAGACAGTAAGTGTAGACTTGAGTGAAGCAGTGCATATGGATTAGTACTCCTTTTATGAAGTACAAGTGGTGTCTACTGTTATTATTGTCATTATTCATTGTGTAATACACCACCTCTCTGACTAACGTCAATACTTTTCAGAGGGATTCAGAGGGACACAGCTAAAATATGTTTCACAATCAGGGACATCCCTGAAAAGTAGTCACAGTTAGGAAGTATGGCCTCTGCCCTAATCAGATATGCCAGTGTTTGTCCTGCTGTGATACTGTGTGGGGGTTGTAAAGTGCCTCTATAACATTATTTGCTGCTAGAATGGCTGTTTCTCTTATCACAGTCATGTAATGCAATTCCACAACAATTGCTGGTAAAGATCCACAGAACAAGCTTTGTGTTATGGCCTTCCTATTTTTCCTTTACATTCACTCATTGTATTGCATGATATATTTATTTCAGCACCAAGTTATTGTATATCTGCTGTGGCTTAGTGGTACTTCATGCAGTCAAGTGTGGCCAAGGTCTGGGGTTCGAGGCTGACAGAGGTGTTTTATTTTGCTGCTGAGCAGAACAAGGGCCCTGACATACAGAGTGATTAAGGCACTTTTAAGCAGTTGTAAGTGGGTTTGCGTGAGTTTGCATGACGCTTAGCGATGCTAAGCTAAGTGCACACATGCACACACTCGCTCAAACCCGCTAACTGCTGCTTAAAAGTGCTTACTCCTGCTAACCCCCGTGCTAATTTCTTTGAAAGAAAAGAAAATTGGGAGATAGGAAAGTGGTGAAAAAGGGGGCACAAAGAGGGAAAGACAGTGGGGAAACCAGCTCGGGATGTGCAGGATGGGTGTAGGGAAGGTCCATAGCTGCCCATTTCTTTACCAGCAACAGCTGTGCATATGTTACACATTTGGAGTGAAATTTGAAACCTTCCACCCCTGAGAGAGGGGTGGGGACAACAAAGTATGTTGTACTGCCAATTCTAATTATCAGTTTACATGTCCAGCAGACATGTGTGCGAAATGGGCAGCTATGTATGGGGAGTAATTTTTTTGTGGGAACAGATTGCCCTTTTTTTTTTTTCAGGTGAGAGTGGAATGTGAGGTAGAGGAAGTAGGTATGTTTGGGGAGGTAGGTTGGGGAGGTAAACAGACAAGACAAACAAGAGGCATACAGGGGCAGAGTATGACACATGGGGTGGGTGAACACAATTGACGAGGACGGATGTTTGGAAATCGCAAGCCCATGAGCCCACAGATGGTAACAGTGGAACTGAGATCCCCACCCATGGGCAGTCACCACTGCACCTTCACAGCCCTGAGGGTGGCTGTGCTGGGGGCTGCATAGGAGGGGCAGGCTCACCCGTGAGTCACGCCAATCTCGCTTTGAGCTGGCGTAGGGGATCAGCGACTAAACGTTGGATCTCCCTACACACCACAACCCAGACCCTTCAGAGGGTGACAGGTGGCCCTTCTCTGCCCATGCTTGCAGGGGGGAATGAGCCTCATCCCCTGCAGTGCTTCCACCCAAAGGTGGCACAGGACCAATGGAGGAGGGTAGCCCGGGCTGGGCACAGGACCTGCTGGTGCCAGGTGCAATCGCCAGCTGAGGAGGGACAGGTGGGTCTGCTGGGACCAGCCTTCCCATATGTTCTGTGATTAGGTGTGTTTAATTATAACATAGACAACAGCATTCCAAATTAGTTGTAACAGCATGCAGTAATATTCCCATTAACCCAACACACCAGGGTTCCAACAGTTGGACAGCAAGCATAACACATGCATATATTGAATGACAGTGGACATTACAACAGCATGCAGGGATGATTGGTGGCAACAGGCCACCAAGATTGTGGTGTTTGAACAGGGCACATGCATCAAAGTAAATGCAGATATTTATAGAACAATAGGACATATGTCCCAACAAATGTTTTGAGATTAGACATACCCATTGAGGTGTGGAATTGCATTGTTTATGCACATACAGTAGGGTGTAAAAAGAAACCTCCATTAACATCTTATAAGTACTTTTACTCTACACTACATTCCTATTGACTGCAGGTGTATATCCCCTACATGTATTATTACACTAGGTAACATGCATTAGGTTGTGTAATGGGTTTGGCTAGTTGATTATATACCTGACCTATATCTGACATACTAACTGTCCAAGATGCAGATGTTACTGCTACATAGTTATATTTTTTATTTATATTTATGTATCTACATATCTGGATGTGTTCACGTGACATTTTCAGTTAAATTTCTACAGAAGCTTACATTTCATGTAGCACACTCACATTTCTGGGGAACACATTGACAAGCTACTCGTGTGCCAGATTTACCTATGCATGCCAGCCATTAAACAACTGTTGAGGACTGTATATATGCTTCACAGCTACTGGCACTTCCTTCATCCACTTTATATGGGACTGCCCAACTGCGGGTTGACAGCACTTAATACAACAGTACTATTAATATAATGCAAGGGTACAACAACATTTCAAAGTAAGTGACACAGACACACGCCAAGTATTATACCTTTATTAATTACATTACACACTTTTTTACAGGCTCTCTCCTTTATTTGATATTACAGTGCATACAGAAGACTTATTCATGACATATACCTTTATTAATAGGTTACAACACTCTTTTTCAGGCTCGCTCACTTATTTTATATGACAGTACATGCTGAGATATTATTCCAGACTTATTTTACCATTATTAATGGGTTACTACACTCTATTTCTGGCTCTCTGACTTATTTTATATAACAGTACATGCAGAGAAATTATTCAGGGCATTTTATGGCTGTATTATTGGGCTACAACACTTTTTTCAGGCTCTCTCACATATTTTATATAACAATACATGCAGAATAATTACTAACCTGCCTGGTGGTGCAGCCTTAGCAGCCTATCTGCATAGGCTTGCTGATTTGTAGCACGGATACCTGCAGCTGTGAAGTAAATGAAGGGATAGTGAGACATACCTCTCCATTATATAGACTATATTAGCATGTCTTACATACTGCATTCTATGGCTACCTACTCAGTAGTGGGGCATCTTGCATGTGACGGGCCTCCTGGATCCATTGGTTCAGTAGGTCCTGCTTCCATCTCTTCAGATCTGCATGGTGGTGACGGACCTGCTCACCAGTCCGAGGGATGCCTGTGGCACTGGTGAGATCATGAGCTAACCGGTTCCAAGCCTCTGATTTGTACTCCGTCCCTTGGAACTGGCCCTGCAGGAGTCTAGACTCATGACGGTGGACAAGGAGCCAAACCATGTATTTTGACTCCTTGATGCCCCAGCGTTGCGCTCGAAAGTGAGTACTCTCTCCAGCACCAGACATTCTAACTGCAGATGGGAGCTACAATCAGTTATGGCGAGTATTCCCGCCTATGGAGCTTAAATATGCCGCATTTCCTGCACTTTTTGTGATTGGCCGTTTTTGAAAATTCTCGGCTGACTGCCGACCTGCTTAGCAATGCTTAATCTACCATTTATAAGTATATGTATGTTAACAGTGGATATTTATATTAAGCTGTCATGGCTTCGTGGTTCAGTACTTTGATTATGATGCACAGTGTCCCGGGTTTGAACCTTGTCATTGATTTTTATTTTACTACTGTCCAGACAGGCTAGGGGGTGTGGCTGTGTTTAGGCAACTTTGCTCTACGTTGCTCCACGTTGCCCTACGGTGCGCTGATTAGCACAGTGCACAGCTCCGCGCAAACCTATTGAGCTTGGTAAAGCACTGCTTAGCTATGGGCAACTATATTGCGCTGGGTAAAGCGCTGCTTAGCTATGGGCATCTATATTGCGCTGGGTAAAGCGCTGCTTAACTACGGGCAACTATATTGCACTGGGTAAAGCGCTGCTTAGTTACGGCCAACTATATTGTGCTAGGTAAAGCGCTGCTTAGCTACGGGCATTTATATGTCAAGATCCTTCTTACATTTCTATATATACATTTTGTTCACTGATACATAGGCCATTTCAATGCTTTTTAATAAAATTTTATTCATATATGTCAGGAATTATTTCATATACTAATTTAAAACATAAAATAGAAAGGGGAGTGGTGGGACTCGAACCATGAATGCTTCCTCTTTGTGTGAAGGCTCTACCACTACGCTATTGCTATTTGGATTAATTTGCATAAACATTTCTTATTATGCTTTTCAATGTCGACATTGCTAACTGCAGCTAAGCAATGGGCACACCCGCACAAACATGCACAAATACGGGCAGCTATATCGGGAATTATAAAAAAAAATTAAAAGTTTTACATTTTATAACTCTACTGGGGGGTTTACAATGTGAGGGAGTGTAGTGTTGGGTATGTAGACATTTGAGCGGACTCGCTCATGTGTGTTGTCATTTCACAATTCAGACACTTGCAGGGGCGTGGACCTTTGGACTGCTTGGCAGTCAGACATGCCCCCTGCCTTCCTGCACGGTCCGTGTTAGACTTGGAGTGGAGTCAGCGTGCCCTCATGAATATGCATGGCATGCTGACGTCGTACCGTTCAACTGCAGATTCCGAGTAAGACTTATTTAGTCTTACATGGAGGATTCGTAAATCCGGAGGAGTGTCTTTGAATTGGTAAAAATTCTCAAGTGGATAAGAGATAATAATGAGAATTTATTAACTAAATTATTAAAATATAAATGCAACAAAGAATGGGTTATGGTCAAAAATTACAAAAGAGAAGGCAAGTGGAAAGATGAGGAAATAAAGGCTTACCAAGTAAAAAATGATAATGTGGTAAATAAAAATGTAAGATTTGGAAAAAGACAGAAAATATGGTACAAAAATGCAATGGGCAAATGTTTCTATGTATCTCCATGGAAAGAATTAGAAACAAGTGAAGTTAAAGCCATAAAAGATAGGAATGAGAGATTTAAAAAATATTGTTGAATGTCAAGATTTTTTGTGTAGACTTGCTGTAAGATTTTTCATGTAGACTTGCTGTAAAGAAATTGCCAATGAAAGCTAATATGCAATATAAAAAAAAGAAATAAAAGACTGCGTAATAATTGTGGGGAAGAATAAACTGTGGAACATATTTTTTGAAAAGTAAAAGAATTGCAAAGTTATAGAAAACATTAGATGAAGCAAATCATTTAAATTGTATAAAGGGAGCAAATGATGTAAGCACTGATATGTTTGAATATGTTTTTCTAAAGATAAAAACAAAAAAATTGTTGACAAAATGGATAGAAAAATATTTAATACTATTTGGATCATTTGGAGTCAAAGGGTTAAAGAAATAATGTATAATGCTAAATGGGACTTAGCAGAAATGTTAAAAAAGATTATATTTTCACTGTGGCAGCTGAAATAGGGTCAGATATGAATTTTGTGTGTATTCATAGAAATACTTAAAGTGTAAAATGAAATGTGCAACTATATGTAGATATGTAATATAGAGAACTTTGTTAATAAGACTGTAGACATTGTAAATATTGTAAATATTGTAAATCGTGTAAATAATGTTAATACTTTGTTCTTAAAATGAAGGACCCCTACTCTTTGGAGCTGCTAGATGATGTTGGAGAATTCCTCCAGCAGTAAGGAAGAGACAGCATGGAGTAGGATAGAAAAGCTATGGAGACATTGGATAAGTTAGAATTTTAAGAAAAATGTTTAATATTGAGATTCAGGGCGGCCACGGTGGTGCAGTGGTAAGCATTGCTGCCTCACAGCAAGAGGTTCTCCGGTTCGGTCCTTGGCTGGGGTGCCTTCTGTGTGGAGTCTGCATGTCCTCCCTGTGGTTGTGTGGGTTTCCTCCTGGTGCTCCGGTTTCCTCCCACATCCTAAAGACATGCTGTAGGTGGATTGGACACTCTAAATTGGCCCTAGGTGTGAGTGTGTGCATGTGTGTGCCTTCTGTGGAAGGTTGGGCACCAGGCTGGCAACTCGACACTGTAAAACTCCACTGCCAGTCATGAGCAGACAGGTGATCCGCTGTGGTGACCCCTAATGGGGAAAAGCCAAAAGAAGAAGTTTAATATTGAGATTCAGAATGTAAATAAAGATTCTTGTGTGGTGGATGTTACAAATGAGTACCGTTACCTGTCTCTATGGAGAAGGAAGTAAGTGAGTCTGTTGAAGTGGTACAGATTACAGAAGTGACATCAGGAGGGCTTGCAGATGATGCTGTGTTAAAGAATTATCAAGCAGGATGATTCAGGTGACAGTTCTGCTGTTTCATGGGGTGAGATGGCAGATAACATTTTTGGAAGTGCTTAAGATGGTAATGTGGAAAAGGAGCCAGGTGGTGTGGCAGCAGAAAATGCAGCAGTTGAAACACATGCAGCAATATCAGAAAGTAAAACAGTAAAGCATCAACAAACTGAGATAGTCTCTGGTTTTACGACCACAGATAATACAGTAACTAAAACATATGCAGCAATGACAGCAGGCAAAAAAGTAGAGTAGAAGTGAACTATAACTAAAACTGTTTTTAAAGAGAAGAGTAGACCAACTGTGAGAATAAGAACAAAAATGACACTGTAATAGATAGATATGTTCTGGGTTTTAATGCTTAAGAAATTTGATCTTTTATATGTATTGGGATAGATACTTTTCTGACTTAACATTTGAAAACGATGGACTGATATTGAATTTCTTGGAAATGTGTGACAAAAAGAAGGACATTTATATGTGGAACAATAATTTGTTTTCTGGTAGTAACTTACATGTTACTTTGCAGTTTAGAACTAATAAACTAGAAGAAGATATTTTCAAAAAAATACATGTGGGGTCTTTGTGAAACTGTTGATAATATTGTAAAAGTTAGAGATGAGAGAAACTTATGGACTGGAGGGTAGAGGTTGGAAGCTGTTTTGAAATGTAAAAAAAAAAAAAAAACAGGGTGAAACACTTGCTAAGTGTTATTTTTGTATCTGGTCATAGAGGAAATTAAGATATTCTGTTCAGCCTAAATCATTTTGCTTTTGTGGGAACTTTTCTCATTTAATTAATGAGTGTGATAAGGTATCATGTAACCAACGTGGGGAGAAAGGGTATACAGGAGAAGGTCTATGCCTAAATGCATTTTGTGCAAAAAAAGGGGGATACTTTTGGATGGATTATCAAGATCAAACTGTAAATAATGAAAAAGATAGGGAACTTGAAGAAAACAGACACAGGGAAGGACAATAAAAGGTTGAGAGAGAGGATAAAATAGGTGAAAAATAAACTGTAAAAGAAGAAAAATATATGGAGAGGAAAAATGAAGCAAAAGAGTGCATGTAAGAAGAGAGGTCAGAAGAAGAGATTTTTTTGAAGTTCTAGCCAGTGAAAAAATCTGATTTTGAGGATCAAGTATTCTTTGTACATAAACTCAGGAAAAATATTCAGTTGGGCAAACAGTAAAAATAAGAAAACAAAAATTCAAAAATGTTTCCCCTAAACTTGAAAAGAAGTAAAAGCAACAACTTTACAGTTCTTTCAGTAAATGTGATCAGTATTATTATTAATACTATAAGAAGGACTAGGACAGGGAATGGTGTACTAAATGTAAAGTGGATGTTATTCTTTTGGAGGATATAAGATTCTTGACAAGTGACAAACATCTGCAAACAGAAAACATTTGGGAAAATAGCTGTGACAGTTGTAGGGATGGGAAAAGTAACTGCTGTGGATGGGAGACAAGAGAGAGCATGTTTATAGAATTAAAACATATTCATAACTAACTAGGAAGGAAAGAGACAATCTTGATTCATCAAACATTAGACTATGTGTGGTTAACATGGCAATTATCATTGTATGGGACTTTATGATTTAAGGAGGAAATGTAAAAGGAAAGGGAATGATGTAAAAATACAGGAAGTAATAAAATGTGGTAAACTAACTGCATGGAACAACAAACAGCAGATATACTTATAGAAGGGGGCATTTGGATCTGAAATTGATTATTTTGCATTATTGGAAGGTTTGGAGATATCAGATGGTGATACAGCTGGTACGGGTTTTTCAGACAATTCAGCAATATGGATGGAGGTGATGGAAGAAGGAGAGTATATTTAAATAGAAAAGGAAATAAGAGTAAATGAGAGATTATGGGATGAAACTGGAAAGTGAGAAGTATTGGCAGTAATGAAAGGATTATATAATCATGAAGGACTTCTATAAACACTGGTATGAATGTGGACTGAATTTAAAAATAATATAGAGATGGTGGCCTAATGGTTAAGGTGTTTGCTTTACAAACACAAGGTGCAGGGTTTGAGTCTCACAAGGGATAATTGGCTAGGCTTATAATGGCTCGCAAGGGCAGTTAGCCTAGTATGAACCTATAATAAAAAGTATGAAAACATATTTTTTTCAATGGCAGGATGGTGTAGGAAAGGAAGAGAAAGGGAAATATCAGTAAAAATGTACAGAAATGTATTAGAAAATGTAAAGAATAGTACAAGAGAATATTATGATGTAGAAAAAGAAATATATAAAATATCTCGAGAAAAAAAGTTAAGGCATTACTGCCTATGCAGAAATATTATTTACAAGGGAGAATGGTGGAGCTATCTGCTTATTTGGGTAAAATAGTAAAGGAGGATATTAGTATAATGAGGGAAATTAAGAATATAAAAGGAGAGGTAAAGAGAATACAAGAGCAAGTTATGAGTATTGTAGTACAGCATGTGGAAAATGTGTATAAGAATAAAATGAAAGAAAATAAGAGAGAGTGAAAAGCTAAACATGTTAAAGAATGAGTTAATGAAAATTTGAAAAATAAATTACATTTAGTGGATTGGATGAAGTACTTAGGAAAGTAAATGTTTATTCATTATCAGGCCCAGATGGTATAGGGTACAGAATGTTCAAGAAATTTGTGGATTGGCAAAGAGTACTTTGTAAATTTACTGAATGAATGTTTGAAGGAAGGGCTTGTTTATGAAGAGTTATGTAGTGGGGATATTAACATTTATATGGAAGAAAGATGAGAAGAATGAAGTAAATAACTGGAAATCCATTACACTAAATAGCACAGGTTATACAATTCTTGTGAGAATAATGCAGAGAAGAATGGAAGGAAGGATGAGGGATATTATAGAAGAAAGTATATATCTATAAAATGTATGGTTTGGAGAGTTAGCCCCCAACAACCATCCGACCTCAGCCACTTGCACAAGCCAGATAGTTGTGGACAGTATCTCCTATTCCAAAGATTAAAACAGAATAAATACAGCATCCAGCCCTGCAAATGAATACAGACTTCTCTTTTACTCAGTGTAAAGGAAATGTGCTTGTTTGTTCTGTTATCCTAGTCATACTCTGTTGAAAATGATACCAAGTATAATGTCTCTTCTGTGCTTGGCCAGTACTTAGTAGTCTGCTTTTTGGCTGTTTTAACTGGGATCAAAAATAGTTTACACTGCACCTTAATCATCCCCCTTTCCTGTCTAATTAATGAGTTACACCCTCCTCTTGCTGTCAACCTGAACTTTCTTAATTCATCTTTCCAGCTACTGCTTTTGTGACTGTTGCTCTTTGCCTCTATAAGCAGCTCTGTGTTAGTTTGCTTCTTTCCTTTTTGATGCCCTGGTGTTTTCACTAACTAATGAACAAATAACTTCTACTTTGATTATCAACATGGAGGCCTCCAGACACTGGATCCATCCCAGTTTGGCTTTGTGAGAGGAAGGTCATGCTTACTGAATCTGGTTGACTTCTTTTAAAAAGTCACTAAGGCAATGGATGAGGGGAAAACTGTATATACTACCTACCTAGATTTGGCTAAGGCATTTGATACAACACCATACCCAGGCATTGTTAACACACTTACAGAACAAAGTATAAACCCCTTTATAAAATTCCAGATAGCTAGCTGACTCACTTATAGGACACAGGAGGTTAGAGTAGGTGAGGCCATCTCCACAAAGAGGTCCGTAACCAGTGGAGTCACCCATGGATCTGTGCTGTGCCCACTCCTCTTTGTCATCTAATTCTTGGATGTCAAAGCCAATGTCAAAGGCCTCTGGCTAACCAAGTTGGTCACTGGATCCCCAAAAGATGAACAAACCTTCAGGAATGTTTAATACAGACAAATGCTTGGTGCCAAAACTATGGCTTAAAACTCAATACCAAGAAAGGCACTGTAATACCTTTTGGGATGTCTGCCACCCCAAGTCACAACTTCATTAATAAAACACACTTAAAAGTTGATTCACTACTCAGGGATCTGGTAACTCATATAGATAGTAACCGAGCATTCAACCAATATTTGCCCAAGATAGTAAGGATATCACTCTATGTTGCCTTATAAGCAATGGCATGGCATCTAGGTCCAGAGAGGTTATCATACCATGGCCCTCATCATGACCATCATAGTGTATAATGCCACCTTCAGTATGTACCTGACCAGACACATGCAGCAACTAGAACATCCACAAAGTTTCCTTACAAGAAGAATACAAAGAGTAAACACACTGTCTTATGCTGATGTCTCAAACCCCTTTCTTGCTACTCGGTGTCATACAGACTTCTGAGAGGTGATCCTTGCCTGGCATACACGGCATCTGTGGACCCTGTTTTGATGAATCTTTTGTACATTTGCAAGATAAATGGCATCAGAACTACCTTATTAAAATACCTAAGTTTTGCTTGTAAAATAAATTGGGCATGTTGGAGAGACAAATATGTTTCTCAGGGAATTCCCATTCCTTGGAACAGGTTCCACATCGATGTGAAGCGAAGGTCCTCTGTATCTATTTTAGCATAACATGGACCAATGGATGGGCAATCAGAAATTAACCCATGGTTTGACACCTATGTTTCTAATAGACAGAGGCAGTCAGCAATTCACCCCTATAAATCAAATATAAATCCAGTTTGTGGGTCACAGTTTGGTTGCATAGGTAGGCTTTTAATGGCCCTAGTAGTTGTTGGCCTAGTATACACATATGAACCTTTAAATGGGGTCAGCTTTAAAAGTAGTTAAGAAAAAGCTGTTTTCTCATTTTTCTTAATTTTCTTTTTCCTAACTACCTTAGTCTACTGCCTGTCTCATACACCTTTGTTGTTCTCATACTCTTAATACACTTAAATCTCTTCTTTCACATCAGTACTTCAATACAGTTCTGTTGCCGGTTCCTGTATAACCTTCAGGCTTACAGATATACATTTTTTCATCCATGGCAGCTATACCACCTTCTCAGTCTGCTCAATTTGCCCTAATTATGCTCATACTTACTCTGCTCCCTACCCTAACCCCATTCTCACCCACCACTACTCTATATAAACTTATGCCATTCTAACCCCTACCACTACAACAAAACAATCATCCAAATTCACTGAGACATCCAACTGGCCTAGCTCTTCACCTTACAAGTTCATAACACAGGCCCACCTACATCACCTCTCCTAATCTACAACAACAAAAATAGCATATAACTTCCATCTCTTCCCCTAACTAATGTATAATATGATACCCCTCCAGTCTAATCTCACAATTATGTTAAGCATACTCACGACTGCCATATCCTACCACACTCTCCTTCCCCCATCACTCTTATCTTCTACAGGTTTATACTCCTAGTCAACAAACACCTACCCATCAACTACAAAATTGTATACAGTCTCTACTCATTAGGAACTCAGGCCCTCTTCAATCACAGCAACATCAAAGAGAACAACCAGGCCCATATATCAGTATCAGACCTAAAGGATACGTATAAAAAAGGGTACAACTTCTCTCACCACAAGTCCACTCTCCAATTATATGGAGACAGCCATCCAAACCCTGGAACAGCCCTTCAAACCAACCAAACCTCATCTAACCCATAAGCTCCCACCATTACCAACACACAACCCACTAATCCTAACACAACTTACTATTAATGCACATACATCTCCAAAGCATCTACAACAACATTTCAAATCTCCATCCATGCATTGCAGTACACAACCCAGACATTCTAATCATCACTGAAACTTGGCTAAAACCAATCACTAAAGATGAAGAAATGCTTCCCTCAAGATACAATATAATAAAAAAATGACAGAGTGCACAGAAAAGCTGGAGGGGTTGCATCGCTTTTTAAAACCGCACAAAACATCACCAGACACCCAGTCACCCCAACTATCCCAACACAGAAATATGTATTGCCTACCTACAGCTGAATAAGCACAAAACTATTTGCATTGCTGCCTTATATACTGCCCCAGGCAACAACATTCGGTACTTACGTATTATCACAACCAGATTTTCGCGGTTGCGAAATTTGCATGCTGGAGTGAAAATGAGTGTGGAAAACACAGTGAAATGTTATTTGACAGCCTTACTAAAGAAAAGTAATTTTGGATTACATTCAGGAAGACAAACAAATGTGCAGTTCTTCTTCCTGTTTTTTGTGCATTACACACGCACGCTTCAAACTGTCAGGGGTGCTGTGTTACTGACAAAAGGCATACTTTCACTGTAAGGAAGGAATGCTGAGAAGAAAAACACAGACACTCATGGAAATGCTTTCGGTAAACTTTCTTTGTAAAACTTTGTAAACACAGTTGAAAGCTTTACAAAGAAAGAGTTTACTGAAAGCATTTCCATGACCATGAGTGTCTGTGTTTTTTCATCTCAGCATTCCTTCCTTCCTTTTACAAAAAGCCAGCAGCGAGTTGGTTTTGTGTTGTTGGTGGCATCCTATAGTTTACGGATGAAAACACTTAACTTACAGCAAAATGCAAGCAGCTTCCCTGCAAGTCTGTTGACATTTTCCATCACTTTTACAGTCATTTTTTTCTGTTTCTTCGAAGTCCTATGAACGATGGTTGACGTAGAAATATGAATGAAAAAGTACAAGAAAGAAGTAAAACACATACATTTGCTTTTACACTGGTTAGGTTATCTGGCTAATTTTAGGACATGCCACGGTTCAACGGTGTATGTTGTACAACATGTGATTGATGCCAGATGTCCATTTTCAGTTGGTGGACAGCCTCCTGCTTGCCTTGCTTATTCCTGTATGTCTTTTACAAACCATTGAGAAAAAAAAACAGTAATTGGGAGTTTGCACACCCCCATTTTACTTACACATAAACTGTTTTCTCGGAAACTATATGATTTACAGAAGGTTAAAAATCTGGTTGCGATAATACGTAAGTACCCAACATTCCCATTTTTGTAAACCCCCTTCAGTGGTTTTCCCCAATGCAAATAAACTATTATCATTGAAGATGTGAATATACACGATTTGCTTGTAAACAGTGACTTCCCAACCTTCTCTATTAGCCTGTTCAATTTCACTCAAGTAATCATTTCACCCACTAGAATCGACAAACACAGGAACAGGCACTCATTACTAGAAATGATTTTTACCACCTCACCTTCAAACACAAACCCCTTTGGTTGTCTCCTAGACAACAACAATGATCATCTCCTCGCATTTATTACAAGACAAATTTATCATACCCCTAAACATACAGTATTAAAATAAGTACACAGACTCTACTCTTTTTACAAAGATACCTTTATAAACTACCTCTCCCAATACAACTGGAATACTCTAAATAGAGATAAAGCCTGGAAGACATTGTATAAAGAAAGAGCACAATGAAAGTGACACATTTTTAGATAACTTAGAAATCAATGTAAACAACAGGTCAAACTAGACAAAAATGTATTCTTTCACTCACTCTAAGGCAAACATCACCGCAATCCCAAGCAATTCTGGACAACCATAAAAACCCTACTATACCCCAGTCAACTCACAACCCCATCTTCTACCACAAGCAGTGACACAGACACTATAGCCAACCAATTCAACAAGCACTTCATTGAATCTCTCCTCTCTCTACTGGAATCTAATCCACTATCCCATCTGTCTATCCCCACCAACAATGCCCACTATACCCTTCTCTTTTCTTTCCACCAATACCTACCTCAACTCTCAAACATTACCTTCAAAAACTGAAAACCACTGCACCAGCTGCTTACAAACTCCCACCCAAGTACCTTACATTAGCTGCCAATGTCCTGGCATATCCTATCTCAAAACTCATAAATAGCTCTATCAGAGAGAACTATGTACCTACTATCTGGAAAAAAACATATATTATTCCACTTCACAAGGGTGGACCAGCCACAGACCTCTCTAATTACTGCCCCATTGGAATTGACTCTACTCTGTCCAAAATCGTAGAAAGATGCATACAGTCCCAACTCCTAACCCATCTCATGAACAACAAATTACTTTCCCCACGCAAAAAATGGCTTTTCTCCACAACACAACAAAACAACACCTCTGCTTAGTTTCTCTAAAATCATTAATACCAAAAGAAAGTAAGGTAACCTAATATCCTCCCTGTTCCTGGATCTATCAAAAGCTTTTGACACAGTATTCCACCAACTACAAATCAATACACTATATTTCCTATCACTGTCTCAGTCAGCTCTTACTTGGTTCTCTAACTATCTCTCCAACAGACAGCAGGGCATAAAACAGAATCAGGACCTATCCTCCTTCCTCTATATTTCCATTGGTGTACTAGAAAGGTAAATTTTAGGCCCAGTACTTTTCAATATTTTCACATACAAATCACCAAATCAAAATGAGGTGCACACTAAAAAAATGGCTGAATGTAGAATATTTATTAAGAAATTAAGCACTTTCATCCATCACACTATCCTGGACATCATCAGAATTAATTAAAATTTAAAAACATTCATTAAATAGTCATAGCTAGTCATCACATGATCTAAAACAACTAATGATCACCTACTTATACCACTATGTATTTAGGTGATGTTAATGCAGTAAAAATTATTGGGTTAAAGTGCTTGAAAAGATAAACCTGGTTGGTAATCATAATGGTAATAATGCACTATTATGCCAAGGAAGAAAATGTTTTATTTCTTTGTGCTGTAAAGAGTTCTGGTTAACCCAAGGAGTGGACCTTGAAAATTAAGGTTGGAATATGAAGAGCTACTAAGGCAAATTAAGCTTAATGCCAATAACCAACCAGGTTTAAATGATGCAATTTCTATTATAGTGTATTAAAATTGCGAGCTGCAAAGTTATAATAATTAGATATTTTTCAAGGGAGCATGTTTTTAATTTTTTAGTCACTTGATGCGTAATATTTTATGGATTTGGTTGGTTTATTTTGCATAAAAACATATTATTTAACAATTTTGGAATTTTTAAGTTTTCAAGCATTTTAACCCAATATTTTTTACTGAGTTAACATCATGGTATAAGTAGGTGATTACTGGTTGTTTTAGATCATGTGATGACTATGACTATTTAATGAATGATTTTTTAATTTTAATTAGTTCTGATAAAGTCCAGAATAATGTGTTGGATGAAAACGCTTAACTTTTTAATAAATCTTGTACCTTTAGACATTTTTGCCATGGCTGGCTTTATTACTGTTGAGTGGTGAAGACATACCCCAGGATTCACTAATCCTCCATGTAAGACTAGATTAGTCTTACATGGAAATGCCAGTCTTAAGAGTAAGATGGCAGCGCGCCATGCATATTAATGAGGGCACGCTGCCTCAACTCTAAGGCTAACACGGAGCGTGCATGAGTACAGGGGGCATGTCGGGCTGCCGAGCAGTCCAAAAATCCACACCCCTGCAAGTTTCTCAATCAGGAAATGTTAACTTACATGAGCGAGTCCGCTCAAATGTGTACATACTCAACACTACACTCCCCCACATTCTAAACCCCTGTACAATTATAAAATGTAAAACTTTTATTTATTTTTTTTATTATTCCCGATATAGCTGCCCGTATTTGCACGGGTTTACCCATTGCTTAGCTACAGTTTGCAGTTTAAGGATAGTTAGAGGATAATAAGAAACTTATATGCAAATTAAGCTAAATAGCATAGTGGTAGAGCCTTCGCACAAAGAGGAGGCATTTCTGGTTCAAGTCCCACCACTCCCCTTTCTATTTTCTGTTGGAAATCTGTATATAAAAATAATTCCTGACATTTATCATTTAAATTTTAGTAAAAAGCATTGAAATGGCCTATGTAGTAGTGAACAAAAGTACTGATGGATGCATAAGTAATGTATCTTAAGCAATGTGAAGCACTGTTAAGCAAAGTTTACCAGTATTAATTATATTTCAATGTAATTGCTTGTAGCTGTTCATCGCGCCAACTAGCGCAAGCTGTTTGAGCGGAGTTGTGCTCCGCACTAACCAGCACAACGTTGGGCAATGACGAGCAACATAGAGCAATGCCAAGCAACGTAGAGCAATGTCAGGCAAAGTTGAGTAAAGTCGGTAAAACACAGCCACACCTCCTAGCCAGTAGTAAAATAAAAAGCAATGACAGGCCTCTAACCCAGGGTACTGTGCACCATAATCACAGTACTGAACCACTAAGCCATGACATCTTTTGATAAGCATGCACTTTCAACACACACATACATATCAATGGAAGTTTACCCATTGCTAAGCAGATGTGCTTTCAGCTGAGTTTTTTCAAAACTGGCCAAGCACAAATAAGTGTGGGAAATGATGCATATTTAAGCTCTATAGGCGGGATTACTTGCCATAACTGGTTGTAGCTCCCAATCTGCAGGCAGCAATGGCTGATGCTGGAGAGGGCTCTCATTTTCGAGCGCAACATTGGGGCATTGAGGAGTCAAAAGTAAAGGTTTGGCTCCTTGTCCATAATCATGAGGATAGACTCCTGCAGGACCAGTACCAGGGCACCCAATGCAAAGTGAAAGCCTGGGACAGTCTAGCTCATGAACTCACCAGTTCCACAGGTGTCCCTTGGACTGGTGAGCAGGTCAGACACCACCACGCAGACCTGAAGAGACGCAAGGTGGATCAACTGGACCAGTGGATCCAGGAGGCCCGTGGGATGGAAAATGCTCCACTACTGAGTAAGTAGCCATGGAATTAAGTATGTAAGAACTACTATTCTAGTGTATACTATGGATAGGTATGTCTCAATATCACTTCATTTACTTCACAGCTGCAGGTGTCCGTGCTGAGAATCAGAATGCCTATGCAGATAGGCTGCTAAGGCTGCACCACCAGGCAGGTTAGTAATTATTCTGCTTGTACTGTTATGTAAAATAAATGAGAGCCTGAAAAAAGTGTTTTAACACAATAAATAAAGGTATAATCATTCTCTATTAATTATTCTGCATGTACTGTTATATAAAATAAATGAGAGAGCCTCTAGAAAAGTGTTTTAAGTCTTTAATAAAGGTATAATTCCTGGAGTGTGTCTGTGTCATTTTCTTTGATATGTTGTTGTACTCTTGCATTATAGAAATAGTACTGTTGTATTAAGCGCTGTTAACAAACAGTTGGGTAGGTTCATATAAAGTGGATGAAGGGAGTGCCAGTAGCTTTTAAGCATATTTACAGTCCTCAACTGTTGGTTCATGTCCAGCATGTACAGGTTAATCTGGCACATGAGTAGCTTGGTATTGTGTTCCCTAGAAATGTCATTGTGCTGACAGAAATGTAGGGAGCTGTTAACATATAACTTGATAATTTCACCTAAACATATCTAGATAAGTATAGGAAAGTAGAGCTGTCAGTGCACCATCTCAGCAGTAGTGTGTCTGAGCAACTCACAAAATATGTAGCAGTAACATCTGCATCCCAGACAGTTTGTATGTCAGATACAGCCCATGTATATAAAGATCTAGCAAAACCCATTTCACAATTTAAGGACAATTGGGTAGTGTAATAATACATGTAGGGGACATATAACTGCAGTTAATAGGAATGTAGTGTAAACTAGAAGGATATATAAGTTGTTAATGGAGCTATCATTTTCCACCCTACTGTATGTGCATAGCAAATGCAATTCCACACCTCAATGGGTATGTCTAATCTCAAAACATTTGTTGGGACATATGTCCTATTGGTTTATAAATATCTGCATTCATTTCGATGCATGTGCCCTGTTCAAATACCACAATATCGGCGGCCTGTTGCCATCAATTAAACCTGCATGCTGTTGTAATGTCCACTGTTGTTCTATATATGCATGTGTCATGCTTGCTGTTAAACTGTTGGAACTCTGGTGTGTTGGGTTAATGGGAATACTTTTGCATGCTGTTATAACTAATTGGGAATGCTGTTGACTGTTACTAACCCATATTTTCATTAAATCCTCCTAAACATAGAATGTATGGGAAGGCCAGTCCCAGCGGACCCACCTGTCCCACCTCAGCTGGCGATGGCACCTGGCACCAGCAGGTCCGGTGCCCAGCCTGGGACCTCCTCCTACATTGCCCCTGTGCCACCTTCAGGTGGAAGCGCTGCAGGGGATGGGGCTCGCCCCCCCCCATGCAAGCGTGGGTGGAGGAGGGCCACCTATTACCCTCCGAATGGTCCAGGTTGTGGTGCGTAGGAAGATCGAGCGATCTGTCGCTGATCATCTACGCCAGCTTGAGGCACGAGTGGCGCGACTCACCAGTGAGCCTGCCCCTCCTACGCAGCCCCCAGCACAGCCACCCTCTGGGCTGTGAAGGTGCAGTGGTGACTGCCCATGGGTGGGGATCTCAGTTCCACTGTTGCCATCTGTGGGCTCATGGGCTTGCGATTTCCAAACATCCTTCACCGTCAATGGTGTTCACCCACCACATGTGTCATATTCCGCCCCTGTATGTGTCTTGTTTGTCTTGTCTGTTTACCTCCCCAACCTACCTCCCCAAATATACCTACTTCTCCTACCCCACATTCCACTCTCACCTGAAAAAAAAAGGGGCAATCTGCTCCCATACATAGCTGCCCATTTTGCACACATGTCCGCTGGACACATACACTGATATTTAATTGGCAGTACAACATACTTTGTTGTCCTCACCCCTCTCACAGGGGTTGAAGATTTCATATTTCCCTCCAAATTTATTGCATATGCACAGCTGTTGCTGTTAAAGAAATGGGCAGCTATGGACCTTCCCTACACCCGTCCTGTACATCCCGAGCTGTTTTCCCTACTGTCTTTCCCTCTTTGTGCCCCTTTTTCACCACTTTCCTATCTCCCCATTTTCTTTTCTTTCAAAGAAATGAGCATGGGGGATAGCGGGAGTAAGCACTATTAAGAAGTAGTTAGCGGGTTTGCGCGAGTGTGTGCCTGTGTGCGGTTTTGTGCGCTTAGCTAAGCATTGCTAAGCATCGTGCAAACCTGCTTACAACTGCTTAAAAGTTCCTTAGTCACTCTGTATGTCAGGGCCCTTGTTCTGCTCAGCAGCAAATAAAACACCTCTGTCAGTTTCGAACCCTGCACACACTAGACTGCATGAAGTACCACTAAGCCACGGTAGACATACAACAAGTTGGTGCTGAAATACGTATATCATGCATCAGAATGAGTGAATGTAAAGGAAAAAAAGGAATGCCATAACACAAATCTTGTTCTCTGGATCTTTACCAGCAGTTGTTGTGGAATTGCATTACATGACTGTGATAAGAGAACCAGCCATTCTAGCAGGAAATAATGTTACAGCAGACTTTACAACCCCCATACAGTATCATAGCAGGACAAACACTGGCATATCTGATTATGGCAGAGGCCATACTTCCCAAATGTGACTAATTTTCAGGGATGTCCCTGATTTTGAAACAAATTTTAGCTGTGTCCCTCTGAATCCCTCTGAAAAGTACTGACATTAGGCAGAAAGGTGGAGAATTACACTTAATGAATAATGACAATAAGTAAGAGTTAGACACTGCTTGTACTTCAGAAAAGGTGTATTAATTCATATGCTCTGGTTCTCTCAAAGTCTCAACTTAATGTCTCTAATATTTTAAAGGTGTACCTCACTTTTACCTACTTTTCCCTGAGTCTGTTCAGATATGTACCTGAGTGTTTGAGAGGCCTGGCAGAGACAGAAACACACAGGCATATCAGCTTTTCAGCTGTTACACACTGTGCAAATAGCTTTGGAAGGAGTTCCAGAAGCATACCCTTATGTAGGAGTACAACACTGAAATACCAGAGGATGTAGCCATGTACTGGTAGCAACCAACTGTGACAATGCCATTGTTCCAGTGCTGAAAAGACCAGTGTGGTGCACAGAGAAAGAATAACAGGCTAACCTCTGACTACCATCTGGATAGGTCCACAGTTGGGAGCTACGCAGACAGACTACTTGCCTAACAGGTACACAGCAACCCTTTAAGTCCAGCAAGATAAAATTCACACAATAATACATAATGCTCTCTGTACGTCTGCACTCCTACCCAAATGTACAATATACCTGTGTGTTCAGGGTCTACCAATGATGTAGGTAGGCATACTCAGTACTGAAATCTGTCCAGTTTTCTTGAGCAGCTTGTGCTAATGTCAACACTAAAAAAGCACAAACTGTTCAGAAGTGAGTAAATTAATATTCACAGTATAGCAGTTCACAAACAGTTTATGTGCCAAAAGAATACATCTCAATAACTACTTTTGTATGGCAGTTAATTGTATAATTAGAAAAGAAAGTACATGCTCCCATGTATCTTGTGTTAGCATTTGGAGGGGTGATTACAATTCTACACTGACAAGTGTGTACTGGAAGCAGCAACATTCAGGTCTGAGTACAACATTCAAATCACTGGCTACACCCCTGGCTTCAGATATAACAACTATACCAACCGTCTGACTTAAACAACGATGTCCACAGCAAACAAGCATGATCCCCATTTTGGAAAGCTGAAAGGGCTACTCCTACCTGAGTTAGCAATTTATAGCATTGGGTTGCTATGACAGTGATTACTGCAATTACCACATAGCAGGCTGCATTCTATTAGCAAATGATGGCCACCAATTGGTGCAGAGGCCATCACATGCACATGTGCAAAATACCTATAAAAGCAGGCTGTAATTGCTGCCCACAAACTCAATCAGTCTATTGCAGAGACTGAGAGAGAGAGAGAGACAGAGAGAGAGACAGTGAAAAGCAAAAGGAAAACGGAAAATAAATAATGCCAACTCATACAAAGGGAAGGTATGTAACAGATATGTATTTACTGGCATGTAGAAGATGTTTTTGAAGAGTACTCTACATAATGTGAACCATTCATATGTGGCAGCAGTACGTATCTATGCACAGATGTCCTGCTTAACTACTGCCATGGGCAATTCAGTGTGTAGCTGTGTGCAGTGGGACATAACTGTGAAATATGTAGCTCAGCATTAAATGTCAAACATCTGATCCATGTTATCTGTGTTCTGTACAGTAGTGTGGACAATGGCTGTTTGGGGGATTAGCGCAAACATTTATATAAACATGGTTGTGACAGAGTAACACATGCTTGATAGTCATATTAAAGTTTAGCTTAGCATTGGCAACTGCTGTACCATGCTAGTATGATAATCTAGCAGTTGTAGCTATGTATACCCCTGTAATGTTACTGTGTGTTCACATGTGACACCTGTTCATGTTGCAGCAAGGCCCAACAGTTCAGCTGTGAGGTCCAGGGACTTACAACAGTGTGGACCTTGTGTGTGTATGGCACACACATACTGAGAGATATATATGTGTCATATATATTAACATCTGTATATGTGCATCGAGCAAGGGACATATTGCAACTATTTGTGAAGGGTGGGCATATATATGTTGGTGAAGGTTGGTATGTGCATATTTGTATGTAGGATATAGTGTGTGACAAACAAGACAGCATACAGTGCTGGTATATGACATGTGGTGGTTAAACACTGTGTGTGTTTTGTTCAGTTTGCAATGTTGCAGCCAGTGAGGCCTGCTAAAGCTACCTGGGCTGAGAACACTTTCAATGTATTTCTCACAAGACTGTGTGATATTATTATATTACTGTATACCTCACATCCTTTGTATAATTGATATTCCCACCATGAAAGGTGGACTGTATATGTGCCTATATGTATATGTATATGTACACCAATGGATGTGTATATGTATGTATATCTATATATATATATATATATATATATATATATATATATATATATATATATATATATATATATATATAGAGAGAGTCATATATGGTCATACATGCTGATGGTCAATGTGTTGGTGAATGTGTCAAAGATGTGTATTTGTGGGATAGCTTAGTGGGAAACTGTTTCTGTCATGGTATTATGTGTCCTTACTTTGATCCCAGCAAAAGCTGTGTATGCTGTTGCTAGGCAGATAAAGCACTATGGCATACAGTTTGATGTAGTCCCTTGGTGTTAACTGGGACTGTGTCATTGGAGGCTAAAGCACTGCATGTATGCTTATTGATTGGTACTGATGTTGAATCCAAATCCTGTATGAACTGTAGTACTACTTGAAGCTGTAGGCCTAAACAGCAAAGTATGGTGTATGTCCACATTGCTTGGAACCACTGTTTTGTGTGGTCCCTGTAGTCGTCACAGATTACATTCCTCAGGCTTAAGGTTTTGTAAGTACTGACACACAGTACTGTATGGTACACACATAAAGCTTATCTGGGTTGCCATACCGTTGTGTCTTGTAATTATGTCTGATGTGTGTGTGGGTATGCCTGTAACATGTCCTCTGTCATATGTGTGTTACAAGATATAACTGCGTATCTAGCAACATTTATAATTTACTACAGCATTATGCCACCTATATTCACAATTGTGCACATATTTTGGCCACAGGTTTGCCATCAACAAGTTGTGTGGTATAATGGTAATACTGTAACTGGACTTTACAAACATTGCGATGGATGACATATTTCTTTATGCATTCGCTTGATCTATAACTTCTGTGGCTAGGTGGTGCATTGTGTTGCATACAGTGTGCCATTTACTGTTGTATAGTCTTATATAGTGATTTTATTTTGTTGCTGTGCAGAACATGGTTTATTATATAGAGTGTGCCAGGCACTTTCAAGCAGTTATGGGGTGAGCACTGATAAGTGGTATTGAAAGTGTTTATTCTCAGTCAGCTAATAGGTTGCTATATATGGCAGTTCAGTGATATCTGTACTGTATAATGTTAAGTGTACCATATGACTTGCTCAGACATATTTTTTCTTTGTCTTCCAGGGATCATGGCCCACCATCATAATCCTAGCTACAGTAGTGCTGAGGATGACATTATTACCAGCTGTCTGATTCCGCACTACAGCTTACTATTCTCAAGAACCAGCCAAGACCAGCATGAGCGTACTGCACAGTGGCAAGATGTTGTCTGGAGGGTAAATGACATAGGCATGCATAACCGGACATATGAGCAGGTACGCCATCACTGCAGTGATTTACTTAGACATGTCCGGCAGCATGCTTCTGATGTCCATAGACAACAGCTTGCAACAGGTGGTGGGGTTAACATCCATCCCCCCCTCACCAGAGTGGAAGAGCTGCTCCTGAGCCTGGTGGCACCTGCCCAACAACAACAACAACAGCAGACATTTACCTTGATGAAGGTTGGAGCCACCCAGCAAGAACACATGGAACGTCCAGGTAACATGGCATATCTGTAGACTACAGTTACCTCTATTGTTAGATCATGCATATATGAGATGTGTACTGTGTAGTTAGAAGATGTGGAGCCTGTTGTTGTGCAATATTGATAATTTGGAACATAATCTGTAGGCCTGTGAATGTAAACTGTTGTACTACTGTAAGATTGCAAACCCACAGTAGCAATGCCACAGTTGTTGCCACTGACAAACTGTCTCATATCCATGTAGGTCCCTCTGGTGTGACAGCAAGGCAACGGACATGCTTGTGAGTGTGTTCTACATTTATTATTGCAAATAAAAAGTGCATGTCATAGTTAAGGTGTAGGCCATGTACATATGTAACACACCTAAGCATAATGCATGCTGTGCATGTTTGCTGTGAGACTATGCACATCTCAGTAATGTGATTAGCTGCATCAAACACATGCAATACACAGACCATCTCAAACAAATGTGGCTACACTGTAGTGACCATTGGATAGGCAGAGTCGATACGCATGCACACAACATACACAACTATGTCATACACAGAACATGTTAACATGCTACACATGAAGTATTCACAAACCCTCTGTAAAGTCACACTCCTGTATCCCAAATGCCATCCACACAGCACACATACTATACCTAAGGGGTAGAGGACTATCATGGGGCAGTGGAACACTCTGCAACACACAACACATTCATGTTAGGCAATGCTCCTTATTGGCCTCCTTATAAACCCATGTAACAACTGGCTGTGAAATGGTGAATGTAACCATGGTAGTTCAGTTCTGGTACAGCATGATAGTTGCTGGTTTGGGACACATTTGTAGCCTTGAGTGACCACATGATGCTTCATGATGATGGCTTATGGTACTACACCCCATCCAGTTATTGTAACCACAGTACTACACATAGCTTTCATTGCTATACACCTCAATGTTGTGTGTGTGCAAACATATGCACCTATAAACAATATGCATACCAATCACCATTTGCACAACTGACACATATATGTCTTATAATGCTATTGAGTGGCTAGGTCATATGACACACATTGGGTATGTGTGATGTTTAAATATGCAGTTGTGTTTTAGCATGCCATGTCATGGATGACACTGGCATGTCCACAATATGATCTACACTCACCATAACTACTGTACTTTGGCTATGTGGACCAATGGTATTCCATCAATTATACATGCACCACTGATCTTGTGTGTATACACATCATGCATGAGCTAAAACTGTGTCCACAATTATTTGCTAAAGACACAGAGGCTCTAATCAGAATTGGATATCTATGTGACACACAGATACACATCCAGCCATGGTATGTATACCTGTGAGTGATGGTGCACAGTACATTAAAGAGTTTTTAATGCTTGCACAGCAATGTTGTTTCCATGTATATATATTGTGTTCCAGGGGGAGGCAAATCACTGAACAACAAAACACATGCATCAAAGCCATGTATACTGTTAGTAACAAGGACTGTCTACACTTGCACTGCATGCTGTTGAGCAACACATGTTCTGCATTCTGACATGTGTGATATGACTGTTTGGCTTGTAATACTTTACCCCACTATCAACTGCTATTGAATATGTTCTGAGATTGCTGGTGATGTGTGTGTGTGTGTGTGTGTGTGTGTGTGTGTGTGTGTGTGTGTGTGTGTGTGTGTATTTGTGTGTGTCTGCTTTAGTGAGGAGTGTATTTGTGTGCATGTGTGCATGTGTACATGTGTTCATGTGTTCATGTGTGCATGTGTTCATGTGTGCATGTGTGCATGTGTACATGTGTGCATGTGTTCATGTGTTCACATGTTCATGTGTTCATGTGTTCTGACATCATGTACAGGTCTTAAAATATGTTTCCTGTTTTACTCTCATAGGTGCTGAGGTTGGGCTGGTTCAGTGCAGCAGGGAACGTGATGTCACTGACACAAATAGTGGTAATGAGGATAGGTATGTTGAGGCACAGGCATGTTTGTCAGGGTCTGTTGTTGGGCCACCAATTGACAGTACACAAGTCCCCACCCCATCCATGCACACAGTCATGCTGCCTGTACATCCATCATCACCAATGCCCTTAGCAGAGGGACAGTGTACAGTCGGCAATGGCCAGGACAGTGTGGTATCTATGGCACATGCATCAGGACACAGCAGCCATAGCCAGATGTCTGGAACCGTACCACATAGGCAGATGTCCAGGGGTTCTCATCAGAGCACTGCTGGTCATCATGCCCCTGACAGACGTGCCACAACTCTTACAACCACACGCATGTTCCAGGCTGTCATGGAGGCACAGGCACGTATGGAGCGGTACACCAGACAGGGACTAAGGGCACAGAGTGCTCATAACACCTCTTTAAATGACAGTATCCATGACCTAGCAGGTGCCATCCATAATTACACTGAGGTCATTGATAGACATTGGGGTGAGACATTAGATGTCCTCCACAATGTTATGTCCATGTTTCAGGACAGTGCGGGACAGTTGAGACGTCGATGTGGATGTATGCCAGCAACATCATCAGCTGGCAGTCGCAGTGGATGTCCATCAAGTCATAGTCACCCCGTGGTGCCAGTACCAGCCCCAGCAATGTTGGGGTGGGCTGTCCATAGGCCGTCCTAGAAGACAACATGCACGTGGCTCTGGCCAGTCCCAGCAGGGACCTGGATCCAGTGTGTATATGTCAACCTCTGGATAGTACCCAGTCTGGATTAGTACCTGATACTGTCTGTAGCACCCCTGCCAGGCACAGGTCCCGTATCCATGGCCAGAGATGGTGATCTGTAAAGCCTGCCAATTACAGTCTGTAGCTGTTCCACAAATCCCCGTATATGGCAGCCACATGGTGGAACTGTGTGCATGCAGACACACACACATAAACCAGACACCTAGGGCAAACACATACCCGCACACATTACATCCACATTGGCCCATAACAGTACTCTTCGCCCTTACACACATAGTCACACACACATGTCGATTGTATGGCTCAATGTAGGCCTCTGGCAAACTAACAACACACCCTGTGCATATGATGAAACCTGTGTCACCTCCTGTCATCTGTAACATTGATGCAGGAACAGGCTAATATGGTGCTGATGCACAGGGTGACTTTATAACAGAATAGCAATGTTAGCATGTTGTCAGCAGTAAAGTGTAATGATATCCTTGAAGGTGTAGCTGAGCAGGCAAGATGCATTAAAGCTATAATTATCAATGTAGTATTGTTTACACCAGTGTTTATTCCAATTGTGCATTGTCTGCCCATGTGCCACTTAGCTGATGTGTGTAGTTTTTTCAGCATGTGTTAGAGAGTGGACAGTAAGTGTGGGATGTGTGCAGCATAGATTTGCCGGTGTACATTTGTGAACATGGTTGAGGTGCACTGTCTGCATGTATGTGCATATTGGACACATGGGCAGTGTGACATGCCCTGTATTAGACAGTGTTAACACTCCATAGTTTCTATTGGTGGCCAGTATGCATTGTACTACACAAATTTTGGAACTTGAGTACACGTGAGTGTATGACACGGTTTGACACTGTGCTGTGGGTGATACTGTTACTATCTGTCATTGGTTTACATTCTGGTAGTATACATAATCTCAACAGCCTGACCATAAACAATTGTTAGATGATGTCTTGACAACTGACACACAGATGTAGAACACACAGTAACATTTGCAGCCTTCAAGTACTATTCTATGCCAGTAACCAGTGGTATTCACCTGCACTCAGTCCTGGGACCACTCCTCTTTGGCACATAGCTTTCTTAGGTACAAGCAAACACAGTAGGGATATGTCTGGCCACGTTTGGCAATGCATACTATGGGCTATAATGCATTCTCCAGATGACACACACATCCTCCAAATGGGTATCATACAGACAGATATCTCGTGTCAAACCCATGCTGTAAAGCTATAAGCCAAATAAAGCATAGTCATCCACTTTTACAAAACATAGTATCCCCAGAGTACCACATAGGTAGTAGCCCCCAAAATGTTGAACAGGTACCGATGTATACATAGAGCCATGTGTTATGTCATCTCTCCTTTGATAATCACATTTCCAAAGGGTTTTGGAAATCCCTCTGTGGATCACATAAGCAATAAGGGGTCTGCACACATATTCATAAAGGCTGTTGCACACCTATAATAAATAGCCATCTTATACCTCAAGCATAAACCCTCACTCACACTATTCAATAGAAACCATAATGAGTGTATGTGAAACGGATGACATAGGCCAGGGATCACTGCAGTGGCTAGGCTTGTCACAAGCATACAGATGTGACCTAAGGTCTGGAAAGCGGCAGCACACTCTGGCAAAGATAATAGATGTGTTTATGGAGAAAGCAGGGTTCCCACCTATGAAATAATTGAGGTCACATGTATGTATATGTATTTGCCACACAGCTACCTGACATGTGTAATGCACATACTGTTGTCATTGTGATATGTCATACAGTAGTAAAAGCAAAACCCACATTACATTGACCAACAGTGTCACACATATGACGCACACACAGAGAGTCACCAAGTGCAGGATTCAAACCCCTACCTGACTACTTTATGATACTAGAGCAGTATGCATTAATACAACATGCTATACACATTCCTGGGAGTTCTCCATTCCACAGATATATTTGTAGGATGGTGACACCATCAGACTTGACAAAGATGAGTATACCACTTTTAAGGTGCTTCAGTAGTCTTCAAAAAGGGTGCTCCTCTCCAAAGAGACACACACACACACACACACACACACACACACACACACACACACACACACACACACACACACACACACACACACACACACACACACACACACTCTCATACAGTTGGCAAGTTGGCAAGTGCAGGATACAAACCCCTACCTAACTACTTTATGATACTAGAGGAGTATGCATTAACATGATGCATGATACACATTCCACAGGTATATTTGTAGGATGGTGACATCATCAGACTTGACAAAGATGAGTATAGCACTTTTAACTCATTCCATCTGAGTGACGCCTCCAGGTGCATCTGCAGTTACCTCCGACTGTGCCTGTAGATGTCAAATATTCCTTGTTCATATTTGCATTAATACTTCCAAAACCATGCTACATACAAGGTATCCGAATATTTTATCTTGAAGCATACATAATGGCAAACACGGCTATATTGATATTTGACCTATGTCAATGAGTATTGTTAGAACTGTAAGGTGAGAACTTCATTTTTTTTAAAGACTCAAGCCATGCCCACTGGGAGTTAAAGATACACACTCAAAAGAGCTGTACTGGAGGGAATGAGTTAAGGTGCTTCAGTAGTCTTCAAAATGGTTGCTCCTCTCCAAGGAGACACACACACACTCTCATACAGTAGGCAAGTACAGGATTCAAACCCCTACCTAATTACTTTATGATACTAGAGGAGTACACATTATCATGGCACACTATCCACATTACGGGGAGTTCTCCTTTCCACAGGTATATTTGTAGGATGGTGACATCATCAGACTTGACAAAGATAAGTATACCACTTTTAAGGTGTTTTAGTAGTCTACAAAAAGTTTGCTCCTCTCCAAGGAGACACACACACACACTCTCATACAGTTGGCAAGTGCAGGATTCAAATCCCTACCTAATGATACTACAGCAGTATGCATTTACACAACATGCTATACACATTACTGGGAGCTTTTCTTTTCACAGGTATATTTGTAGGATGGTGACATCATCAGACTAGACAAAGTGGGTTACATTAGGTGACATTAGGTGGGCTACATAGAAGGACTTTCTAAACCTTTGGCAATGTGATCATCAAAGGAGAGTTTACTATCTACCTGGGTCCCCAGGTCCATAATTACATTCTCAGTACATACTGGATTACCACCTATGTGGTAATTTGTGTGCACTTTGTTTTATCCAAAGGGGATGACTATGCATTTTTGGCATTCTGCTTGAGGGCATTGTTTTGACACCAGGTATCTGTCTCTGTAAGACCCTTCTGGAGGATGTCTGCATCAGCCATAGAGTTGATTATGGACCACAGTTAGCAGTCATCTGCAAACTTGTTCAGCCATACTCCTCCCATGCTTGCCTGTACCTCTGAGCAGTATCTACTGAACAGGTGGGGTCCCAGGACCAAAACCTGTGGGATGCCATTTGTGACTGGTTTAGAGTCGCACATGGCACCCACAACTCTGAACATGTGTGTTTGATCTGTGAGCCAGTTGGACACCCATCCTGTGACATAGGTGTTAATGTTCAAGCTGGTAAGCTTGTCCATGATGCCAGAGTGGGGAATGGTGTCAAAGGCCTTAGTGAGGTCCAGGTGGGCTGTGTGGACTACTTTCACCTCCATCTGTGTCCTTGGTAACTGTTTCAAAGAGGTCAATTAGGTTTAGGAGGCAGGATCTGCCTTTAACAAAGCCAAGTTGGGTAGAGTCCAGTGTCTGGAGGTTCCCAATGTCTCTGTTTATGGGTTCCATGATAATTTGCTCCATAGCTTTGCAGACCAGGCTGAGTAGGCCTATAGGGCAATAGTTTCCAGGTTCTGTTGTGGCACCACCTTTGTGGAGCTGGATGACTCTTGCTGTATGCCATTCTTTGGGTACATAGCCTGTGGCAAGGTTGAGTCTGGACAGCTAATGTAGATGAGGGTGTAGTTCCTTTTGGGGCTGGTGTAAGACGCAGCCTGGGACACCATCCAGTCCCATTGATGCTGTGTTTTTAGCTTTGGAGAGGGCTGTTTTTACCTGCATGTCCATGAAGTCTGGGGCTCTGCATTCTTCTGGGATGAACACAGGCCCTTTTGGGGGTGATGGGGGGGGGTTTGCACTGAACTTGTCCGCCAGGATGTGGGCAGTGTCAGTTGGTTCAGTGTATTTTTTGCCATTTTGCAGTAGCTGACATCATATTTGATAGTTGCCACCTAAATGTTTGGTATAGCTAACAAAGGCTTTGTGGTTGTTATTCTTACATTCCTTGGCAATTTGTCTTTAAAAACTGGCCTTGGATTATTTTATGAGCGATCATTGTTTCTTCCTAATAATGATCAGTGATGCCTTTCCTTTTGTGAAGTTTGCTCTATCATGTGTTCGTTTCCTCCTTCTGTTGTATAGCTTATTTATGGGCAACGACCACCAGATTGGTTTCTTATTTTTGGAGGAGTGTGTCTTGGTTTTATTTGGGATGTCTCAATTCATGCATCCCTGTAGATGTTCATAGAATGCACTTGTAAATGATTCTGCAGATTGTATAGCATTATCCTATAGCAAGGGGGCTTTGGAACTTTCCACTTTGGTCCTGAGAAGTGTGCAGTTTGCTTTTGAAAATTTCTTCACAGTGGTTTCCTTGACTGGGGGGGTGTGGATGTCCAGTGTGATTACTTTATGATCTGATATTACCAGCAAGGGGTTTATCTCTGTTGTGGAACACTGGTACCCCATGTTGGTGATGATCAGGTCCAGTATGTTGTCACCTCTAGTGGGCATGGTGAACAGCTGTTCCAGGGCGTTTGAGTTTTTAAACTCTAGAAAGCATTGCGCAAAGGACGTTGTACACGAGTAATTCTACCAGTCATTGTTTGGGTAGTTGTAATCTCCTCATATAATGGTGTTTGGTAGGACCTTTATATTTTCCACTGCTCTCAGGAATACTGAGTGAGGTTCCTGAGACAAGGTAAGTGATCTGTAGCAGGCTACAATCTGATAAGCAGCTTTGCCCAATGTTAGTTACACTTGCATGGTCTCCAAGGCTTCATGCTGTGCCACTAACCTGAAGGTGTGGGTATCCATAAGGTAAATGGATACACCCCTTCCTTTTGTATTTTACTTTGGGTTTTGGGGCTGAAGATCAGAGGGATTGTGAGTGTTTTAAATGGAGCATGTCCAACAGCTCTGTGTTTGACATAGCTTTGTATGTTAGGCAGAGATCACCTCTGAGTAGGCGATATACAAGAGAGTACAGCTGGAGCATTCTGAGACAGTTTGTGTATGGCATGTATTTCAAGCTGCTAATACTCTTTGTGAGATATTTCTGCAGGCTTTCCAGTTGTTGTAGATGTCTTGTGAGGTACATAGCAAAAGGGGCGTTGTACTCTATTATGGATCTAGTGAGTGATGAGTAGAGGGGAACAATGTCCTCTTCTATTCTGCATGAGACACCTTTTGTAATGAGGTGTGCCATGTAGAAGAATTTCCTGACTACTGTGGGGATGTGATTATCACAGGTGTGTCTACTGCCCACCTGTGACCCAAGGTCTCTTATCACACTTTCAGTGTTAAGTATACTACCGCCTATGTTGTAGTTCATGGCTACAGAGTTTTAACCAAAGGGGATGGCAATGCACTTTTTGGTATTGAGCTTGAGGTCATGGCTTTGACACCAAGCATCTGTCTCAGTGAGGCCCTTTTGTAGGATGTCCACATCTGTAGTAGTTTCAATTATGGCTCCTAGTTTGCAGTCATCTGGAAACTTCATTAGCCACAGACCTTCCATGTTAAAGTTTACTTCAGGGAAGTAGATACCAAACAGGACAGGACCCAGGACTGAACCCTGTGGTACTGCACTTGTCACTGGTCCAAAGTCGTACTTGGAGTCTGCTACTTTCACAGTGTGTGTTCTGTCAGTGAGTCAGTTGGCAACCCATCTTGTGACATAGCAATTTATACCTAGTTTAGTGGGTTTATCTATAATTCCAGAGTGGGGGTGGTGTTGAAAGCCGTGGCAAAATCTACATAGGCTGTGTGAACCACCTTACCCTTGTCCACAGTTCTGGTGACTGTTTCAATGATGTCTATCAGGTTTAGGAGACATGATCTGCATTTTACAAACCCAACATGGCTGTGGTCCAGAGTTTGGAGATTACCAATGTCTTTTTTTATAAGTTATATGATAATACATTCCATGGCCTTGCAGAGCAGGCTCATCAGGCTAATGGGGCGCTAGTTCCTGGGGTCCATTGTGTCTCCACCCTTGTGTAGTGCGATAACCATCACTGTGCGCCATTCATCAGGCACAAAGCCTGAGGTGAGGCTATGACTGAACATGGTACGTCAGTGTGATGCCTGGTCGTTCTGTAGTTTGTGTAGAACACAGCCTGGGAAGTTATCTGGTTCCATGGATGCTGTGTTCCTGGCTTTGGAGAGTGTTTTTTCCTGTGCAGCAGTGATGACAGCAACTTTGCAGTCTTCCGTTATAGAGATGTGCTCTTTCATGGGTATGAGGGGGGTAAAGTTAGCACTGATCCTATCTGCCAGGATGTTGGCAATATCACTTGGGTCTGTATATTTAGTGCCATTGTGCTGTAACTCAGAGCAGATCTGAGTGTTGCCATTGAGATTTTTGACATAGCTATAGAATGCTTTGTGGTTGTCTTTAGAATCAGTGTTGATTTGGTTTTCATAGCTAGATTTACAGGATTTTATCAGGATCACAGCTTCTTACTGATGTTGACCATGGAGCTCCTCCACTCATGGGATTTTACCCTCTTTTGCAACATTTTCTTCCTTCTGTTGTGCAGTTTGTTTATGGCAGGGGAACACCAGATTGGCTTCCTTTTCTTGGAGGATAGCGTCTTGGTTCTGCTTGGGATAGCATGATGCATGCATAATGTAAGTGCTTATAAAGTGCAATTGGGAAGGATTCAGTAGTCGTAACTGTATTGTCCATCTGCATGGGTGTCCTGCAGTTTAGCACTTCTGTCTTAAGAAGCATGAAGTTGGTTTCCTTAATGGGGGTGTGGGTCCAGAATGTGGATATGTAGGGTAATTAGCTTATGGTCAGATGGGACCAATGAGGCGCTGACTTCAGGTGTGGAACACCGGTCACGCAGGGAAAACCAAACCCCGTAACCAACACAAATAACCACAAAGTGAGCTAAATGCTACTCATTGCCAGAAGTCTCAGCCTCCAGATGCACACACTCGAGGCATGTCTCATTATGGAGGATATTGATATCTGTGCAGTAACAGAAACCTAGTTAAAGGCTCCAGACAGCACACCAGCACTACCAGAATACTACTCATTCCATACCTTCCAGCATCAGAACCTGAATCATAGCACATAGGGTGAGGATGTATCCATATTCATCAAGGATACCAACACCTCTCTCTACATGCACTCTACAGGATATGTACCCATAGAATGCTGCACAGCAACGTTCTTCACACTCCACAGGGGTGGGGCCACAAAAACCCCTTGGCATTCATGCTCTATGAGCCTGACAAGTATGTTCTGCAAGGCAATGGAGCCAATCATAATGGAAGTCAACAATACAGAGACTGGGAACCTTCACACAGTTGAGCACACCCAGTTTGGCTTTGTCAAATGCAGACCACGCCTCCTGAACTGGGAGGATTTCTTTGACAGTTACCCAGGCTACAGATGATTGAAATGAGCTCAACACAGCCTACCTATACCTCGCTAAGGCCTTTGACACCATTCCCCAGTCAGGTATCATAGATGAACTCACCAACCTGGCCATGAATCCATACATCACAAGATGGATTGCAAACTGGCTCACAGATAGATCCCACACATTAAGAGTTGCTGGCTACATGTCAGACTCTACACCGGTAATGACTGGTGTCCCCCAGGGTTCAGTCCTGGGGTCCCTCCTGTTTGGTATAGACTTCTCAAATGTACATGCAAACACAGGAGGGTTGTGGTTGACTAAGTTTGCTGGGAACTGTAAAGTGTTTGTCATAATAGATTCCCCGGATGGCAGACATATTCTCCAGAAGGGACTGTATGAGATAGATGTGTGGTGTCAGAATCATGGCCTCAAGCTCACTGTGGAGTAATGCATAGTGATCCTCTTTGTTGAAAACAAAATACCCACAAACTACCACATAGGTGTTACCCACTAAAAAATGACAAGGTGATAAGGGATCTGGGGACACAAGTAGATAGTCATCTTTCCTTTGATAACCATGTTGCCAAAGTGATTGGGAGATCTTATGTGGCCCACCTAATCAACAAAGGGTTTGCATCAGGATCCAAAGAGGTAGTGTTGGCACTCCACTCTTACGTCATCAGACCCATCATTGAGTACAGTGCACCATTTTGGATGTACTCGACTTAGCATATCCAGCAGCTGTAGAGACCACATAGGTACCTCACCAAGAGGATGACTGGCCTCAAACAGTTGTGTTATGCAGCACAACTGGTAAAACTAAATCTGTTCTTCATTGCATACCGCCTACTCAGAGGCGCACTCTGCCTAACATACAGAGCCATGTCCAGCACATAACTATTGAACATGCTCCATCTACAGATAACAACATTGAGTCACCCTACACATTTCAGGGATATGAACCTCATCACAACGATGAATACAACATGCTGGTGGGATAAAGTACCATCCCAGACACTTGCCTTACTGTGGAACAGAGTCCCAATGTACATCAGACAGAACCCCTCACTGACACTTTTCAATTGGAACCTTGATGAGTGGATGGGAAACAGACAATTCATGCCAGGCATCACATCAGCAGCCCCACTAGAAAGGGGCTTAGGGTACTAACTATTAGAACTAGGCCTTGGGAGACTACCTAATGGTGTGGTGAAAGATGCACAACTTGCATATGCCTTCGTGGAGATAGTCTACTACATACCTATGAACCTATGTGACAGGTACATGTCTACAGATAGTAGATGTGTACTTCATTGTACAGTCATGTTGTACAGCAGGCACATGGACCACATACACTGTAATGCTTACAGATACTGGTGGCTATTTACAGTGGGAGAGATGTGCACCTCATGTCTTTTGTGCCATTGAGATGTGTGCTGGGTGGGACAGTCCTGGATGGCTCCCTGTCATGGTCACCCTCTTACACACATCTCTGCCCATCCATCTTTGGCTTATTATACTGTGTTCCCCCTACACACATATATATAGGTACATAGATAGGTAATAGGCTATCTGCCTGAAGGCATATATTAGTATGGCCAGAGTGTGCACTATCACCACCCATGGAGTTAGTTCCCTAGGCCTCTGTGTAGTAGAGCTGATGAAGTGATCCATGGTGTGACAGTTCAGTTTTACATACACTCATCAAGGCTCCTCTGGAAGAGTGTCAGTGAGGGTCTCGGCTTAATGTCGGTTGGGAGCCTGTTCCAAAGCAAGGGAAGTCTGTGAGTTAGTAATGTATCCCTCCAACATGTTCTATTTAATGTTGTGATGATGATATCCCTAGAGCATGTGGTACAGTGAGCTTGGGTTTACTTCAGATAGCGCATGTACATCAGTTCTGCATTGGACATGGATCTGTCTGTTGGGCAGAGATCTCCTGAGTAGACAGTATGCAACTGAGTACAGATTGAGTTAAATTCAGTCTTGTTGCATAGGGCAACTGTTTTATGCCAGTAATCCTCTTGTTGAGGTACTTCAGTGGTCTTTCCAGCTGCTGAAGGTGCCTAGTCAGATTCATCGCAAGTGTGTTGTGGTACTCTGTGACGGGTCTGATGACTGATGAGTAGAGGGAACCTCCTTTGACCTACATGCAAAGACCTTGGCAGTTTGTGGGAACACATAGCATGATTTTCTAACCACTTTGTGAATGTGTTTCTGGAAGTAGAGATGACTATCCACATGTGTCCATAGATCCCTTATTATCACCTCCATATTTAGGGTGTTGGCACCTATGTGGTATTTGTATGACTGTAGCTCGAGGCCATAATTTTGACACCACATCTGTCTGACTGAGACCCTTTTTAAGGATGTCTCTGTTGTCCCAAACATCGATTATGACAACTAAAAAAACATAGCCCTCGTGTGTTTGACTGTATTTCTGAAAAGTATACACCAGACAGGAGGGGTCCCAGCACTGAGCCATGGGAGATAGCAGTTGTTACCTGCTTGAACAGGAGACAACAATTCTTACCTTGTGGGATCTATCTGTGCCCCAGTTGGCAATCTATCAGATGACATACATATTTATGCACAGGTTGTTGATTTTGTGGATATAACATGTGTCTGGGATGTTGGAAAAGGGCTTTTCAAGGTCTATGTGGGACGTGTGTAGCTCATTTCATTGATGTATGTCCTGGGTGACTGCCTTGAAAACAGTCTAGCAGGTTTTGGAACCATGATCTGTCCCTGACCAAACCAAAATGGGTAGGGTTGGGTGTCTGTAGGCTCCCAATAGCTCTGTTTATAAGTTCCATCATGATAGACTCCATGGCATTGCAGATCAGGCTTAGTAGGCTTATAAGACAATAGTTCCCATGATCTGTTGTGCACCAACACTTGTGGAGTGTGCCAAACGTTGCTGTAACCCATTCAGCAGTTTCATATCCTGTACAGAGGGTGAGTCTCAACAGACTGTTCAGGTGCAGGGTCTGTTTGTTTTGGAGTTCATGTATGACACAGCTAGGGAAACCATGTCATTCCATAAACGCCATGTTTTTAGGTTTGGAAAGCACTGTTTAACCATTGTATATGTGATTTCTGGGTTTTCACAATCTCCAGGTATGATAATGGGCCATTTTATCAGTGAGAGGGGGGTAAATATGTATGAACCTGTCTGACAAGATGTTGGCAATGTCAGTCATGTACATGTATTAATTTACAGTTTGCACTCACTCAGAACATATATGAGTTTACATTGATATTTATGACATAGCGAAAGAAAGCTTCATGGTTCTCTATAGACTCTTTGACAATATTTTTGCCAGAACATGGATTGGATAATGTTAGGAGTGCTCATTGTTTATTGATGATACTGATCGGAGATGTATTGATCTTCTTTGAATTTTCAATTTCTTTGAACAACTTAAGTACTTGTAGTACATAGTTTGATTATGACAGGAGTCCAATATATTATATGGGTCTGTTTTCATATAACTGTGTGTGCAAGGCAGGATTGGTGAATAGTGACACGTTTCTGGGGTAAGAACTGCAACTACCAGATATGTGTGGCCCATTGCTGTACTCAGACATGGCCTAAGTGTGCCCAGTATGACCTTTCAGTATGTTGCTGACTGAAATTTGCTAAATTTGTAAGTGTGCGAGCATGCCCAGTATGGACATATATACTAGATGTGTGTGAAAAATCAAGTTGTTTTTTACTTCAGGGCTCACCTTTGTGTTGTACATTGTCAGGGAGCACACTGTGCCTGCAGGGCTTCCATGAGTCACTTTGCATAGACTTATCAACATTTCTACATACAGGGGGGACAGCTATTAATTGTACATTTCTACCCGGGGGGCACACCTGATTGTTACTGTGGGTGTACATAGGATGAGGGTTTCACCTGACACTTATACACATTTGCTAGGCCTGCACTGCTATGTGAGATACTCCATTTCAGTCTGTACTGTTGCCTATCGTACTGGCTTGAGGCATACTATTGTACTACAGATCTTAGCTTCCAATTTCACGTATATTAGTTTGCAACTTCATAGCCTACCCAACACACATCACACTGCCTGGCCTGCTGTTATCTGTCTGCATAGGCCTGGGGGGAAGTTACTCATATGCCTCTTCAGAGGGCATGATACAGCATCTGTTTGTGTTTGCATTAGTCTACAATTGTACTGCTGTGTCTGTGCCAGTGAAATGCTGTCATGGCTTAGTGGTTCAGTACTGTGACTGTAGTGCACAGTATCCTGAGTTTGAGCCCTGCCACTGCTTTTTATTTTCCTGCTGGGCAGACCAGACTGCTTAAGGAGCAGTAAAGCAGGTGTGAGCGTGTTTACCTGACTTTGCTCAACTTTGCCCAACCTTGCCCGACTTTGCCCAACATTGCCCAACATTGATCAACGTTTCCCGACGTTGCGCTAGTTAGCGCGGTGCGCAGCTCCATGCATTTGTGTTTAAATATGCTAAATAGTGGTAAAATGTGCTTAACAGTGCTTTATATTTCTTAAAATAGGGCAATCATGCCTCAGGTGGTGCTGCAGGGCTGCCTATGTCGGATGCACATAGTACACTCCCTATACATGTTTGAAAACAGGTAGTGTCAAGTTAGGCATCCCTTTTATTGTATGTGCGAGTCAGAGAGAGGTGTCATTTCCAGGGTTCCTACTGAGTCAGTGTATGTGCTATGCATTGCCTCTTTGCCAAGGCCAAGGCATACTGGGCACACCTCCTTCTGCCTTCTGGGGCAGGCTCAGGTTGTTCCTCCTCCGAGTCACGCTGTGCCTGTGCAGGCCTTGGCAATGGTAGGGGGCTGTTTGGCCCTGCCCCATGCTGTTCCTGCTGCAGCTGTTTTCACAGGATCATATTGTGTAGCATGGCACATACCATGACAATTTGGTTACATGTAGTTAGTGAGTACTGCAAGGCTCCACCAGATGTGTCCAGGCACCGGAACCATGACTTGAGCATCCCAAACACACGCTCAATAATGTTTCTTGTTTGTGCGTGTGCCTCATTATGGAGTTCTTGTTTGGGTGTGTGTGCATTTCTGATGGGTGTCATCAGCCACGGCTCCAGTGCGTATCCAGCATCCCCCATTAGGTGACCGTCAGGGATGTCCCCACTGGCAAATGTCTGGTACAGCTGCGTCAGATGCCAGATGTGGGAATCGTGATAGCTTCCAGGGCAGCCAGTACACACATTCATTATTATGCCCTGGGCATCGCACACGACCTGGCGGTTGATGGAGGGGAAGCCCTTGTGGTTGATGTAGACCTTACCTCACTCACTGGGTGGTGCTTTGATGTGTATGTGCATGCAGTCTATTGCACCCACTACCTCAGGGTATTCTGCTATTTGGTGGAAAAGATGCATATTGCTGGCCAATGCCTCACGGGAATGGGGAAATATATGTGGTCACCAAAATGTGCTGACATGGCATCCAGGAACTGGTGCAGTACCCTGGATGCTGATGCCTGTGAAACCCCCATCATATCACCAGTTGGTCTCTGGAAGGTACCTGTAGCTAATATTCATAGGCCAACACATACCTTGGTATCCACTGGGATGGATTCCCCTCTGTTGGTTCTGTGTGTGAGGCGTGGCCGGCATAGCTCAACAATTTGCTGCAGGAGGTCTCTGTCCATTCTATAGCACTCCACTATCTCCAGTTCATGTAGCTCCTGGTAGGTTACCCTGGGTCTATGCACTCTTCTCCATCTCCTCACTGTGGGTTGCTCAGCAGCATTCACAACATCACCACCATCAGCATCTTGCACATGTTGGTTTATGATAGCAATAGGAGCCCCTAACATTTTGTCTGACTTAAGCTTTCTAAGTTTTCACTCTTTGTATACTGCAGTGTTGCAGAGTTCTTGGGAAAAAACAGGGTAGACTACTGTTTGCAGAGTTTAAAGTGCTGGGCTGGGCTGGGCTGGGCTAGTCTACTGCCTGTGTAATTGGCTGATTCTGATATATTTCACCTGGCAGCTCTGCTAGTTCTCCTTGGTTAACTTCCTACTACTTATTTTCCTTCCTTTTCCCTTTCTGTTTCTGCCCAGGGCAGCACCACGCAAACAAGCACAAACACGTGCACACGGGCGTACACGCACACACACGCTGTGTGCCCGTTTGCAAGAAATTTCAGATATATCCACGGCGTATGCCTTTGGTTTCTTGTTTTCAGCTAGAACAACTGTAGACACGCCTCTTGTAATCCTGAGCAACTCAGGGCAAACACAAGCCACTGTGCTGCAATAAGCTTACAGTCTTTCAGACATACCTCCTCATGATGTCACCTATCTTCTACTCTACTACTCCCCTACTCCTACACTTACACTCTAGGGAAATGGCTCACATGCCGGGGAAAACTGGGATTCACTATCCTTATCCTCATTTGCATAGGATTGCCTACTAATGCTTGGTTACATCTCTCACACTGAGCTTCCCCTCTTAGCAACCACTACTCAGTGGCCATGTTGTTTTCAGCCTGCCATTCTCCTGCATGGCAGAACAAGCTTTTTAGTGAAAATGCCCATTTTTGGCTATTTTTCAATTTTTTTCATTTTATTTAAAGCACCGCACATGTTCAGCTAGAACAACTGTAGACACGCCTCTTGTAATCCTGAGCAACTCAGGGCAAACACAAGCCACTGTGCTGCAATAAGCTTACAGTCTTTCAGACATACCTCCTCATGATGTCACCTATCTAATACTCTACTACTCCCCTACTCCTACACTTACACTCTAGGGAAATGGCTCACATGCCAGGGAAAACTGGTATTCACTATCCTTATCCTCATTTGCATAGGATTGCCTACTAATGCTTGGTTACATCTCTCACACTGAGCTTCCCCTCTTAGCAACCACTACTCAGTGGCCATGTTGTTTTCAGCCTGCCATTCTCCTGCATGGCAGAACAAGCTTTTTAGTGAAAATGCCCATTTTTGGCTATTTTTCAATTTTTTTCATTTTATTTAAAGCACCGCACATTTGCGCGGCGCTGCGCTACGTTTAAACATCGGCGATCGGGGGAAAATGGATTTTAAGGATTTACAACATTTGCAAATGCCAATGGCCTTATATTTGGCCATTGGCATGCTTCCTCAACTAGATGCATCCTTTATTTGGAGCTGTCATAGCTCCGTTTAGCTATTTGCAGAACGATACTCCATTACCAACGAAGTACATTTCTGCAAATAACACTACTCTTACACAAACAGGTTAGTGTTTCCTGGATTGCAAATTTACCTCATTTGCATAGCTTTCAGCAGCAAATGAGGTAATTTGCATACCATAACACTGTCTGTGCAAGAGTAGCTTTAGAAGCTCTCATGCACTCCCCTGCTGGCTATTGCTGGATCACTCAGCAGACATATTGGCTGCCTGCCATCTTACACTACTCTTAGACTCTGTGCAAGCCTTTGTAAATCCGGCCCATAGTGTGCACCTCACCTTGATATGGTTATTACTTTTGTTCTGCGAGGTTGTCTCCTTTCTTTGTATTTTTTGATCTTCACAATGGGGCTAGGCAAGGCCCAGGGGAAAGATGCCCCCCCCCCCGTTGTAGAAGGAAGTAGCAGTCCATAAAATTCACAAAAACTGATAGGCCAAAGAAGAGCCATAAAGATGATGGAATGGACTATTGAGGATAAGAAAAAAATATGTATTGTTACTATTATGCAAAAAGCCCAGAATTTCCAGACATAGGATATACAAAAACATTAAGAGAGAAATTAGAGGAAAGAAACATACTTCCACAAAAAAATGTCAGAAGCTTCAAATAAAAATTTGTGTTCATTAATACAACAGATTTGTGAAAAACATTATATAGACCAAGAAACTTTGATCTGTTTGGAAAAAGAAGCATCTGAAGAAGTGTGAAAATATGAACAACAAAACCTAGAGATTTTTGAAAAGTATAAAAAAAATATGGACATGGGAAAGAAAGAGAGACTTGAAATGGTGCAATATTTATGCAAAGTTGAAAGCCAAACTAATCAATATAAAAGAGGCAGCACCAAAGATATTTGAAGAGAAATACAGGCAATGGCATCCAGATATGGAGAATTTCACAGTAAAAAATAATATCAAAAGAGAAAATGAAAGAAAGAATATTAGTAAAGTAAAAGTTAAAAAAATAGAATCTGAAGTCATGGAATGCTTGCGAAGTAAAGGATTTGGTGCAGAAGGTATAACACAGGTTACGTCACAGCATGATAGAACAAGTCCCCAAAGTAAGAAGAAACAGGAAGATTAGGCGACATCTGAAGAAGAAATATGGGCATGGGAAAGAAAACAAGATTTAATGTGGTATAATATTTATGCAAAGGAGAAAGCAAAATTAATCAATACAAAAAGAGCAGCACCAAAAATAAAGAGAAGAGAAATACAGGCAAAGGAATTCAGACATGGAAAACTTTACATTACAAAAAATAAGACGACAAAGAGGAAAACTAGAAAAGAAGATTAGTAATGGAGAAGTTAAAGAAATAGAAACTGAGGTTATGGAGTACCTGTGAAGTGAGGGATTCAGTGTAGAAAATCTAACTCAGAAAGCACCATAGCAAGATAGAGCAACAGACATCCAAATTAAGGAGAAACCAGTGGAACAGAAATAACTGGGCAGTTGCCATATGCCTTCCGACGATGTATAAACAATGATGTATAAACTATACACGGTAATTGATAATGACAGAGTTTATAGTCATTTAGAAGAAAATTCAATCATGGCAATAGAACAAGGGGGTAATAAAAGAAAGTCAAAAGGATCATCTGTTGCTAAATAAAGTCATAATGGAGAACTGTAAGAAAGGGGAGAAATCTAAGTAAGGCATGGATTGATTACAAAAAAAGCATTTGATAGTATCCCACACTAATTATTATTCCAGCTATAAAAATTCAAAGGGGGATATTCCAGGGTGAATCCCTGCCACCGCTGCTGTTCTGTATTGCCCTTAACCCTTTAAGCAGTCTACTTAACAGATTAGGCCATGGCTATAATTTGGCTCCTAGAAAACAACAAAGTGTAAAGAACTCACATCTTCTCTTTGTTGATGATTGAAAATTATATAGCTCATCAGATGAGGAACTGAAAGCACAAATGCAAGTAGTCAAAACTTTTTCAGATGATACAAGAATGTAATTTGGTCTTGATAAATGTGCAAAAGCAACCTTTAAAGCAGGAAAACTACAGCACCAAGAAAACATCTGTTTGGGACAAGAATGTGATATAAAAGAACTTGAGCAAGAGGGAGTGTATAAATATTTGGGAATTGATGAAAGATCAGCAATAAAACATGAACAAATGTGAATAAAATTTAGTAAGGAATATTTTAGAAGACTTAAATTAATCCCAAAAACAGCATTGATGACTAGGAACAAAATTCAAGATATAAACCAATTTGCTCTTCCTATCCTAACTTATAGTATTGGAGTGACTGACTGGCCCCAAAATGTGTTGGATAGATTAGACAAAAAAACAAGAAAGATGTTTCATACTCACCAAATGATTTATAAAAATCAGTGCATACCAAGATTATATATTCTGTGTTCCGAAGGAGGTATGGGCCTCTTTGAAATTGATTACATGTATAGGTCTGCAATTGTGAGACTGCACACATATCTGCTGACCTCACTAGACCCAAACTTAGTGAAAGTTTTGAAACATGAGGAGAGTAAAACTAAGATGACTTCCCTGCTTAGTCCAGCAGAAGCATATCAGCGTCAAGCAGGAATCAAAATTAAACCAGTAGTAGATAAAAATCAGGCAGCAACTGAATGTGCCAAAAACAAAAAAAAATAATATAAGGTGAAGGATCAGATGAGAAGGCTAGAAATGTGGAAAATGCATAAATATAGTTGCAAGTACAGAAAACTTCTGGGAGAACCTCATGTTGATCAAGATGAATGCAGGAATGGTTAAGGAGAAGCAAATTCAAACCAAATGATGAATGGTTAATATTGGCAGCCCAAGATAGTGGACTACTTACACACCGGTTTATAAAGTCCATTGAACATGTGGGAGAAACAGACAAATGTAGGTTTTGTAAAACAGAATTGGAAACAGTCGCACACCTTGTTGCTGGTTGCAACATACTAATGGCAGGAGGACTGTATACTGAAAGGCATAATAATGTGGCAAGACTGTCGCACTGGGGATTGTGCAAACATTATGGTATTGAAGTGATTGAAAAACACTAGAAACATAGGCCACAAAGCATCATAGAAAATGAAGTCTGCATCACATGGGATCACCCATTACCAAACGTTCAAAAGATAGATGCGAGAAAAACAGATATAGTGGCCCATGAAAAGAAGACAAAAGCAGCACTGATCATTGAAATGACTACATCCAAGGAGAAACCAGTGGAACAGAAATAACTGGGCAGTTGCCATATGCCTTCTGACGATGTATAAACAATGATGTATAAACTATACACCGGAATTGATAATGACAGAGTTTATACAGAGAAACACAAAGTCATAAAATATCAAGATTTCCAGGCAGAAATGAGAGCAATGTGGAAGAAAGATACCCAGACAGTTCCAATAGTGGTAGGAGCAATGGATCTTATAAAAAAGAATCTACAGTCATATTTAGATATGTTACTAATACATGTAACTCCATATGAATTGCAGAAGGAGTCATTACTGGCGCATTGTGGGTGCTGCGAAGGGCACCTCTGGCTGACATCAACAATTGAAACAATACTAATTTCATGATCTTTAATCATACTTTTACTTAGGAATGGGGTCCATTCCCATAATGGTATTAAAAACCCAAAAGATTTGGAGAAATTAGAAAGAGAAAGGCGAAAAAAAATTCACAGCCAGAACTCTTTGAACAACCTTAATATTTTTGACAAATAACACCAACGGTAACGAATACCAAACTACTAGAAGTCATGTAGACAATAGCTTAAAATTTGACCTGCATATCTTGCAGGCCATCAAGAAAACTCTTCAGAAATTGTGCTTCCTGTAATGAAGCAAATCCTCCTTCGATGATACATCAAGAAAATCCTTAGCATTATCCTACCTTGGATAACAGGTAAAAATAACTCGAGGGTAAGATTGGGAGCAAAACAGAAAATTTGAAAAAAACAAACAAAATACTCCCAATGTGCACAAGACTTAGTTTTAATAAAAAGAAAAAAGAAAAGTAAGTGCTTTCGCAAACATACACTGTCGCTTCATCAGACTAAAACTTTAAAATGCATCAAATGTTTAAATAGGAATGAATAGAACCAATTTGTTCCAATTAATTAATCAGTCAGATAATAAAATTGGTAGATGCAATTTAAATAAAACGCACATACTTAATTTTAGAACTTACAAAAATGTATATGCAACTTGCAAAAATATATATATAAAAAAGTACAGTTGTGTACCTACCATAAATGTAGATGTTTGAGTGTATTCACTGTTGCAGTCATTACTCTTGGGTTATCCTGCTGGCAGGCTACCCTCAGTCGGCCAGAATTCCAAAGTCTAGGTCCAGTGTCGGTTGCTGTTGCCTCTTTCCTGACGTCAGTGCGCCAGACGCCATTTTCTTCAGTTTTTCTTGCCCCAGATATCAGGTGCCCCCAATTGGTAGGCTGAAAAATATGCCAATAAAAAAGCATGCACAAAAATAACATTTCCTTCATCTACAAGCAAATACACCAAATAGGTTGTATAGGATAGAGAAGTGCAGATAAGTCTCAGCAAAGAAAAGGGGGATGGTGGGTGGGTAACCTGGACTGCAACAGTGAATACACTCGAACATCTACATTTATGGTAGGTACACAACTGTACTATGTTCATCGTGTTTCACTGTTGCAGTCATTACACTTGGGTTGAATCCCAAAGCTGAGGAAGGGTGGCTAGGCTAAATAGGATTAGGAGAGGCTATGAGGCCCTGCAGAACTGCAGTTGCAAAGCCTGCTCTGGACTTAGAGTAAAGAGGTAAGTGGTAGTGCTTTGTGAAGGTGTGCACTGAACTCCAAGTTGCAGCCTCTAAGATATCTTTGGTTGGTACTCCTCTGAGGAAGGCTGCTGAAGTGGCTGCTGCTCTGGTGGAATGAGGCCTAATGCCCTTAGGCACTGATTTGCCATGCTGAAAATAGCAGAAATGGATGTAATGGCCTATCCATTTAGAAATAGTCTGTTTTTAGATAGCCTTTCCTTGTGATGCTGCAGCATATGACACTAAAAGTTGCTCAGTCTTTCTGAAAGCTTTAGTTCTGTCCAAGTAGAAGTGTAACTGCCTGTGTATGGCCAAAGAATGCAGAATTTTCTCAGCCTTGTTCTGTGGATTAGGATAAAAGGTTGGCAAGTGAATGGTTTGGTTAAGGGCCACACTGGACACCACCTTAGGCATAAATGTAGGGTTTGTCCTTAGAGAAACCCTGTCTGGATGAAAAATGATGAAAGGTTCCACAGCCATGAGTGCTTGTAACTACGAGACTCACCTTGCAGAGGTTATTGCTAGGAGCAGAGCTGTTTTCCAGAATAAGAATTTTATATCTACTGTTGATGCTGGCTCGAAAGGAGGCAGTGTGAGTTTTTCCAAAACATAATTGAGGTTTCAGGCCGAAATTGGTGCTCTCCTTGGAGGCCTAATGTTTTTGGCCCCTCTGAAGTACTGCCTTATTAAAGGATGAGAAAAGATAGGTGGTTCCGTATTGTAATGGGCTGAAATGGCAGAGGCATGAATCTTAATTGATGAGAAGGAAAGGCCTTTGTTCAGCATCTCAATTAGGTATTGCAAAATCTGAGGGATATTTGGTACACACGTGTCAATGCCTTGTTCCTAGTTCCAAGCACAGAATATCTTTCATTTTTCTGCATAAGATTTTCTGGTGCTGGGCCTCCTGGCCTCCAAGATAACATCCATAACAGCTTTTGAAAGAGGAGTGTTCTGAATGGCTACATTATCCGCCATGCTGCCAGATTTAAGGTCCTGAGTTGGCTGTGCAGGATCTGATTGTTTTGTTGGGTCAGCAAGTGAGAAGTTTGAGGCAATATCCATGCTGGACCTTGAGACAAGCTCTTTAGGATTGGGTACCAGTGCTGGCGTGGCCAGTCTGGTGCAATCAGTATCATTTTTGGCTTCTCTTGTCTGACCTTTAGGAGTACCCTGGGAAGGAGAGGCAGTGGGGGAAAAGCATATACTGTTAGATTTTTCCAGCTGAAGGATAGGGCGTCCACTTTCCATGCTTGCTTGTGATAAATCCTTGTGCAAAATCTCTGTAATTGGCAGTTGTGAGGGGAGGCAAATAGATTTATGTCTGGGCATCCCCATTTCCTTATTATCATGCTGAAGACTTGTGGATCCAGTTTCCATTCGTGGGGATCCACAAGGTTTCTGCTTAGTTCGTCTGCCAGAGTATTTGTTTTTCCTGGCAGGAATTGTGCTTGCAGGTGGATTTGAAAAGCCAATGCTGTGTCCCATAAGGTCATTGCTTGTCTGCAGAGGGGGTAGGAATGTCTACCTCCCTGCTTGTTTATGTACCACATGACCGTAGTGTTGTCTGTCTTTATCAGTAACTGTCCTGGATGACGCAGGTCCTTGAAAGCTGTCAGGGCATTCTGAACAGCTAGCATCTCTTTTTGATTGATGTGAAGATGCATCTGGTTTGCAGGCCATGTGCCCTGAATACATTTTCCTGCCATATGGGCCCCCCAGGCATAATCTGATGCATCCATTGTCAGTGTCTGTCTGGCTATGCGTAAACTGAATGGTAGACCCTTGTTGTGGTGACAGGCTTCTGCCCACCATCAAAACTCCTGTTGCAGGCAGGGGATGAGTGCAATTACTGTCTCCAGGCTGTGGCAATGCTGAGTCCAAACACTTTTTAGGTACCATTGTAGTTTCCTCATATGCAGTCTGGCATATGGAATTAGTAGAATGCAAGATGCCATGAAACCCAAGGCCTGCAGGATTTTCCTTGCAGATCAGTGGGTTTTTGTTGCCAATTTCTTGAAGTAAGTAGTCAGATGCTTTTGTTTGTCTGGCGTGAGATAAGCCATCTGGGCAGTTGTATTTAAGCTTGCACCCAGGAATATTATCTCTTGAGAGGGCACTAGTTTTGATTTCTTTTCGTTTACTGTGTACCCTAGGCCAATTAGTAATCTTTTTACAAATGCCAGATGCTTCAGAAGAATGTCTTTGTTCTCTGCTTGAATTAGGCAGTCGTCCAAGCAGGGATATATTTGAATTCCTTTTTGTCTGCAAAACACAATTACTGGTGCCATGCATTTTGTGAAGACCCTGGGCGCAGTAGATAAGCCAAAGGACAGTGCAGAGAACTGGTAATGCATTGAGCCAGCTATGAATCTGCGGTATCTTCTGCAAGATTGCCTGATTGGGACATGCAGGTCAGCCTCTTTTAGGTCCAAAGTTACGAGCCAAGCCTTCTTGCCCAGCATAGGCAGTAATTGCTGTAGAGTCAACATCTTGAATTTTGGAACTTCCAGAAATGTATTTGAAATTGACAGGTCCAGTATTGGTCTCCAGGTTTTGTCCTTTCTGGGTACTAGAAATAGTCTGGAGTAAAATCCTTGCCCCTGCTCTTGTTGTGGTACATGCTGAATGGCCCTCATGTCCATGAGGGCTGTAATTTGTTTTTGTGCCTCTGCCCATTGATTGTGTGGCAGGTCTGGCATACCTTTTGACCTTGGTAGGGTGTGAAAATGGAACCTGTAGCCTTGAGACACTATGTTCAGGACCCATTTGTCTTGGGTAACCATTTGTCAATTTGATGAAACAAGTGCTAGTTTTCCCCCTAAGGGGTCTGCCAAAAGAAAAGTGCTTGGATCTGGTAGAGGTAAGTAATTGGGACTGTTTCCTGTAAGGTTGTGATTTGTCTTCTCCGCTTTTGGAGGTAGGAGCACCCCATTGTTTAGGCCTGTATGAGCCTTGGGACTGAGATCTGCCTCTGGGACACCTGTATCTGCCTCTTTGTGGTCTGTCTGACACTGGAAAGGACCAATTTTTAGAGGGCCAGTTCCTGCTAAACCTGGGTGGCTGCACCTGTAAGAAATCCTTGACTGTCTGCATGGATTTTGCTTTATCCTCCATTTTTTTCAACATCTCTTCTGCTTTAGTACCAAACAAAGTATCATGCTGTAATGGTGCATCTAATAATTTTGCTTTAACATGATCAGGCAGATTCCGTTGCTTTAACCAAGCATGCCTTCTAATAACTGAACCTGTAACAGCGGCCCTGCAAGAGGCCTCCAGTGAATCATAACCACATTGCAAAGTATGCTTTCCCACTTGTTCAGCTGCATGCAATAAATCCTGCAATTCCTTGTCCTCTGAACCTTCAGTATTTGTCAACAATTTCTGTTTAAGCAGTGACATTAAATATTGCTGATATTTAAGCATATGAAACTGACAATTTAAAGCCCTTACAGCCAGGGTAGCAGAAGTGTAGACTTTTTCCCCCATCTGTCTAGAGCCCTAGAATCCCTATCAGAGGGGACAGGGTTTTTTGCAGTGGAAGCTTTAACCCCTTTGGGACCCTGAGATGTACTTTCTGGGTCAGTAGTGGGGTTTTTATATAGGAATTTATGAGAATCCGGGACCCTATAGTACTTGTCTGGCTTAGCAGGTGCAGGGGGTAAAGAGTCAGGGGATAGGCCAGACTCTGAAAATACATCATCTACAATAGCCAGGACAGGTGGAATAGCAAGGGGTTTGTGCTGAGGAAGTAGCAGAAAGTCTCTGAACCTTTTCTTAGATTCAGAATAATCTTGGCTCTCCGAGTAGAAATGCTCCCTCATGGTATGCAGGTTTTCCCCAAAAGAATAATCCTCAGGAGGAGAGGCTGAAGGAATGGATTCTTCAGCATCAGAATCCTCATAGGGAAGCATGGAGTAATCCTGTTCAGAAGAGGAATCAGAGGAAATAGAAACCTGATCAGAAGAATCATACTCTGTCTCTTGCCCAGGCCTCTTATCAGGAGGGGGATGGGAGCCCCTGATCAAACTAATTAGGTCTTCGGCCATTTTGAGCATCTGTTTTTTAGGCATGGAAGTCTGAGAAGGAGAATGCTGTACTTGTTTCTTTGTCTTTAGAGCTGCTTTAGTCTTTGTCTTTGAAGCTGAAGATGGCTTAATATATAGTTGTGTAGGTCTGAAGACACCCTCAGAAACCGATGCCTGCTCAGCGGCTCCAGACCCATCTGAGGGAATGATTTCCGAGTGTCCAATACCTTGAGTTTCCAGAGGCCCATTTGGCTCCACGTGGGAGTCAGAAGCATCCTGTGGCTCTGAGGTAGCGTGTGCCAGGGGCTGCGAAAGCACCTCACTGAGAACCGCCGATTGGCCTAGCAGAGGCTTTGTCGTTGGTTTTGGACCTCGGATGCCTATCCTTTTCCTTGTCCTTGCATTTTTTGTAAACTCCGGTTGTCGGCTGGTCTGACGGCATTATATAATTAAATCTTCAGCCAAAGTAATGAAATGCAAAATGGAACCGACGCTTGATAGTGCGTTGGTTAAATCTAGCACAAAACCGACAGCTAGCAACGTTGTGATCAGGGCCTAGGCAAGGAATACAGTAAGAGTGAAAATCCTTATGAGGTATTTGCTTCCCACAAGAAATACAATTGTTAACTTTTTCTGACATCGGTCTGGAGCAAGAGGGTACTTAGCTTTAATGAAGACTTTGGTTCTGAAATTCGGATTTGAAAATCTCAGGAGTCGGCCGACTGGCACTTGCAAACTGCTTTTGCTTTGGGCACCACACGGCAAGAAAGACTGAAGAAAATGGCATCGGCTGCATCTTTTATACCCCTGGTGCACTGACGTCAGGGAAGAGGCAACAGCAATCGACGCTGGACCTAGACCTTGGAATTCTGGCCGACTGAGGGTAGCCTGCCAGCAGGATAACCCAAGAGTAATGACTGCAACAGTGAAACACAATGAACAACACATATATATGTATATAGAGATAGATACTTCTATCTAAAACTAATGTTTAAGCCTTTTGAGTTTCAAAAAGGGTTTCACAGAAAAAGCACCATTTAGTCCTGGAAGTTTTTCAGCATCCAACAATAAAATCCATTTCTGTTCCAATGCTTCAACTTTTGTTTCTATATTGCCCCCTCGTGGGCTAGCATTCAATGATTGAATAACAAAAAATTTAAAAGTATGTGTTTTGTCAATAGCCATGACATGGTTTGCTAAGGCATTACTCAACTTTTGATTGTGAATGTCTCTATTATGTTCTAATATTCTATCTTTTAATAGTCGATTTGTTTTACCTACATAAAAAGCATGGCATTGCTGACAAAAGGCAAAACTAACTATATTTGACGTACGACAATCTGCATAGTGTTTAGCATTTATAGTAAATTTTCTAGTGGGATGTATATATACATAGCTGGAATAAATATATTGACAGGCAGAACAATTTCTCTATATATCACCCTACTAAATAAATTAGAGGCATGCGTTAACAAATAGCCAAGTCTGCAGCAAATTTATCCTTCTATATACACTACTGCTTAACACACGTCTATATCAGAACATCAAAACTGACAAAATTGAATACTCACATGAGAGAAAAATCACGTCCTCGAAGTTTATTAATTTTGTTTGTGGTACAGTGAAGATCAGGATTTTTGCCCTTTCCTCACTATAGTGCGATCTTGGAGTAGGTCTATATATTTAGTGGGGGGTGTGGGGGGGGGCACAGCCCCCCACAATACCATTGTCGAGTACATGAATATTCGCTCATGTGAGCCTTCGATGCTGTCAGTTTCCATGTTCTGATATAGACGCGCTTAACACTAATGAAACTCAATTGACTAGAACTGCCTAATTACCTTGCATTCACTCAAATTCAAATTGCCCCCAAAATAATACACAAACCACACACATGTCCTTCTCTACAAAACATTCTCAGGCACTACTCCCCACCACATTGCCTTCACTCAGGTAATCAGAGCCTACCAATAATTTATAAGTTCTGTAATAGAGCTGGAGACTCACTATACTTGTCCTATGTTACCAGACAGTGGAGCTCCCTACCTCTCCCACTAAAACAGATCATCTGTGCTTCTAGCTTTAAGCCAAACCTAAAACAGCATCTAGACTCCTCCTGGCTCTTTTTCTTGTTCACACCCTGACTGACTCTCTCTGTCTCTCAAATCTCTAGACTATCACCAACCCCTAACTTTTCAACTCTCCTACCTTATCCTTTAAATGCACATAAATCCTATCGATATTTATAACTGTATACTGCCTTCCATCACTCCTTTGTTAATGAAATGTGTATATTGCTGCATTTGTAAATGTAACCAGTTTATTGTTGTATAATACTCCTACAGAAATCAACTTGTATTAATCTCTGCCTTGATTGTATTACCCACTGGATGATTCTAAAACCCCATTTCTACTGTTAAGGAACTGATTTCTTTCTGTAAATTCTTTGTAATTTTTATAACTTTAATAGAGTTTTTCTCCCTGGGCCTCCTCTGAAAATGGGCCTGAGTGCCTGATTGGGCCACCCAATAAACAAAAGACAATTAATTCATTAATTAATTATAAAATAGGGAAGGATGTCAAGAATCGTTACTGGTTGTGAGAGAATTTGTGGATGGTATTATAAGTAAAAGGGAGGATGTGAAACGTATGGTAAGTGACATTAGCAAGGCATGTGATATCATTGGACATGATGCTTTGTGGAATATTACGGAGGAGTATGGAAAAGGAAATAGTATAAGGGAAGTGTGTATGTTAGCATATCAAAATAATAGAGTGAGAGAGTTAGTGAATTGGTGGCTAAGTAAAGAAATATGCATGTGTGTGTGTGCTATAAGACTAGGATGTCCTGTGAGTGAAATATCATTTGCACTAGTAATGAAGGCAGTAGTGAGTGAAATAGCTTATTAAATGAACAATGTTAGATTTGTGATTAGATATGTGATGTAAAAGGAGATGGATAATTTCAACAGCCTGACATGCACAGACAATATAGTTGTAGATGCTAAGATGAGGGAAGTGTTGATTTGTCTTAGTGGATATTTAAATGAAATGGGCATGACCTTGAATACAGATCAAAGTAAGGTTTTGGGTGATGTGGTGAAAAGTGGTGGTGTGTGTTTTCAATGAATGAAGTGTTTTTTCTAAGGATAATATTTTGGAAAATTATGTATTTATGATGCAATGGGAGGTTTTGATAAAATAAATGAAAGAAATGTCTGATGTGGAGGACATATAGATTAGTGTTTAAGAAAAAGGCTTATCTGGGCAGTTATGTGTTAATTGGAAAATAAGATATATGTCAAATATTTATATGATCCCTGAAAAACATGAAAAGGAAATTGTGCTATTGGTGTTTTCTTTCACATGGGGTTAAAGATTAAACCCAATGAAAAGAGGTGTGTTGTATATGAATGAAAATGAAGGTGGATTGGTGTTACTAAATCCAGTTGTTTATTCTGCTTCTTTGAACTTGTATAGAGTATTAAAGTTGGTAAGGAAGAGAATGAGAAATGAAAATTGAGGATGTTTAAATATAAGTGCAAAAAGTTCTAGGAAATGATGAGAATAAGAAAAAGAGCAAACAAACATTTAAATGAAGAAATTAAAAAATTATCAAGAAAAATACTAACTTGGAAAATAAACATTTATGATATAGAGAAAAATAAAAGCATCGGTATAATAATGTGATGAAACTATATTATGAGACTCCATGGGAAAATTTATTAGAAGACTAAAGCCATTAAAGTCAAGAAAAAGTGATATACCAAGACAGTAGACTGTCAAGCTTTCCTATGGAGACTGATAATAAATACATTACCAGTAAAGGGGACTGTACCATATAAAAAGAGAGTTGAAAGAGTGTGTTTATTTTGTGGGGAGGAAGAGACAACAGATTATGCTTTTTTTTAAATTTTTTTGCAATGTTAAAGAGAGGTGAAATTCTGGAAAAAGCGTGAAGAAATAGTTTTTGTGTGAATATTAATGACATAAACAATATACATACAAATATGATAATAAATGGATATTATAAGACCAAGAAGAAAAAATATGTGAGAAGAGTAGATAATTTATTTTAGGTAATATGGGTTATTAGGAAGATATGACTTAATGAAATTTTGTTTAATCGAAAATGGATTTTAGCAGATATATTGCTGTGGAAAAAGGAGTGGGGGTCAATTATGGAAGAATAATAATGAAATAGCTATAAAAATGATAAATAGTAAAAATATTGTGTTTTTATGTTGTACAAACTAAGGGAAACCTACTCTTTTTGATAGGTGCCACTGGATTCTTTACATCAAACTGAGCTATCACCAAATCAGGCAGATGTGGCCACGGTTTAACACCTCATCGAAAAGATGGCACACCCAGGAGTGCAGCACCCCTCCCCCCCCATGCTTCACTCCTGATGTGGAAACAGAATCCACAGCCTTCTGCAGAAAAGGCAAGTGTGCTAACTGTTGCACCACTGACAGTAACCTTCTCCCCTTCAGTATTGCAAACAATGCCACTACATTGTCAGACTATGCGAGTTTCATGTTATCCTCTTTGTTACCATGGGTACTTGTTGTCATCACATCTATGCTGCTTTGTTGTACTAGAAGAACATACAAAAGCAGGAAAACACACAGCATCATTGTCTTCTCACAAATATGCATTCATATCCCCTTTGGTACATATAGTACTGCATATTAAAATGCAAATATAACATATTTAACATAAATGCCTTATTATGTAGATTGCAGTAGTTGAATATCATATGTGCCTGGAAAGGCATGTATGCAACTTGTCCTTTGCCATTCAAATGCAATGGAGTTTACTATACTGTACTGTAATGGACATTACTACCTAGCATGCCTTCAAATTACACACAGGTTCTTGGTTACAACACAGCTTAAACATCTAAGCTACCCTAGTGTAAGAGAAGCCACTCCCTATGACTGACAATTTTTGCCAATACTCCTCAACCTCAATAAGATGCTTTTTTGTGGATTTCCCACCCTCTGTGGTAGACCTGTCTGCCACAATGTACAATACTTTTTCCTTTGTAATGGAGTATTATATCAGTAATCATTCATGTAATCTGTTCCAGAGATCTGTTATGGTCACCAAAGCATTCACACCCTGCATCAGTCCCTGTAAATCTGGTCCTGATATGGCTTGTCTGCACTGGCTTGATGCCTCCCTTAGGTGACCATGTCAGTGCATGTATACTTCTGAGTAAAATGCTTCCACTGTGACTTATTGAACACATTTGGCCAGGAAATCAATGGAATGAAAAAACAAACTGTAAACATGTTTTGCAAGGAGTGGGTACCCCCCACTTGCACTCCTATGATAGAGGTAAATTCCCTACACCTCCAAACCTATATATATATATATATATATATATATATATATATATATATATATATATATATATATATATATATATATATATATACCAACATCATGGTTGCACAAGTAGGAAAAAAGGGGGACATCTCTCAAAATAAAGAAATGTCTGCCAGCACACACTTTAAAACAACACCTGCTTCAATTTCCTATGGAAGACAGACTCTGGGGAGTTCAACTTCACCTAGATGTGCTCGACAAGTTGGTTCCCTATATATTTTAAACTTGATAAGCAGTAGTGTAGTTGGACAAAACATGTCATTCAGTATGAATATACAGGTGTACTGCCAAATGGTTATACTTATGCCCAACTCACTCCCTCCTTTATGCAGCTTCATATGTGATGTAATTGATGCTTTAGCACAGTCCCTCATTTTTCTACTGCATCTTTCTCCACAGGCTGCTACATCCATTTATGTACTTGATTATAAGATGTAGTTAGTGCAGTGCACAGGCTTCTTAATTACACATATATTGAAGCATTTGCCTTAGTGTGATTAACATCCACCACAAGATTTGTTGGTCTTACCGATGTACTTTAAGCAAAATTCATAAAGGTAGCATTTTTGAATTCAGAGATAGTCCTACCATGATGCTTTTGCATGAAGACAGCATCATGGGGCCTGTCTTTGGGGCAGTGCTAGATGATAATGAGGCAATCCAGGGGAGATGCATATGTTGATTACCTTCCAGAAAAGCATCCATCACTCACTTGTGTAGTACAGCCATTTCTTGTACCCTGTGGTAGTGGCCAAAAGGACATAATCATCTATTGCTTGGGAGTTTATGGTAAGTTAGGTTTAGGAGATGTAGCGTGAGTGTATGTGAGAAGCTGCAGATGTGAGTTTTTCTTGCAGTATGTGTGTTTGCCTGATAGATAGTTGGAGAGTTAAGGGGAAAGTTAGACAGGTGTGTTTGCGTGTGTGTGTGTGTGTGTGTGTGTGTGTGTGTGTGTGTGTGTGTGTGTGTGTGTGGATGGGAAGGTTGGGGCATAGACTAATGAGCAGTTTTTGCAGCATTGCATGAAGAAAAACACTAGTTACCTGGAAAAACACTTACTTGTACCTGAGTAGCACCTAAATGGTATTGGGACTAGGGGTGAGGGAACAACCAATCACCAGTAGAACACTTACACATGTATGACCAGTAGCTAAACATGACAGGGATCAGGGGAGGGGTGGGCTGGAGCACTAGCCACCAGAAAACTGTTACTCATGCCTGAACTGCACTTAAGCAGAACAAGGATTGGTGGTTGAGGGGAACCACTAGCCACCAGGGAGAAGTCCTTAAGTGCCTGAGCTGCATGTAAAGAACCTGGGGATGGGGAAGCACTAGACTCCAGGGTACAAAATATGGCACATCTGAAAAGCACATATTTAATAAAAAGTACAGGGGACCACTAGAATCTAGGAATAAGTAGTATTACATAAAGGTCCCTAAATAGGTTTTAGACCCTTCATTCTCTCACTGAGAATATTAGTTCCATGTGCCACCTCTAGACACAAGGGATTAACTTTTAATATAAATAAAAATATGAAGGGAAAATAGGGATTCAAACCATGCACCTTTGACAAAAGGCACCCCTACATTAACCTGATGTACTATCTGATAAATCAGATCAATGTTTATTTTTAATATGTATTGAGGATCTTGGGCATTATGCAATGGTAGCAACTTGTCGTGACATATGAGGAAAAGGGACAGAAAATGTTGGGCATACCTGTCATCCTTGTAGCATGCATTTACTGATGGATATGAAGTGTAAAACCCAAATGTCTGGTATTCAGGGCAGACTGTACTTATTCATGAATTACTATGTAAGGGGAAAAGGAGATATCATGGAATTTTTAGGTTAAGTAGAAAGTGTACGTGTCTGTTTCACTGCGTGCTTGTATGTGTCGGAGAGTGACTGGGGGGATGGGTGCCTGTGGCAACATGATGCAGACAGTACTGTTAACTACTGCAGGAAGTACTGACCTGTACTTCATGATACTTGTGTGATTCTAAAACATGCAAATTAGTCAATAATAATGTTTTACTCACTGTGGCTAATGCATCTATAAATCTCAAAAAAACACATAACGGAAACAGGTCCTTTTTGCTAGGGCTTTGGAGCTATTTATGAATCCCTGGGTTAGAGTTATCAGGGCCTTAAACGCTTATGATGAAAAGTGTAACAAGATGTTTGTTGCATTAAAGTTTAACACCTCAACAGAATATGTCTTAAGTTTATGTGTCTTCATAGGGTGTGTGATCAGAAACTTGACATCCAAGTGTTGAAAGAGTTGCTCTATAACAAAAATGCATTTTTGTTGAATGAAAATCAGGTTTGACCTTTTCCCAAATGCAGCCACAGCTACAGTGAAGTTTATATTAAGTTCAGATATTCAGGAGGGTACAGTTTAAAATAAGGAGTGAGACATTTGCCCTCATAGAAGAAATGTATTTTTAATAACTGCAATGATTACTTTTATTTCCATACAGAAAAGTTTTTGATGAATTAAGTTTGATTTCCTACTATGGAATAACACTCACAACATTTGTTTGTATAATATATATATATATATATATATATATATATATATATATATATATATATATATATATAGCAGTGAAACTAAGGAAAGGTAAAGGAATCAATCTGAGATCACACCATTTTCAGTACGAATGAATACCGTGTTCTGCATTAAGCACCACTGCCACTGAAATTAGTAGAGGATGCTTAAAAGAATGAATATCTTCTTCAGTTATACATGACTAGGAGTTGTTGAATGTGGCATGTAGGAGACTAAACTGAGAACAGAAGCATGGTGAAGTTATCTTGATATACGAAGCATATAGAATGCATTTTAATACCCATTACTTTGTATTACATGATTAACAGTCAAACCAGCTCAACAACATGTGCATGCAAAAAATAACAGGTAAGTCAAAATAAAACTTCACTTAGCTTTATTAGCCTACAAGCCAGCAAAGAATTCTCATTAAATTTTTCTTTGAAAAAGAAGCTCTCTGATTTCCTGTTTGAAGTAGCTGCTGTGGAAAGGAAGCCAGACAAATCATCTCCCTGTGGAGACTGTGCTTTGTAAAGATTAAAAGCTCAGTTTTTCCAAGCAGCCATTATTCTTTGAAATATAAAATGGAATACATTTGCAAAAAATTTTAATTACAGCTGATGACAAAAATGACAGTCCACTTCCCTTTTCTTTGACATTTATCACAATATTTTCCTTGAAGTGTCAATTGCAGTAACCAAAGCGCTTGATTTTCTGAAACTACATCTCAGTAAGCTGTCAACAAGTATGCTTTGCGCACTATCTTTTCATAACTAGTGAGTGGCAAAGTCAGAGTGGGGTCCTTTTCCACAAGCAGGGTGACAAAAGAAATCCACATCCCATGTTTTTACCCTCATCTTCCGCTTGCTCTTTGCCCCTGCTGCCAGTTCAACCAGTACATGCCCTACTTTGGGATCAGATTCTTTCAGATGTTGGGTTTTATTCTTCTTGGGTAAGAAATTAAAAAGACTGGTATAATCTTTCCCCAGACAGTCTCCTTAGGAACCTATGAAATACATCCCCATAAAGGTTTATCCCATTGTCCCAAAAGATTCTTTCCATTCTCTTTTCCCATTTCTGCATTGTCCCAAAAGATTCTTTCCATTCTCTTTTCCCATTTCTGTCTCCCTGAACTCTACCTGACCACTATTACTTTCCATCAATAGCACACCGTCTTACTTGCTGCACTGCAAGTGTAAAGACCTCCTTGTTTGTTCTAACAATTACCTTGTCTGCAGCAGATTTAGTGGCTACAAAAGCATCTAAAACATTATCTACTTATCTATTTTTGGATGCTGAATGGAACATGATTTCATAAAATGTTCCTGAGCCTTCCTTTGGAATCTCAATTAAAATATCCATGATTCAAATCAGAGACCATCTTATCTTACCATATGGATTTTCCAAGGATTCCCCTGGCTCTATGACTTTCTGAATCAGCTGGCTGATGACCCTGGCAGTCACTTACACTGTTTCCTATAAAAAAAAAGTATGATGTGTACCCAGTACTCTGTTCTTCCATGTCCCAGTTATGTAGTTCATAATATCCTTTGCCGGAGTGCCAAGCTCCCTGCTTTACCATCATTCAGATTTTTAAGATTTGCTTTTTTGTGTGGCGAACTTGTTCACAGAAGTAATGTGACCATGTACTCTTTAACTTGTTTGGCATCAAGTTCCCTGCAAACTTTTATTCATTCCCACCTTGCACTGGCATACCTTGTAGCTTTTCTTTGTTTAATACATGTGTGTGTTTGTATGTCTGTGTCTGTGTCCTTGGCATGTCTACTTGTGTGTGTGTGTGTGTGTGTGTGTGTGTGTGTGTGTGTGTGTGTGTGTGTGTGTGTGTGTGTGTGTGTGTGCGTGTGTGTGTGTGTGTGTGTGTGTGTGTGTGTGTGTGTGTGTGTGTGTGTGTGTGTGTGTGTGTGTGTGTGCATGCCTCTGTTTATTATATGGTGAGTGTTCAGACTACGACTAAGTGGATGACACAACAAAAAACAAACACCGCTATTTAAAACTATGTTAAACATGCAGAAATAGCACTGTGTTCTGTACAAATCAAAATAAAATGGGACTGTGAAATTTGACAGTAAGCATAACTATTTTACATGCTTTTAGGGGGGCAAACCCTCTTTTAGATCCACACTGGGGACTGTGTCCCTCACACTTCCACAACTATGTATAAACTCTGGGATTGCACAATAGAGTGGAAAAAGAATACATTTATATGTATTTTTATAACTATATATATATATATATGTGTGTGTGTGTGTGTGTGTGTGTGTGTGTGTGTGTGTGTGTGTGTGTGTGTGTGTGTGTGTATGTGTGTGTGTTTATCTATATGTGTATCAATATCTCTATCTATATTTATCTGTATGTGTGGGTGTGTGAGCACATATACAGCATGTTAAGTTACTCACCTTCGCACCACTAGCAGCCTCTCTACTTTCAAAACCTTGATTAATTCTTACCTAACAACCCTCTGGAAATGCTTCTGTTCCCATCCCACATGAATTCCCCAGTAACACACCTATTTATATCCCCACTCTCTATCTTCTTCCCCATCCTTTCTCTATACTGTCTTTCTCCCCACTTCCTTCCTTACTCCCCTTCTTCCCTAAACTCATTGCCCCCTTACCCCATATACCCAATTCTATCTCTTCCTCCTCCTTCATATTTTCCTCAGCAGAAATACTCATTCTGTAAATATCTTCTTATAGCTGTATGCATTTGCAATCATGGAATTACATATTTGTAAATATCGTAATATTCACTTAGAGAGCTTTTAATTCTGTTTTTGCATCTTACTAAATTGCACCTTCAGATAGCATTGTTATCTGTACTATTGTTATTCTATACTAATGAAATATTGCTGTTCTATTCATTGTATACTGTGGCACTTTTCTCCCCAGGACTCCATTGAAAGTGGGCACTTCTGGTCCAAATGGACTATCCTGGAAAACAAACTTCAAATAAATAAATTAGTACTATGACTGTATTTTAGCATTTATTTTCACTTGAATCCAGGGTCCTCATCAACTGAATGATTCTTTACTGAGAAGTAACAGTTGTCTGGGACATGAATGATCTCACAGTTGACAATGGAAAATATGTAGATGTGGTTACAATATGAGTAACTATGATTTAGCTGACAGAACTTGCCGAAGATCTGAATGTGAGTAATATCAAAAAGAAACAACCATTTGTCAAATCAGAGTAAGTCTGTTGGAGTGCAATATGATATGAAGAATTATCCAAATTGTGTGACAGTAAAAAGGCTTAGTAAAGTGATTTGTCAGGTTATGCATTTAAAGCTCAATGTAATCGAGATGAGCAGACACTTAAGAGTTCAAGAGTGAAATATTATCCAACATTATGGAGAAAACTAAGACACTGTGGACTGCTGAATCATTTCTCTGAAATGTGCATGGATAAAAAGATGAAAAAAGTCACAGAAATTAGTTCAAATAAAACTGTTAACTTACTGAGTTAATCAACTCCTTGTTCACCTCACACCATTATTTGTCATCTGTTTGTAAATGCATTTAGTATGTATGTTGTGCATACTGTTCTTCAGAAAGCTTAGAAATACAGCATTAGCATTATTGTAAAAAAATGACTGGACTAAAATACTGTCTACAAATGCTTCTAAGCTTGATTCCAATCCAAAATATAATATTCTAAATTATAGTGTAGTCAGAGAATTAAGCTTGAATAGCATTATATGTCAGTCTAAATTTATACTATGGATTATTTTGACTAAACATTAACAGAATTAGAGCAAAAGGATCTGTATTGTGTTTGTAAAGACAAAATCTGCAAACTGCTATGTCAAATTGTGCCACTACAACAGACAAATAATTTGGGTAGATTGGCTTGTGAGCAGTTAGGTATTATTAAATGAACATACACTATGCACTTATAGTAACATTACACTAGATGGTAATATTCAACCAGTCATGCCACCTACTTGCGCAGTTGAGCAATAGACAATTCACTGAGTCAAAGTGACTGCATCTTGTAGGTATATGAAATAGTTACATTGCATATTCAATCAAAAACTGATTGATTTGTGAAGACAATAATTTATACAGCCATGATACAAATTATTTGCACTTTTGTGCAGTGCGGTGTATTAAGCCAAAGTAGCCACATTCAGTGAGAAGTGACTCTGAAAATTGCAATACAAACAAAAAATATGCACTCTGTAATTTCCTTTGATTTTTTTGGACAACATGTTGACTTATTTACAGGACTTCATAATATTTTATAATGATTTATTCAATGTGCTTAAATGAACATTAAAATATTTGCTGCTAAGAAATGTGGTACCATCAGGATGACCAGATGGAAAGAAGAAAGTTTAATTTCTCATCTATATGTACTATACTTTCTCATGTGAAATTTGTATTATTTGAATTCAACAAAGTTATAGTATCAAGACAATTGCATAACTAGGTGTTATATGGAAGATGTGAAGCATGTTTGGGTGCAAAATATAAGGAGAGAGTAAGCAACACAATGCTTTGATATAGTATATCAACTCAGATAGAAATGATAATGGAAACTGTCAGATTTAAAGTATGCTTCATAAATTAAATTAAACATGTCAAAGAGGAAATGTTACCACTTAAAATACCTGGTAGGCCAGACTAAAGTAGCTACATATTTGTTCCATTCCAAATACTATCATTGTCTCACTTTTCTTGAATGCTAACCAGAACATCCAGAATTCATAAAACTATGTGATACAGTATCAGATTTAGTTGTCATTCTTCTGAAAGCATTTTTCTCATCCTCAGTTTCCAGATATCCTTTATTCTGACAATAGTCTACAATCTACAAATCAGGAAATTGGTTAATTTTCAATTGAATAACAACACAACCATATAACAACAAATTGAGATACACAAAGTCAAATGGGCAAGCAGGAAAGTAACACAGACTCCCAGATTTAATAAACTCCATGTAGGAATAGTGTAATTCCTACACAGATTGTGTGGTGGCCATGTCCACAGCTCCCCCTTGGCAGCACACCTTGCATATTAATGAAGGCATGCTACTGAGGGACAGCCATGTACACGGTTACTGAATCAGTCCTAGGGGGTATGTTACAGCACTTGCAGATGTATAACACACCCCCTGCAGTACGAAAATGCCATATAGCACTAAATCAAGTTGTCCACGGACACTTATTCATACATTTGTTTAGTTATTTCACACAGGAGGTATGTTACAGTGTCCATAACAAACCCACTGCATTGTCAAAGTGTTGTACAGCACTAACACATGAAAGAAAGTGCCCTCAGACACTTATGAATTATTTTTATATTTATATCACACAGTGGATGTGTTACAGCATCCGTAACACACACCATCTACTGTCAGAGTCCCATATGGCACAGCAATTAAATGTTCCAATGTGGTTTTTCCTTTTATGTTTATTTATTTATTTTTTCCAAGTTTAAGTATAGCTGAGTGTGTTGGCGTGGTGCAGCACATTACTTAGTAGTGCTTAAATGTAACAAAAAGCTATATAGAAATGTATAGCTGAAATCTTCACAGTTGAGTTAGCTGAATGGTTTGAGTCATGGCTTTGTGTGCAGTCAGTGCATGGTTCGAATATCAAGACAGGCTATTCAGCTTTTACATCAGAAATCATTTCTATTTATATGTCTATTTTGTTTTTTATTGCCCTAGTTATTGATATTTGTCAACCAGGTTAGTTGCAGCTGGTCTAGAATCCCAGTGTCAGTGGGGATATGAGGTGAAAAGCTACAGTTAAACACAAGTGTGCAATACAGTGCAGTGACACACCAAGGTAGTGTAATTAAAGTAAAATGCAAACACATAATAATAATAAAGTATCAATCATGAGTAATTAATAGAAATATATATTTATGTTATTATGTAAAACTCGTTTGCCCTTAGCTAAATTTTGCTAAGCACTGCCAAACCAAGCTAAGCAATACTTAAACAGGACCTGTCTTAGCAATACTCAGCAATGCTTAGCTCCACTTAGCCAGTTTGAGTATTGCTAATCAGTCCCCTTCTAAGCAGTCCTCAGCTAAGCTAAGCAGATTTGCACACCGCTAAGCACTGCTAAGCATTTGCCACTTTAAGCACTGCTAAACTCAACTTAGCAGGTTTGCATACTACTGAGCTTTGCTTAGCATTATTAAAAAATGGCCCAATTGCAGCAAAGGGCAGAAAAATAGCCTTATTTAAGCTGCACAGGCAGGAATACAGCCAGAACCTGTTGGAATTTGACCAGTGCAGGAAATATATCAGGAGTTGGAGGCAGAGCATGCTTTTGGACACAGTGTTGGGGCATGTTGGAGTCCAGGGTCATGACTGGACTGCTAATTAAAGACCATGACACCAGATTGTTGCAGGACCAGTACCAGTGCTCCGAATACAAGTCTAAGACCTTAGACCATCTGGCACAAGAGCTCACCAATTCCACTGGAATCCCCCACACTGGTGAACAGGTGCATCATGATTATGATGACCTGAAGTGGAGGAATTGGGAGCACTTGGCCTAATGGATCCAAGATGCTCGGGACGGGAATGTCCCAGCACTTTGTAAGTATACGAATCAGTGCTTTACCAAATTCTAGCATGAATATTTGATAGACAGGTGTACATAATGGTGTGCTTCCCCCTACAGCTGCATAGGAGAAGACACGCAGTTTAGAGGCCCATGCCAGGCACCTGGTGAGGATGCATGAACAGTGTGGTGAGTAGAGATCTATCTTGCAATATATAGTACAAAAAATAAGAAAGAGTATATTGTATACTGCCAGTAGGTATAGTGTGTTCTGAGTGTACTGCAAGAAAAGTATCCTTAGACCCACATTGATATAAGTGAGTAATGCCAGGTACTGTGCAATACAGATGGAGGCATAAAACAAGCTACTATTGATGAAAGAAAGCTAATACTGTAGCAATACTGTGTAGGAATGACATAAGTATATACAGTAGTAATATTAAGGACCTTGTAATAAAGTACACTGTGACTGAAACTATAAAGGTAATAAATCACATTCATTCATCAGCTACAGAATATGCAGCACAACTGAAGTCAGAATGTTGAATGTAATAAACCATTGTGTCATGTCACCATCAATAAAGTTATTTCCAACAACTGTTGTGTTTATTTTGGCCTGTTGTTGAAGAAATACAATTGTACAGGTGCTCCACAACAAATATGGCTATGGCACCATGAATTGAGTGAAGTTTGGCTGATAAAGAACTGTTATGCTAAAGTGTAGCTGTGGAGCTATAATACAAAATACACTGCAATTTGATATACGTTCTGCACTAAGATCTGAACCGTGAATAGTAATGTGTAATGTATTATAGGGTGTTCCCTTCAGAATTGTTTTGTGTTAACCTGTGCATTTGTGCATTTCAGCTATATGTATTCCTGAATGGAGGTGCACTAATGCAGGCATGTATGAGACTGTAATAGGTGGAGATAGCAAATATACAATGTGCAAATATATATGGTTTGGGTATGCAATCCAGCATCCTGCTATGGGCTGTACATATCACACATATGCACATCCACTAGAGGTTACATGTGTACACCTGCATACAAAGTATTAATACACAGTTCACCAGATATCTCTGTCATACATGAATCTCATGCATGTATGTTCAACTGGCACTGCAGTCTTCTGTGACACTCTACTGACATTATAAGGTTAGACTCTGTAATCAAGTGACTTTTAGGCACAAATCAGTCAAGCAGCTGACATCAGTAGCTCAGTGTGATAAGAAATAGACATGTTCATTTTTGCACACACAGGCCATGGTTTGAATCCAGGGACTAGTACTAAGATGTATTTATAGTTACAGGCAAGCAATCCTGACCATTTGTAGAAACAGTCATGTAGTGTTAACAGATATCTTCTCCACAGGGCTTACAGGTAAAGAAATGTTTGTATTAGCTGTATGAAGGATATACTAAGAAACTGAATACAGATGTACTAGTGTTTGCCTGCTGTGTCTGTGAATTTGTGCTGAGAGTCCAACACCATGCCTACAAATGACAACAGGATAAGAATATACATCATGCACTCTTCCCGACACATCTCTCAAGTGTCACGCTGTCAGAGCTAGTGATCACTGTTGCCAATAATCTTGGACACAGATATAAATCCATTTGCAGTATGTCAGTAACACACTCACACAGCATCTGTGCAGGCTACACCTTGTTAGTCATATATGTAACCTTGACATGTATGAGTCCCCTGTAGTCATGTACCTATAGTTCTCACAGCTTAGCCCATACCATTCCAGGTTGACAACTTAACAGGTATATACATGCTACAGAAGCTACAGGGAACAGATAGATGTAAAGTATGGGCAGACCTGTAGAGTATTGAGCATTACTGTTGTGAAACATATAGCCTATACAGTTGTTAATGGAATGTTTTTCTCTCCTCCACCCCTTATCTGCATCGCTGATTATCATTCATATATTACAGGTATGTTGTTTTCAAAACCTAATGTTGGGACTTGTATTATTGTTCATAAATTTCAATGGTTGCATATTAACATACCTTGTTGAAATTCCACTGTTGTTGGCCTGTTGCCGTAACTGTTACTGGCATGCCATTACAATAATGACTGTTATTCCATTTATGCATGTGTTCTGTTTGCTATGCAATGCTATTCAATTCTGTTGACTGGGTTAATTGGAACACCCATGCATGCTGTTATAACTAATGTTGAAATTTTTTGTTCATGTCTAACCAATACACTTTGACAACCCTCAACACCATAGCACATTTGGGTAGGTAGATCCCAGCAGATCCACCTGTCCTGCCTCATCTGGCCACAGCACCGGGTCCCAGCATGTCTGAGATCCATCATCCAGCTGCCACCTTCACTAGTCTTGCACCATCCTAGGGTGGAACCACCTCAGAGGATGGGGCCTGTCTCCCCCCAGGCATGGGCATGGAGGGGACCCTGTCACCTGACACCAGTTCAGAGGTATGGTGCACAGGGTCATCCAGCAGTATTTGGATGACCACCTGCACCAGATAGAGGGCAGACTGGTGCACCTTGAGGGTCAGGCTAGCTCCAGTGCCAAACCCCCAGTACAGTCACCTTTGTGGCCGTGAAGGGGTAGTGGTGATTGCCCATGGATGGGGACCTCAGTCCCTCTGTTTCCATCTGGGAGCACTTGTTCCTCTGATTCCCAATCACACTCCACATCCAAGGTGTCTATCCCTTCACGTATCATACACTGTTCCTATCTACTGTCTTGTCTGTCTGCAAATACAACCTTTCCTACCCATCTTACCTCCCCAAATGTACCTATAACCCTTCCCCAACATCCCACTGTCACCTTAAAAAAAGGGCATCTGTCCAAAAAAAATGTCGTCCCATACACAGCTCTCCATTTCACCCCCACGTACACTGACATTAATCAATTTACCCATGAATTAATCAACAAATTTATGTCACCCACACCCCATCCCTGTGGGGTGTGAAGTCCTAAATTCCAAATTGTCCACATTATGCACAGCTGTTGCTGCACAAGAAATGGGGAGCAACAGTCCTTTCCTACACCTGTCCCGCACATCCCTAGCTGCCTTTCATAAAGTTTTTCCCCCTGCTTGCCCCCATTTTACCACTCTCCTATCACCCAATTTTTCTTTTCTTTTTTGGGAAATAGCGTGGGTTTAAGTGGGCTTAAGCACCGCTTGGCATCACTGCACATCGTGCAAAAACACACAAACCTGCTTAAAACTGCTTTAATTACTCTATCTGATTCAGGCACTGTTCTGCTCAGCAACAAAATAACCAGCTCAGACAATTCTTGAACCCTTGACCTTATGCACTACAGTCAGAGCAACACACCACTAGGCCAAATCAGCTCTGGACAACTCAGCCTACTTTTGGAAATATATCATGCAGTACAGTCATGTAACATTAGGGAAAAAAAGACACCTCTGCCAAATATTGAACCCTGAACCCTGTGTACTAGAGTCAGAGCAATGCACCAATTGGAAAAATCAGCTGTGGGGAATTCAGACTGTTTTTGGAAATATATCATGCAGTACACTCATGTAACATTAGGGAAAAAATATACCACTGCCAAGTATTGCATCTAGGACCTTGTCAACTAAAACACAGTGCATTACACCACTAGGCCAACTGAGCTCTAGAGAAAAAGTAGTGTTTTCATAAACATATCCTGATTGCCAGTGACACACTTCTCCAATATATACTCAGACAAATGACAGTGTACTTGGGCTAGGGTTACTAGCTGTCCGACTTTGCGAGGGACAGTCCCTCTTTGGGCAGTTGTGTCCTGCACAAAGATTGTAAACATGGCAAAAGTCCTGAGATATTAGGACATAATTATTTCCTATATTTTATGTAATAGTTACATAAATCAGTTATTCTGTATCTAAAACACCTGAATGTTATAAGAAACAGAATAAGCAACTAAAATGCTACAAGAATAAGCTTTTATTTAGGCAAAGAAATGAAATTCTGTCCTTTGTACAGGCCGTGGATATGTTTCTGCCTGCCAAATCTGACATTTGTACCATAAATGTCCCACTTTAGGCCTTTGAAAAGCTGACAAGCCTAACTTGAGCCTCTGACCCTGACAACAAACCAGTACACAGACAAATAAATGCTGCTGGATGTATGGGAGGCCTACAGTATCAGGTAGAGCTCACAACTGCACAGACTGTTACTGAATGAACACAGTTGTGCCCCTGTTTATGGCAGGGTTGTCATAAAACCTTTTCTGTGTGCTGACATACTGGCAATGAAGTGCAGATTGGGGTCACAAACCATGACAGACAGCTCACTGTCACACGTCATACCCATCTGAACACACACGCCCATGCCAATCATGAGTAACACACTGTAGGCATGCACATATGTCTTACAAATAAACCTGCCATAATATAATACATTATTGGTAATATATCATATATATTATTATAAGATAATATGTTAATATCATATTAGGGTATATATTATATATTATTATTAATATACAATATATATTATGAATATATAATATATAATATATGTGTCAAATTCCTAGCATGTGTCACATCTGGGCACCTACAGTCCTGGCCCACAGCCCAGTCTGTGGTACAACAACTACAAGAATGCCAATTCAACATAGGAATAACTGAGCCGTGCAGTGTCCAGCAAAACTCGTCCCCACTGCAGTCACTGTCACCCACACTAGCATGTTAAAGGCCTGCAGGATGGGACACAATTCACAAGTATGAATATGCGTTCTAAATGTCGCCTACCACTTTCTGGATGGCACTATAATAAAACATATGTACCAAAGGCACATGCTGCACCTGGACTGTTATGGGTACCATCAACCAGGCTATGCTGTGACACAACAGCTGACACCACTCCCTCACTGACAGCAATAGCCTGCTGACCCCCTATGTCTACACAACACTGGTCTCACTCCTGGCCAGACTACAGCAGTTGTGACCTGCTACACATGCAGCAGTATGTCCAGCTACCTGCTACAAACCTAACATACATTACAAACACAGGAACAGAGCATCCACACAACACCCATGCATCATGGGTTTGGGGTGTGCTCATGTGAGAGGGACATGTGTCACAGTCTTCCCTACAAACATAAACAGCTGGTAGAACAGCATCAACTGTAGCAGCATGCACATTCAGATAAAAAGGATGTATGACACTCACATCTGCCTGTCTCCTTACTGACCCCAACACACATTGTTCAACAGAATCTGAAAGTCTGTTAACAGTGGCCAGACATAGCATGCAAAACTGTGGACATAACACATTAATCCAAACAGTGGATAATATTCTTACCTACCCTCTGTGATGCTGTAGCACCCACACCTCAATAATGTCCTCCTCACAGGCCACGAAAAGGGGCAAGGCCTACATGAAAGCCTTAATTATAGCACTGTGTTTCCATGCCATTGGCTTATGGAAAGGCAACCCAGATGTTCTGGATGCAATTAGCAAGTGGTAGTCACAGACTGGTGCACAGGTAATCACCTGTTCTTGAGCATTACCTACAAAAGGCAAGCTGCTGCCTATGGTAAACAGATTTGACACTTTATTCATGAAGACAGACTGTGATTCTTTAGGATGCTATAACTGAATTTCTTCTCTCAAAGGAGTACAGCACTATACCAGGTATGTCATTGAATGAAGCATGTAATGGAATGCAGATGGGGGGATGCAGTCATGGAAAATAAGAAGTTAAACAGTAGATCTCCACAACATTGCCTGGACTGACATGTTGCTGTTAGTCTGTTGTCCAGCACCTACAGCCATCCCTTACGGCTCTGTCTGCAGTGACATAGATCACAGCTCTGGTCCCTGAATCACCCCAGCAATGATTATCTCACATTTGACTGCTACTTTTTGTCTGTTTTACAATACTGACAGTAAATACAGGTGGATACAGGTGGCATATGACATCATATACTGTCAGTGAGCCTCTCTTAGTCTGTGAATGTTATACAGTTTAGTTCAAAGAATGTCCAGGTGTCCCTAACCATTCATGACATACTCTGGCTAGGTCACTGTGTACCCCACACCTGTATCTGACTTCCTGACCCCTATGGCTAGCATACCCAGTGACCCCCTGCAGCAGGACAGCAGGTTTTAGGTACTAGTAGTGGGGGGACCCTGGGTCTGGCTCCGCAGCAGTGTATACATATTGAGCATAGAATGTAAAGGAATGCATAAAGTATCACATATTCATGTACCATTAGTGTTCTCTTTGCTCTGCCATGTCACAGACATATTCTCCAAATGCTGGGGACAGCCATCACGTATTGTCCAACTGGTGTGCGGAAATACACATTTGTCTAGCAGGGGGTCTACATCTATCAGGCACAGGTGCACATTCTGCAAACATCTGGGTACTGCAGATGTCAGACAGCTACGAGGATGACACCCTTCACCACATATGCACTGGTCTCAGTAATTGTGTATCACAGATGTTGCTGGAATATCTGCATGCACTTGTAGTACCACTCACCTATTTTTCGGATGTAGGCTGCGTGACATGGTACAGTAATGTTGCCCATAGGGGACACCCAGAAGTCAATGACAGTGATGGGTGTGGGCACATAACAACACAGTGTGTCACACCACTCAGGTCATATCTGTTAGTCCTGGTACCATATGAGGTTACTAGGCTATGGGCCATGAGCAGCCATATCCCTAAGCCAGATGTTAGCACATGTGTATGCAAGGCAGCAGCTGATACCCCTGTCAAACAGGGACACAGTTGGTATCCCAAGGGTGTATGTGCAGTTAACCATCCAGTTATCCAGGCTACACCTGCAAAGGTGTAAATAGATACCCTGCCTGATGTGGACAGAATGATCATTCCATCACAGGCTGATTGTGTGCGACACACATCTGAGCTGCTAACAAGCCCACTTCATGTCTCACACTAGGTTGAGGGTGTGTGTGTGTGTGTGTGTGTGTGTGTGTGTGTGTGTGTGTGTGTGTGTGTGTGTGTGTGTTAACAGAGTGGAGTATGACTTGCACTCATGCAATAGTCCCAGCAATGCGAATTCCATGACTGCCTTGCATGTGACACTGAGGACACCCATGATGACTATGTATGAAACCGGGTAGAAGGTTGGCCTTATAGACTATTGGTGTGTGGTAGATGTTTGATGCCCTAGCATTTCCTGGTGGTGAACCTCTGTGATGTCCCCAGCTGCTGCATGTGCTGTGTGATGTGAATGATGAATAGGGAATTATGCACATTAATGGTCCTCACCGGGGGTAATGCAGGGAAGTTCATACCCTATGTCCATGATGACATACCCTTATGTATGACATGGGCCATGTAGAAGGTTTATCTTACAATGGAATCACCATTGTGTAGACATGTCATGTTGTCAATGACTTGTATCCACAGCACCTCCATGACTAATTGTATTCCTAGGATGTTGTTCATGCTCTGATAATATGTGGGGACATTACTTTCCCCATAGGAGTTACACTTCATGTCCTGGTATGCAACCTGAGGCCATGTGTCTGGCAACGGTCATGTATCTGTGTCTGGCAACGGTCATGTATCTGTGTCAGACCCTCCTAGGCAGATGTCCACATCGCTAGGGAATCTGGGGATGACACACAGCATGGAGTCGTCCACAGACATGGTTGGACATAGGCTAATGGCTGTTTCATGCACCTCAGATGTGTACATTACGCATGACAGAGGCCCAAACATGGAACAACAGGTTACATACCTATGTATGGGTCAACTACTTGTGGTGCATTTCCCTATGTGGAATCGGTGAGTTGTGTCAGCGCACCACTGTGCTACCTCTATGGTAACATATAGTGGGATGAATACTTGGGAGTGTTATATCCATAATGTTCATGTAGGTTATACTGTCATATAGTTTGTCCAGGTCAGGGTAGGCATTCTGCACTGTCACCCACCCTTGCCTTTGGTAACTGTGTCATAGAGGTCATCTGAGTGTAGCAGACATGAAGCCTTCCTTGCAAAGCCTAGGTATGCATAATGGTGTGTGACCAGGTCGCACATGTCCTTATGAATGGGGTTCACTTTAAACTGTGCTATGGCCTTGCAGAATAGCCTAGTTAGGCTGCTGGGTCTATCATGTGGCTGAGTGGGGGACGCCTCACATTAGTTTAAAGGGGAGACAGTGGTCGTCCATCAAATGGATGGCACAGCCCCGGAACTCAGTCCTCCTTTCAATACATTTCCATATGGTGTTGCAAGGTTATGCTTGGAGTTAGGTAGTATGTATCCTGTGATGTAATAGGCTCCCATCACAGATATCTACCATGGGTATCACATGGCAGTGGTGACCTGTTCCCCACATATAGGAGACAGGAGAGTTACTGTGCATATGCTGATATACTGATGTGGAACACAGGGGGTGAAGCCTACACCAAATCTGTCCAGTATGCTATACCAACAGCACTGGTATAGCTGGCATCCTTGCACACCACAAGTGAGCAGCCGCTACCTGTGCTGTTGCAGACATATGTTCAGTAGGGGAGATGACTGTCTGTAGTGGATGTAGACAATGTAAAAACTGTGTTTGTTGTGCATGTTTGCAGGACCGATCCCATTGTCATGTACACCCTAAGGAGACATTGCCCCAGAATGGGCACCTGCCCCTATTTTGTGTCAGACAGCAGTATGTCATCCCTGTTATGGACAGTATGTATTGCACATGTCCACCGGACAGATGTAAATATCCTAGCAGAGGATGATGTAGGCCTGTTGGGTATACCTGACTACATGCATCTATACAAATTCACATATAGTGCTTGTGTGCATATGTGGATATTAGTGCCAGTCGATAATGAGGTGTTGGAGGCAGTGAGGCTGTGTAAACCCCCCAGGAGGATGTAGTACATATCAGAGGTGTATGTATGGCTGAGCCTAGCTAGTTAGATATTGTGGGAGATGGGGACTGCAAACCTGAATGCATGATGGTATCTTTGCCACTGAGAATGACACTGTCAGGATGCTTTAGTGGAAACCTGTGTTGTGTGATGTCAACTACAATACACCTTCACCTCATGTGTGTGTAGCCCCTGGCCACATCAAGGTGTTTGTGCTTTCACTGTTGATGGCTTCCTGGTTATTTGTGTGCTGGCATGACTACATCTTACCATGTATGTTAGGGTTGTTCAAATGACCCAGGATCAAGGTACAGACCTGATTCATAATACAGTTGATGAGGTCCATATAGGCAGAATGGGCTTCCTGGTCACATGTGGTGGCTGTTACCTAGCTGTGATTTGCATAGGTTTGTGTTGCGAATGGTGGTGAACTGCCCCTGCTGTGTCCCCTGTGCATCTTACTGCCTGTACAGTGTGGAGGTGTGGAGGTGTCTCATATATATATATATATATATATATATATATATATATATATATATATATACAAAAAAACCCATGTCCCATGGCATTACCAGATACACTTTGCCTTCTGTATGTATAACAGGATGGTTAACCATGTAAGGCTGGGGTGCTCTCTACAGCTTGGAACTATGATCTGTGTGAGTGCACAGATGTCTTCTGTTCCCAAGGTAGGATGGCTTACACTAAGGGCAAAGTCATGCGTACACTTCTAGGGTTTAGCAGCATGGCCTTCAATGTGTGCTGTACTGACACTTGTATGTTGGTAGTGATAACTTCACCAATGTTACTAATGGAGTCACTATGGGTCTGGTGGAAACCACTGCCAGACGCATGAAGTCTAGGGAAGACAGATGGAGGCCATCTCCCACAGAGCATCATGGTCTGTGTAGTATATCATCCCGGACTAACAGGTACTGGAACCTCTAGAATATCAGGATAAATGTGCACATGTTAAGGGCAATCATTCCCTGATTGTATTGCAGCATCCATCTGGATGACAGCATAATGCATAAGACTAGGGACATACCTGCCTGGGACACATAGCTAGTGTGCTCACTCATGTCTCACTGCATATAGTCCAGGGATGTACATGTCAGGTCAGGTCAGGCGCACCAACATGTACAGTGACAGACCCATGACAGTACCTGTTGGTGAGAGGCAGCAGTGTGTATGCAATATGGCTGAGTCTGGCAAGTGACACAAAAGTAACTGTGACCATCCACATACCCAGCCAGGACAGAGGCACACCAGTGCATCTTCACTGGAGTCCCCTATGTGTAACATGTTTGACATGGGCTCATGCCTGGGCAGCTGTGGGACACAGGTGTGTGGCTATGTGTGATATGTACTGTTTAAGGCTGTACCATTCATGTGTGGCTTTGCTTCAGTGATCCCTCTTGTTTGTGGATGTGTATGATTAGGACTCCTCCAGATGTTTGAGTGTGTGTTGCGTTGGTGTGGGTGGTGTGTGAGGTGTACTGCTTGTGTTGACAATCTGTTTGGCGATAGATATGCAGACTTGACAGGCAAACAGCATGGACTGCAAGCTCCTGCAGTCATTGCATCTCTCACACAGTGTGTTCTTTGGTGGAGTCTGTAGATGGCTACCCATCTGTGTACATGAAGCAAGTGCTACACAGTGCCAGGACACCAATATCAACCACACTGGCTGGGGAAACTGCATGACATTGTCCTGCCATATAGTCCAGATTCTGAGGAAGGAAGGCCAGGGAGCTCAGAAGGGTGGCCCTATAGATCAGGTGAGTACTACTACAGTAGGAGGCTGACACCACAGCAGTCCATGTAAACAGCCTATGAACAAGCAGTAATAGGTGCAACAGCTACATGCAGTCCAACACCTCATATCATATGCAGGAAGTAGCATGTAATATCAGGATCAGGGGCAATGCATGCTATATTGCCAGTATGTTGCTGATACCCACAAACATAATGTGGTGAGAGATGGCGGGGTATGATGTGAGGGTTAGCGGTGAATATTGCTGGCAAAAGTGGATGTGCAGGCTCTGTACATAATGGTGAGGAATGTTTGCAGTCCTGTGATGTGTTCCCCTGTTCATGTCTTTCAGCTCGGTTGTACAGATGACACAGCCCAACCTCCTCAGAAGCTGAGACCGCTGCAATTATTGATGCCGTAAGACTCCATCACTGGGTGCTGTTGTCAAGGAGCTGACATAACCAGCAACAACGCACTGCACTGTGGACAGACCTGGTAGCAACAGTGAATAATGTGGGCCATTGGGACAGCAGTTACGAACAGGTCTGACACCGTACTACTGATCTCATACACCACGAAAAGTAAAGGGCTGCAGCTATGGCCAGGGACTGTTCTGGCACAGGGAGAGGGCTTGCTACACAGCCACCACTCTCAGCCATAGAGGACTTCCTGGTAAACCTGGTGTCAGCCTCCAGCTCACAGGAAACCATACATATGTCATGGAGGTGGGTGGCACAGAGTCCACAGGCAAGGATAATCCAGGTAAGCCTCCAATGGTCATCACCTTAATACTGTAGCATTCATACTGGCAGCCTTTGCATACCTGTATGCATATGTCAGGTCGATATGCATTTGTGGTTGTGGTTTATTAATGCACACATGTGCACACATACTGTGAATGTCAGCAATTTGGGTAGCATTGCACCTTATACTGTGCATGCTGATAACTGCACATATTATCCTGTACCATCACCATATGTGTGTGTGCTGGCACTACCTCTCCCACACAACTCCATAGGTACCTTTGGTGTGGCTGGGGAACATCAGCCTGTAGCTGGTGAGTGTGTAACTGCCATGTTATGGCTCACCTATACCCTAGGAATGTTAAGAACTGCCATTTTGCCATGCACATAACTGTTAAGTGTACCCAAATTGCAATATGTGCATGTTACATTGTGGTGGGGTTCACTACAGTGCATCACATTAGTAATCACAGTAGCATATTTGTAGGAGCTGTAACATATTAGCACATAGTGTTGTATAGGTGTAGCCACTGTGCTATACAGGGATGCATTGCTATTGTTTACATGGGTGCAGTGTGTGTTAGGTGAAGGTCCATCACATACTCCAACTTGCCACATATCCCACAGGTGTATAGTACTAGCAACATTAACTGGATGTAGCTGCACTGCATGTTGTTGAGGACCTGTCCAGAGTGGGTTTGTTGTATTCTGATTGTGTGCTGTGCATGGCATCAGTCAGAAGGTGTGGTCTGTATAATGCCTTTGTGGCACCTCCACTGTGTGTGTGTGTGTGTGTGTGTGTGTGTGTGTGTGTGTGTGTGTGTGTGTGTGTATCAGCAAATATTTTAGTGCAGGGAGTAATGTAGTCATGTTGTCTTCCCCTCCCAGGTGACCATGGGGGTTGGACTGTGCCCCCCTCACAACCTGATGTCAGTATCCTATCAGACTCTGATGATGATGGTGGCCATTGTGAGGCACACGTGGAGTTGTTGAGGGCTGAATCTGTTCCATTTGTTGACATCCCACTTTCACCCACAATGTCCTCACACACGGTCAGTATGTCCACATATACCCAGTCCCCAGCGGCCACAGATATTGGGCAGTTGGAGGGTGGTGGCATTGAACAGGGTAGTGTGGCAACTGTGGCATCAGTGAGTGTAGACACTAGACATAGCCAGAGAGCTGGTGAAGTCCCACACAGGTTGACAGGGATGCTCAAAGGAGGACTATTGCCCATCCAGCCCCTGTCAGAGGTGTCATTGCATGTGTCACTTGACACATGTTTCATGGAGGTGCAGGCATGTTGTGAATGGTACACCAGATGGATGCCCAGGGTCAAGGATGCAACACTGCCTGGCATGCATGATACCCTCCACAGCACTGATGATGACTTATGTCATTTTGCTGCTGTAGTGGATGGTGTAGTGTGATGCTGTAGGTGGGGGTGAGACATTGTCAGTCCTAAACCATGCAGTGTCTGTATTTGAACATGTGATGGGAGTAGGGCATCAGACACTTGGACATAGGTCAGCTGAGAGCCCAAATGGCCATGCACAGTTACACTCCCTTAGTGGCAGTACCACCAGCACTAACAAAGGGAGGGTGCTGTCCACACCACTACATGGCAGACAATGGGCAAGTGGTCATGGATGGTCCCATGAGAGACACAGACCCAGCAGACACCAATCACCATCACCATCAGGAAGAAGTAGTACTGCATCTGGCCTTAGGCATGATGGTGCCACTGCCTATCCTGTCAGAACCAGTTCCCATATTTGTGGCTGGAGATGGTGAACTGTACATTCTGCCATGTATGGTCCACAGCTGCCCAACATACCCTCATGTAGGGCTGCCACATAGCTTGGCTGTGTGCATGCACACACTCACACATCACTGTCATATACAGGTCAGTGACAGATGCACACAGTTCCGTTCCATGGCCCAGCTTACCAGCACCATCTAGATGCACACACACATGGTGTCAACTGTATGGCATAGCCTAGGCCTTTGCCAGCCCGACACCTCACCCTGTGCATGTGATGATACCTGTGATGCATCCCTGTTATCCATATCATTAATGCAGGGACATGCTAATATGCGTCTGTTGCACAGGGTGAATACACTAGAGGTACTGGCAGTGTGTAGTGCAGTAGTGTTATGGCCTGTGGTGATGTCTGCTGGCCGTTGCCATGTGTATACATCAACGTGTATGTATCTTTGTGCCATTATGCTTTATTGCTGTTAATACTGCTGACTGACTGTTGTCTCACAGACCTTACTCATTTTCCATTCCAGGTGTCAGTGTGTGTAAGTCATGGTAGACTGCTGCCAGTATGGGATCTGAGGAAGGCAGAGTGGCAACGCAGAGACCTTTTCATTGGCAAGGTATGGTTGTATGTATCCATGTTTACCTAGGTGTGTATGCATGGAACAGTGTGTGAGGGGCAATGGGGGCACACAGCATACCTTGCATGCATACCCCTTGCCACAGCATGCTACTCTTGCTACATGTCACCAGGGGGTTCTGTAGAATTGCAGGTTCATAGGTACAGAAGAAGTTACTACAGTACTGGCCCTGGGTCCCTTACAAGCCTATCCAGTACTGTATCCCCATCAGAATCATCTATCAGCACCTGTTGGTCCAGCCATTGCTTGACACACTTTGGACCCCTAGAACAGATGCTTTTTTGACATCCACTCAACCTTGATGCAGTTGATGAGGGTCTGCATAGTACTCTGTTTGACATTTTTGGGGAATGCATTCCTGACACAGAGCAGCATCTGAGAGACAAACTGTCTCTCCAGCTGTTTATTTTGCTGTGTCATATGTAATTCAAGCCTGTCATGCTGGTAATGTGCACTCAGTTATACTGGCATATATGGGGCAGCTTTTGAATGGCTGAGCACAACATTGCCATCTAGGCATGCCACAGTGCACCTGTGGACAGCCTGTCCAATACCGATTGGTGCAGTACTGATTCGAGGCTGTCTGCATGGCACAGGTGTTGAAGGCAATGGATAACCTTTGTGTGTGTTAACATATCCTTACCGTTTGTGCAGATGTCTGCATAGGTTCATACCAGGCTAGTCATGCTGCTAATGTCTTGTACTGACTGAGGACTATACAGAGGCAATGTCCACCTTTTGTCTGGATGCAGTCCCTTTACCTATGTGCTGAACCACATGGAAGCCTTTTCTGAACACTGCCACTGCTTCATGGGTGACTGCAACAGTGTTATCAACCTGAGTAGCCAGGTCTGTCACCACAGTTTGTGCATTTATGGGGTTGTTGTTGATGTGGAAAATAGTGGGTCCATGTCCCTGTCATATGGTACGATAGTACTGTTTTCTGCATTCAGCTGGAGGCCAGGACCTGGCCACCATTCCATACCTGCTGTATGAACCCATTGTAGTCTGTTAACATCAGTTTGTGGGTCAGTGACAGACAGCATACTACTCACAGTTGCCACAGTGTTAGGCGGTAGCTACATATGTGGGACGTGGCATCTTGCCTTCATGCCTTCATACATGTGGGTCATTGTGGCCAGAAGCTACTCAAAGGGTGTACACATGTCTACATATTGCACACACATATGGAACACATAGTAGGGTTTCCACCTTATCAAATGTGGAATGTGGGACACATCTTGTAGTATTGTGACATTTGGCAGGACATGCCATAACCCATGGCAAGTGCACCAGACAGGAATTCCCTTTGTTTGACAATATGATTGCTTATTTGTGTCACATCACCATAGGTTATGCTAAGTCTCATACCAGTAAGGTGTTTCTGATGTGAAGTAACTGTCTTATGCAGGCAGTAGACAGCCTTAGCAGATTCTTGTTGTCCTACACTTTGGGGACCTCTGTATTTTTTGTGTCATTGTCACAGGTTATAGCTGACTAAGCATGGACTATAACTTGCAGGGTGGGACAGGTGGTGGCCATAACCACTACCTCTACAAATGGCTTCAGAATGTCTTGCTGTTTGCCACATATTTGGGTTACATTTGGCATAACATTGTGGTTTTCCGGCAAAGTTGTGTGAATTCATTAAAGACTGATGTTACACAATACTGACAGATAATTGCCTGTCAGACTTTATACCCTTCAGAAAATGCATGCAAATCCATAACCTGTTATGCTATCCCCTGTGTGTGTTTGTCAGAGGAATATTTAATGTTTCACCCTAATATGTGGTCTTTGTCCCACTTTTCTGTATGACTCTCTCCACATGTCTTTCTGTAAGGGGTCAATAGGTATGTTTGTATCCATAACACTGGCACAGTGCTGCAAGGGGATAGGTACACACCCCCCCACTCATGAACCACCCTTGTTTATAGTCGATCCTTACCTGGCTAGTTAAAAGTATGATAGTGCAATATACATAGTGCATGGACCACAGAGGTTATACAGTTTTGCAGTGTCTGCCACTACTACTCTGGGATTAACAGGGTGGCATAGGCACACAAAATGGTATAGGCATTACACACCCACACAGGCAAGACAGCCAGACTGCTACATAGGATATGCATGCACAGGCACACACCCACACAGTTGCCAGTACTGAGATCACAACCCATACCTATCTACTTTTATGTAGTATACTGCTATGTCCTTAATTCATATGCCATGGAGCTGATATGCCTGGGGCATGCCTCTCAACCTGTTAGAACAATATATGTGGACAAAGCTTTCAATAATGGGGTGATACAGACCCAAAAATAGGGACATGTTTTACATATTGCTCTTACAAACATAGATAACTGATAGAGGGATCAGTTTCATATTACCATTACTTTTGTGAAGGGTATGAAGTCTGACACTCAGATGTCTGTCATTATTGTCTGACTTCAGCTCTTAAAGCTTTGCCAGTGATTGACCAGAAAACCATAGGTTTATGGCACACACACAAAATATATGAGCCAATCATCTGGACATTCTGCAAAACTGTATACATTACTCTGCAAAACTGCTAATATTTGAGAGGTATTGCCTGCAGAGTGTGAAACAGTGGATCTAAGGTTGATGACATCAACAGGCCCTGTCATTTAATGCAATGGGGTTGTCAGGAGAGCAGAACAGGCCTCAAAATGGTATAACCAGCCCCCCCCCACACACACACACACGCACACAGCTGGCAGTGTTGAGATTAGAACCCCTACTTATCTAAGTTACTGTACTATAGTGTTATGTATTTATTGCATGCGCCATGGAGCTTATATGCCTGCAAAGTGTACGAAGCTGTGTCCAAGGTGGATGACATTGGCAGACCTTGTAAAGTAGGGCAATGAGTGGTTTACAGTGTGGAACAGGCCTCAAAATGGTTTACCTACAAACAGACACACACGTGCGCCCACACACACACACACACACACACACACACACACACACACACACACACACACACACACACACACACACACACACACACACTTGCCAGTGGTGAGATTAGAACTCCTACCTATCTAGTTGATGTAATATAGTGCTGCGTACTTATCGCATGTGCCATGAGGGTCATTAATGCAAAGAGTGTCTGACACTGCTGTTAGGGTGGATGACATCAGTAGCTGCTGACAGGTGGGCCACTGTTGTAGATGACAAAAGTATCAGGCCCATAAAATGGCTGACCATTACACAAACATAAGCCTGTTGGGCGTGTGTATTCTGCTGCCAATGTAATAGATACAGAAACACACACACACACACATACACACACACACACACACACACACACACACACACACACACACACACACACACACACACACACACACACACACACACACATACAGCAGCTGATGTGACATTACAACCCCTAACTCACTACTATTACACAATGGAGCTCACTTTCGTACTTGCATGTGCCACTGGTTACAGTTGGTGTGCAAATGGCTGCAGCTGTACTTCACTTGATGACTTTCAGGGTGTCTCTCTCTCTATATATATCCTTCTCTCTCTTTCTCTCTCTCTATCTATCTTTGTCTGTCTCACTCTCTCCCCCTGTGTTTGCTTGTCTATAATTGCTATATTTGTATATGTTACCTATATATATATATATATATATATATATATATCTATATATATATATATATATATATATATATATATATATATATATATATATACATATGTATATCACACTCATCAGATGCAGATATAGCTTACATGTGCTACATACAGATAGATGAGGGTAATCCTGTCTGTTGGGGGTGGTGAGAGACAGTTAAGGTGTACATAGCTGTGTGCAAGCAGATGCATATATGGACAACACAGCTCAATAGTCAGATATGGGTTTAGACATGAGCTGTAATTCTCTAATTGTAGGAGCATACCCAGTATGACTTGCACTAACGTGGCAGCCTTTATATCCTGTTGCTAGACTGCCCTGTCACAACCTGCTGTTTTAGTAGGCACTGTGTGGGTTACTCAGAGCTGTGTACTGTCCATATGTGTGGCCACATGTCCCTCCATTGTCCAGCTTTCCTGTAACAAATATTGACATCTGAACAGTGTGTACAACTCCCACCATTGGTGTAGTTGGCATGCAAAATAGTTGGCATGGCCAGTTTCAAGCCATGGACCCCGACAACCACAGTACTGTATTTAGACCACTAAGCCATAACACTGACCAGTAAGTGCTGTCTACTTCCTGACATTATTAACCAAAATCATACAAAGCACATTGACCTCTGCATATTGTAGAAAAGGAACAAGTTATCAAGTTGATTGGAGCACCCCTGGGAATGTGTGGTCTGCTGCTATTACCTTACAAACATAAATGTTACTGCAGTTGTATGTGAAAACGGATATGATGGGGTGAGGGGGGCATATCTCTCAACTGTACACATATTCACAGACTGTCCAGATGTTTGACTCATATTTTGGCTCCATTTTTCATAAAGTTGTGGTTGCATGGCAAATAATAGTGAAATCATTTAAGACTGAAATTAGAAAGTAATGACAGACATTTGAGTTTCAGACATCTTGTCATTCCAAGACATCATGCTACTGCAACACCTGTTATTCTATCAACTTTCTATGTTTGTAAGAGCAATACTTACCAGTTGTCCCTGCTTGTGGGCCTTTGCCCCACATTTATTTATGGCTTTGTACAGATTTCTTGCTGTAAGCGGTTTAGAGTTATGTATGGGACTCCAACATTGACATCCATGCATTTTTCCTATGACCCCGCTGTTTGTAAGTCCCTCACACAGTGCAGTAGATTTTGCTGGCTTAGGGACTACTGCATATTGTGGGACAACCAGTATTTGGGAGAGAGTTGTCCCACATAGGTGTCTGTTGTCTGCTGTATCCCGGTAACCCACTCCATTCCCAAGTATACATGCAGCAATACCATGCATATGGTACCACAGTCTACTACCCCATTAATTTATTGTTAGGAAAAGTGACTTACCTTGTGCCAGCAGCAGTTGCGAGGACAGTGCTTCTGGGATGACTCTGTCAGATGCACTCAATACACAGCCTATACATGGTAAGGAATAGGTAGTGTGATGTGGCTGGCATCCATTTTACCATGTGTATGTCAGAGTGCAGTGTTAGTCTCTGGGCCCCTCATCTGTCAGTGTATGTGCTGTGTTGCCTCTTTGCCAAGGCCAGGGCATACTGGGCATGCCTACTTTTGCCTACAGGGACAGGCTCAGGGGATTCCTCCTCTGAGTCCTCCTGTGCCCATGGGGACCTTGGCAAAGGTGGGGGGCTGTGTGGCCCTTCCTTGTGATGTTCCTGCTACAGTTGTTTCTACAGGATCATATTGTGTAGCATGGCAGATACTATGAACATGTGTGCACATGTGGCTGGAGAGTACTGCAGGGTTCCACCAGATATATCAAGGCAGTGGAACCGTGACTTGAGCAGCCCAAACACACATTCTATGATGTTCCTAGTTTGTGCATGTGCCTCATTATGGAGTTTTTCAGTTGGTATGTGTGCATTTCTGATGAGTGTCGTCATCCAAAATTCTAGTGTGTAGCCAGTATCTCCCACTAGATGGCCATACGGGATGTCCCCCTTCAAAAATGCCTGGTACAGCTGTGATGCATGACAGAGATGGGAGTCGTGATAACTGCCAGGGCTGCCAGCACACACTTTGATGATAATGCCCTGGGCATTGCACATGACCTGGTAGTTGATGGAGTGATACCCCTTGCGGTTGACATAGACTCTACCCTCCTGACCAGGTGGTGCTTTGATGTGCACATGAGTGCAGTCTATGGCACCCAGTACCTGTAGGCAGTGTGCTACATGGTGGAAGAGAAGTGTATTGCTGGTCCTCTCCTCATGGGTGTTGGAGAAATAAATATGCTCACTGGCATGTGTTAGCATGACATCCAGGAAGTGGTGGTTCCTCTGGATATGGAAACCTGTGAGATATCCATGATGTCCCCAGTAGGTCTTTGGAAAGTACCTGTAGCTAGTATTCTTAAGGCTACACATACCTTTGTTTCCACTGGGATGGGTTCCCCTCTGTTGGTTTGGGGTCTGAGTTGAGGCTGGCAGAGCTCGGTGAGTTGCTGTAGTACATCCCTGTCTACCCTGTAGCACTCCACTATCTCCAGCTTGTGTAACCCCTGAAAGGTTACCCTGGACCTGAACACTCTTCTCCTCCTCAGCCTGGGCCTGTTGTCAGCATCATCACTGACCTCAGCCTGTAGGGCATAGCAGAGCAGCAGCAGCCCCTATCATTTTGTCTGTTAAAATTCCCAAGTGTGTACTCCAATCATGCAGAGTATGTTGGAAAAAGCATATTGAAGGGTGTATACTTTATACTGGTATGCTGCAGATGCAGCCTGTGTGATTGGCTGACTAAGATACCTTCCACTTGCTAGGTATATCATTGAGGGGTTTGAATGGGCCAGTGTGAGTGGAACAGGGATTATCAATCATTTATGCTTGATTGGCTTTTTCAGGCTATCCCCCCCCCTTTTTTTTACATTTCTTCCACTGCTAAGTCCCATGGCACTCCATGTAAACCCACAGAGCTAGTGTAAACATTGCTGAGTAGAAAGAGCCCTTCCCTGTACATGGTCATGCTTAGCTTTTCTTCAACCAGCTAAGCACAGCTTAGCAGCCTCAGACATCCCCCTCCCCACTTAGCTGTGCTTAGCTGAGGGAAAACAGGTGCCGCTGAGCTCTAGTCTGCTTACACAAACCCTGACACACCCCGTTTTCATGCCAGTTATCTTTTCTGCCTACACTGCCACATTTCTAGCCCTTATGCAGTTAGTACCTACGGATAAGGTAGCTTCATTTGCATACACCTAATTGGGTATACCCTGGATACTGCACTAATCCAAGTTCTGTGTCCATAGCAACCACTATAACCTGTCATTGTATAAGTCTGCATGCTGGCCACTACAATGGAAAAAATCGAAATATCTTACGATATCATATTTTTTACATTTATTTATTTTTTTGGCAAAATTGCATGTTTGCGCATCACTGCGCACCACTTAAATGTGGCATATGTCTTAAAATAATTTTTTTAATATATTGCATTGCTTTTTTACATCACTGGCAATAGTTTTGGCCATTTGGATGCCTATTGCAACTTGTACACTCTTTTATTTGGGCTGTTACAGCCCCTGTTTAATTTTGATCCTCCAGTACATTGTTTGTAACCATACACATTTTTCTGCCTTACACAGCACCTAAACGGGTGCCCTCAGGTTTTCTTGATCACAAAATCACCTCAATTGCATGTTGTTTTAACAGCAGATGAGGTGATTTGCATTCTGTGGACACCTCCATGTCCGCACAGTGTCAGGATACTCCTGCATGCCTTGAGCCTTGTTTCCTGTCGCTAGGCAGCCACGTTCCATGTTTCAGCCTTATCACTATTCGTACATGAAAATTTGCTCCATGTAAGGTTTACTGAATTACCCCCAGACTGTCAAAAATAGAATTTTTTGCCAGCTCAAATCATGGTTGCTGCATGGCTTTGATTGAATACAGAAACACTTCATTACAATCTGTTGGACTATAACCTTCTCAGATGTTAATATGAAGGGAATGAAAACAAGTTAGCTATTTGTCTATGTTGCTGCAAGCAGAGCACATACCAAATATTAAATCAGCATAGGAATGGATTCATCTAGTAGAAGTGTTACAATGGTAAGACATCCAGAGTAGTGTCTACAGATTTATTACAAGAATATGTAACAGCAAGAAGCTGTTATAATTAAGCAAGGTGACAGTCTGATATCCTATAAAGCCAAGCCAAGGTTAATGGTGAGCCACTGCTAAGACATAACAGTAGATATCTATATGGTAAGAGAATGCCTTTGGCTCAGACATATAAATTGCAATTAAGATTATCTGGCATGGAGAGTCTGCACCAGGAGTTAACATAAGCAAGACAAGTACCACAGTATTTTCAATCTTCTAAGTATCTTACAAGGCCTTCCATAACTTAAAACTTTAAGGTCAGTATTGGTAGAAAAAAGTCATACTCAGTAACATAATCATGTTAGGTAATGCAATGTCACTATTTGGAATGCCGTGAAGATCAGGTGAGTTACAGGCTGGGATACTTCTCAACCTCTTTGAGCAAGAAATCTGGACAAAGGCATAAATAATGGGGGGACAAAGGCCCAAAGATAGGGACACTTTTTAAACATTGCTCTTACAAACTTGGAAAGTAGATAGAATAACAGTTTTTGCATCAGACTGAATTTTTTGAGGGGGATAAAGTTTGAAACTCAAATGACTGCCATTATTTTCTGACTTCAACCCTCAGTTTTATTTTCCAATGATTTGCCAGAAAACTACAATTTTATGAGAAACTGACCAGAATTATAAGGCATAATCTAGACATTCTGCGAAAATATGCACAGTTGAAAGGTATGCCTGGAAACATACCAACTTTAGAACAGTTTTTATTTAAAGTTTAGATTCTGTAATAAGTGTTTGTTTTAGCTCCTGGTGCAGATTCATGCCTGGTTTAGCACCCATGCCTTTCATGGATTGGGGCAACATGTACATATACATAACATACTAATACATTAAATTCACTTCCAAATTAAGACCCCTCGGTGCAAGTGTCTTATAGTTTAAGATGAACTTGCTCTCTAATTCTAATAATTTCCTAACTACATCACCCCTCCTGGAGCAGAGGCTGGGCCAGGAAGTGAATTTAATGTATTAGTATGTTGCACAATATTGGATGATATATTGTATGATGATGTTTGTTTGCATTGGTTCGGTTTCATCGTTTCTGTTTTTGAATTTCATCTTGTTATTTTTGTTTATGTAATTTTGTTTATTTATTATTATCTATGAACTTTGTTAATGAAATTTGTTTATGTAATTTGAAAAGAAAAAAGTTTGATAGAGAGAATATAATGAAATGTAAATGTTGACGGCTTGCTTAGTAATTTATTTATGAATAATCTAAACTTTATTAAATATGTTACTAAGAGTTGAAAATTGTTGATATAAGTTTTATTAAATAATATGGTTAATAATGGTTTAAATAAAAAATAACATATTTTGGCCTTAATTACTGTCAATTAAGTGTTATTGAATGATTGATGTTTTTTGTAATGTATTTAAGGCAGTTGTATTTTAAATAATGTATCTGTTGAAGGCAAGTAGCCAAGGTACCAGATCTTGAAGTAAAATGATTTCTATCATCTCTACCTGGTGTTGGTGTTTCTTGAATCTTCAAATTCTTATAATCTCTCATAATTGCAGAAAGTTTTTGATGGCCCCTTATCAAATGACTGAATACCAATAGCAATAAGGCAACACTCAGAAGCCCAAATAATATGACCAAACTACAAAAATCCTCGACACATAACCATAAATCAAGGAAACTACTGAATCACTAAGCATCAATTATATGTTAGAAATGGGAAATAACTGAGCTTCAATATATCACAGGTTCAGATTTAGATTTACAAAGATTCATGTCACAAATGATATATTACAAGTAGATAACACAGTCAATGAATGTTTTGTATTTTAATGGAGAAAGAATGCCACTGCCAACAACATTAAAAGAATATTAACATGCAGGCAATTGCAGTAATAGTGTGATTTAGAGAGTGTGTCAGCAAACTATACAACTTTACAGTATATGTAGGGGGCATGCTCATTTGCAGCTCTATACACCAGCACTTGTATATTGTAAGTCTAAAGTCATAACAAATTTGTGACTGAGTGGTTACAAATTGTGTTATTCTGCTACAGTACAAGCATTTCTACTTTCTTTGCCATGGTACAAACTATAAGTCCAAGCAGAGGTTTGGGAGAGTGTGGGGAATGACAAGTCTTGCCTACCTGAATAAATACAGTCCTGCTGATGTCACTATGTGAAGTGCAAAAGAAGATGTAGAAGATGACCTTCCTATATGATGTTAGGCTATGAGCTATATCATCTGGACTCATTTTTTGTAGCTGGTCTTACAGAATTTCATGTGTGTATCTTTAATCTTTTGATCATGGTCCTACTACCTTGTAAGGTGTCTGTAGTTTTAACATCTTTCTCTGTGTTCCATCAGTATCAACATACCAACATCTTCTTTTCTTTAACAGGCTTACACCTAGAGAATGTTAAGCCTGTAACTTAACACCATATTTTGTTTTCCAGCTAGAAAACGTCCAGCTCCACAAATGCCTTTCAAATTATGATACTTATCAAAAATACCATGACTTCAATTCCTGGTTATCGTCATTTTCACATTGGTATATCACTGAAAATGGGCAGTTGGAGCTATCAAAGAGGCAGATTTTATTGGCACAGTAAATGCATCTAGCAAAGTGGATCATCATATGCTATTCAAACTCTTCCCATTCTTCTGACTTCTTCATTTTGCTCAGAAGCTTTCGGTAAAACAACATCTTTCAAATAACAATATTTGTTACAGTTTCCTCTACAAGCTCATCTTCCTAGCTAGTTAAAAAGGAACACTTCAGATTTCAGCCCTTCATATCTTAGTCTTCCTATTTATCAGTAATTTAATCTGTGACACAGTAAACTCACATGCCATTCTTTATTAAATTATTATTTTTTTCTTACTTCTGATTTATTTTACAAATGCAATGCATGCGGTTTTACTAATTTGCATTTTATATTTTGTCAATTAGTGTGTAATGGAAATGCCCCATTAATATTAGTTATATGGAGGTCAAGCCAACGAGAAATATGACTTCATAAATAATTAAAATGTATTACTGCTGCTACATCATTAGACAGCTACAGCAGATCAATAAATGTCACATAATGTGATCAGCACTGACCACTTCACAGACAAAAATACCATTTTTGAAGTATGCAGCACATAAAAAAGTCATTAGTAAAAGAATATACCTTCATTTAATGTATATGCAGTACACCTTCTGAATGTTTTTTATTACATTTATGTAACTGTAGTTCAAAAATAGTTTAAGTGCTGTTAATTATTGTTAACTATTAAGCTGTGCTAATTAATTTGAGCAGCTTCTATCCTAATGGCAGATTTTTATAAAAGTATTTCCCAGTTTGAGATAGGCTTATAACAGTGTAATTTGAAATGTGTATTGTGTCCAGGTCTTGTAATAGTGCTCTTGCTTCACATATTGCATTTCCTCAGTGGTAGTCATCTGGATGATGTTTTCTGTTATAAAAATAGAAAAGCTGCATTGATTACCAATTTTATGCTATTGATTTTGCTTGGCCATGAACATCAGGAAATCTTAATTGTCAGTCCAGTAAACAATGATAAATCATTTCTGACATAACACATACCTATAAAAAAACACCAGTTGGTATACAGTGAATTAAGGTCCCAAATCACACAATGTAAAAAGCATTCCTACGTATATCTGTGCAGTTTAAAATCGAGTATTTAAAAATATTGCATTTCCAGAAACTTGATTTCACATCTCTACCCTTCAATAGCTTGTAACATTTGATGTAAATTTGGCCAGCAGTACTAATAACAAAGGGCTAACTAACTTAAATAGTTTTAAGGCTGTTTTGTCTTTCCAGGTAGACACAACACAATTACTAATGTTAAATAATGATATATTTGCCATATTATGCTTTATTTCTGATGCTGTCTGCAATAACATTGCATTACATGTACTTAATGCTGCTTGAGGTCAAATTAGATTTCTGTGATAACATGGTACATTGCATTCTAGCTGATGTACTAGTTTGCAAGCAAATATGCCCTCTAATGGGTGAATAATTCCATCTATGGAAAACTAGAAGGAAGTAGAGTATAGAAACTGTCTGTTTAAGTTACTTGTTCTGTTAAATGTAGCAAATGTATGTTCCAAGAAGGAAGAAGAGGGGATCTGCAACTCCCTACCAGACCTATGATACTCAACTCATTCTACAAAATGTAACTGATCACTTGGCCCATTTGGGAAAGGAAAGGCTGTAGTTTAAAAGTTCTAGAAATGTTTATGACTCAAACCAAAAATACAGATTTCTTCACCCAATACTTGTTCAGTTTATCTTCTTTGTGGATAAGCTGCAAGCTCTACCCAGGAACATGTGCTTTTATTTCTTTCTTTTTAAAATGGTTTTATTTCTGTCAGTATAATAATTGTCTAACATTGTTCTCACCCATGACTGAATTCTGTCCCTGCTTTGATTCTGCAGTCACTTCAGAAGGGGGATCCAATTGTCACCTATGCCTCTTTTAAAAAGGCTTCCTTTTATCTCTCTTGAATGTCAACCTTGTATCTTTAAATTACATCAGCTTGTTTTTTATATATGCCTGTTTTTCTTTCACTGAATATTTCTTTGCGGACTATATGTGTTCCAGTGATGTACTCATGTATCTCTATCATGTTCTACCTTTGTTTCCCTTCTTAAAGACTGCACCTACTAAGATTGTGTAATTCTTTAAGTAGCATTCAGTAAATGCCATGTATCATTTTTGTTTTCCTCCTCTCTACTCTGTCTAGCCATTCTATGTCCTGATAGCAATGATGTCTACAGAAGTGCACACAATACTTTAGATGTGCTCCTGCCTTCTTCTAATGAAGGTGTTGTTATAGCAAAATGATTATAGTATTTTTATGTAACAGAGATGTGACAACACTTCCCCAATATCAGGACTTTGCAAAGATTTGCTTCTTGGGAGAGACATATACTCATATAGGCAGTAAATACACCTATTTTTCAAACAGAAGTATTTCCTGGAGACCCTAATGCTTAAAGCATGATTTGATGCATTAGACTGTTGGGACTTGTTCTAGACCATATATTGCCTTACCATTTTCTTGTTATTTGTTAAGCTTCTGCCAATCTTACTCTTTCTCATGTACTACTGTTAAACATGTATATATATATATATATATATATATATATATATATATATATATGTTTTTATATATATATATATATATATATATATATATATATATATATAGATAAAACAATCTACAGATGTGCTGTTCGGCAGTCAAAGATATGCACTTGAATAAAATGCATAAAAAACAAAAAGACAAAACCAAGGTGATCACCAGGCTGACTATCATAAACGTTTTCTTTAATAAAAGTTTACTTTAATAAAAATGAAATATAAAAACTTGAAATGGCAGGATAAGCACTTTCAGGGTAAACCCTTCTTCAGATCTGCCATCAGAAGGCAAAGTGAAGCATTCATGGCTGAAGCTGACAAATCAGATTTGCTCCTTTTAGACACTGCCTTTTTATTATCCAATCAGTGTCTGCCACCCAAATTTGCACCTCTCTAATGTGGACAGGTCCATACTAAAGTCAATTAACCAATAGAATTCTAGTTCTGTTATCCAACTAATCTCACAGTGTGATAGCAGATTTTACTTTCATTAGACTTAAGGTCATAGGTAGAAATAATAAAATTTATAAAAATTATAAGAATATGACTCATAAAAAACTAGTAAAAATAATAACCCGAAACTTTAAAATGTTCACAGTATATACTCAGTTCTTCTTCCAAATTGGCTTTATTCCTGAATTGGTTGCAAAGATGTAAAGACTGTATCCACTCTTAAAGTGAATCAAGTATCTCCATTCAGGCATTGCCTATTCTACATCTGATCATGGCTTTCTATGCAATTTACCCCGCTTAAGGGCAGGTTTGAGAGGCAAATTAGCATTTAAACCAGGTGTCTGGTATGCCTGTAATTCTTTATATATATATATATATATATATATATATATATAGAGAGAGAGAGAGAGAGAGAGAGGAGAGAGAATGTAACCTAGTACCAAGAAAATGTAGTTTTCCAGCCTTAAGGGTAGTACACACTTTCCTTAAGGAAGAAGGTAATCAACACATAGAGAAAACTAGCTGTACAGAAACTACTGCTCTAGATGCTGGCATAAGAATTACTACAATGAGCCATTGGCACAACTTCTTATGTAAGATCCATGACAAAGTTCACTTTGCATTCTTATTAAAAAAAGATTCAAGCTGGAATTTCTTGCTTAAACCATGGTTTATTAAATTAAGACAAGAGGAATCTGAACTTATTTTTAATATGTGTTGAATGATAACGTCTCCCTGAACTAAAATCAATTGATGTGGGGGATTAAAGAGAAAAGATCTACATTAAGAAAGGTGGTGAAGGACTGATGAATAGTTTAAGAACACACTGCATGGAAACCAAAACTTTAAAATAAACTTTGAGTCCCAGAAGTCATAGGCAGGGTCAGAAACTGTACCCTTAACAGTTCAGAGATCAAATTATTTCAAAGGCTGGATCCACACCATGATTTAGAAGTAGCAGCTGTTACTTGTTACATCAAAATATGCACTATTTTGATAAATGCTGCTTGGTACAATACCCTACTTTTGTTGGAAATTCTTAGCAATATTCTTCTAATAGAAACTGCAATATTAAAATTTGAATATAAAATAGAAAAACACATCATTATAAAGAATAGAATGGAATTGTATAAAAAGTAATGAAGGCTAGGCTTTGCTTTAATTGTTTTATCCCTGCAGACTTGCCTGAGAAAATTTATATAGCAGCACATATAAAAATGGCAAACCATGTGCATGTTCTAAGGATTTCTTTAGTTAATTTAACAATGTAGCAACAATGACATGCATATTCCATACAGTGATAGGTTTAGGATTAAGGTTAAAGAAAGCACACATGAGTATGGTGGCACAGATTGTGCTAACCCTAACCCTGCTGATGTCCCTAACCCCAACCTTATCATTTATCCTTTTTTTTTTCATTTTTCCCTACCACTCTTCCATCATTTTACCAGCCCAGCCCTTGTGTCCTGTCTGTGCTGTGTCTACCAGCCACTCAGTGCCCCCTGGATGTAATCTGGTAATTGCTGTGGCTGTTTGCAGATTGAAGGCAATGGGGCTTGGAATGTTTGAGCTTCCATCCAGGAGGGCCTTATTTTGGCATGCTCTGTTTCGTCCCACTTCCTGTCTAGCAAAGTGTTATGGACCCTGGGTGGGTATGCAATGTGGGCTTGTGGTGTATCTCCCCACCTCTACAGCAGCTCAGCCAGGCCCACTGCCACCCATTGACCACATCTCATCTGCTGATGTCACTTTCCTCCACCAGGGATCATCATCAAGAGACATCCATGTACCATTGCCCCGCCACCCCAAAATGGGTACTTCCATCATTTCCTGATGCTCCATCAGGCACCTGAGATGCTAATGAAACCAGGGTCACTTGGGTCATTGTCAGGGCTTTATTTCTCTACTCCACTGGAGCAGCAACCCTATAAATTTCCTTACAAAAAACTTTTTCCTAACAGTACTGCTATTCAGATAAAATGTGAAGGTATTTTTAAGATTTTTCCTAGCCGTTCACTTTTTTGTGATCTATATACTTTTGATGTTTTCTTCCCAAGTGAGTTTCTATGTGTAGAAATCCATATAATATGCATCAGTGTTTCTGCATGTTGATTTTGTGATGTATAATTATCCTACACCATTAAACTAAAATAAAAAAGCTATGCAGAACAATGACCTCTGCAACTGCACATCCCTGTCTCTCTATATACAAACATTGAGACTGCACAGGAGAAAAATGGAAGCTACCTAATCCCTACTGTTATGTGATCTTGTTAAACTCCAGTCATATTTGTCAATGTATCAAGTGATCTATCAAAACACTTCAATTGCTGTCAGTAATCTGGTAAACAATGACTATGTGAAGTTCTCTTTATTTATTTATATGTATATATAAGTATATATTTACAGATGAACATATATATTGTACTCAGTCATGCACCCCTTTTATTCGCTACTGGATATTTCAGTAAAGGCTCTATATGAATGCACCTTATGTCTAACACCTCTTACTCAACCATCTTGACACTGTGGGGGGAATTTAATAAAGCCTGCACAGTCTTTTTTAATGTGTAGGCATCATGACACACTGCTTACATGAAAGTAAGCAAGTTTTGCGATCCAGTAAGCACTGCTGACCAGCACACATGAGTGTGCCATCACAGGAAGTTCCATGGCATGCATATCACCTCATAAATAAGTGAATCTCATGCAAATGAAGCAAGTAGAGTGATCCGGCAAGCAGATAGGCAGCCCTGCAGACCCTGTGTCAATGTCCATAGGGTACATGGAAAAATTCCATGTACAGGATTTCAGACAGACAACAGGGGCTGTAAAAAAGCAGGTAGATGGACAGAAATGGCATAGCACATACAAATATGAGCAAAACTATCCATCCTGTGTCCAAAAAAATTAAGGGAACTTAGTTAAAATAATTTTATTTTTATTAATGATTCGGTCATGTTTGTGCTGCATACTGCAATGCACAAACATGCATTTATTAAAATAAAAATAAAAAAAAAGTGGAAAAAAACGCATTTAATATTATGTGACAGAAATGTATTATAGGACAGTGTGTGGAGTAAATGCAGTGGTGGAATGGTGCTGTTGCTAACGATGCAGGGCCTGGAACTGTGTAGTTTGTAGGTTGTGTGCAAGGTTCCATATGCAAATGAGGTGGAGTTACTGAATAGCACAAATGGGTATCCATGCCCATACATCCCTTCCTTGTAGGCACAGAACTGTGCTGTTGTTCATAGAAGAGGTAGCTGACATCAAGAGGGAGTGCGTCTAAGGACTTATAAGCTCATTGGAGCTCAGCTGTGCCTGTTTGCGCAGAGTGCTGCTGTGCTCAGCAGGGGGGTGTGTACACTGGCTTTTAAGCTTTATTTACATTTGAGGCACGTGTCTTTGCGTGTCTGCATGGTGCACCACATTGCTGAGAGTATCTAAAAAGCAATGATGTATTAATTGCTGGTCACCCTTGTTTAACTTAAACTAGGGCCAGTAAACAATGTTAATGATATACTAGGCAGGTGGAATGCATCATAGGTAGCCAATCACACAGTCAGGACCTACAGTAAAGCACTATAAAGTATGCATGCACCCTTTATTCTGATTTTTCACCCATACTCTGCACCATTAGAGTACAGACTTGGGAATTGTAACTGAAAGAATGCTAGGGGCTGCTGCAGGTCTGCTACATCTCTATGTGCTAGATGCCAAAGTCAATGCTGCTGCTGGTGCTGCTGACAATAGGCTTAGAATGAGAAGGAAAGGAGTGTTCAGGCTCAGGGTAACCTTCCAGGAGCTACATGAGCTGGAGATTGTAGAGCGCTACAGGGTGGACAGGGACATACTACAAGATTTCACTGAGCTTTGCTGCCCTCAACTCAGACCCAGAGCCAACAGAGGGGAACCCATCCCAGTGAAAACAAAGGTATGTGTAGCCCTAAGGATAATAGCCACAGGTACCTTCCAAAGACCAACTGGGGACATGATTGGAGTCTCACAGGCATCAACATCCAGGGTAATCCATCAATTCCTGGATGCCATGCTACCACATGCCAGTGAGCATATTTTCTTCCCTCACCCTTGAGGTGAGAGCCAGCAATACGCAACACTTCTACCGCGTAGTACACTACACTGAGGTACTGGGTGACATAGATTGTACTCATGTACACATCAAGGCACCACCCGGTGAGGAGGGTAGAATCAACATCAATCACAAGGGGTAACACTCCATCAACTGGCAGGTCATGTTCAATACCCAGGGCATTATCATGAATGTCCATGCTGGCAGCCCTGGCAGCTATCATGACTCTCATATCTGGCATGCAGCACAGCTGCACCAGATGTTTGTTAGGAGGGACATCCCACATGGCCATTTAGTGGGGGATGCTGGCTATGCACTAGAGCCATGGATGATGACAGCCATCAGAAATGCACACACACCCAACGAAGAATGCCATAATGAGGCACATGGACAAACTAGAAACATCATAGAGTGTATATTTGGGCTGCTGAAGTCACGGTTCCATTTCTTCAATATATCTGGTGGAGCCCTGCAGTACTCTCCAGCTACATGTGCACATGTGCTCACAGTATGTGCCATGCTGCACAATATGATCCTGCAGAAAAAAGCTGCAACAGAATCAGCAAAGAGCAGGGATACACAGCTCCCCACCAGTGCCTAGGTTACCACAGCCACACTCACAAGAGGACTCAGAGGAGGAGCCTCCTGATAATGTCCCTATAGGTAGACATAGGCATGCCCAGTATGCCCTGGCATTGGCTAAGAGGCAACACATAGCACATTCACTGACAACCTAGGACCCTAGGGACTGACACCTTACTCCTATTCACATACATATAGTAAACATGTTGATGCCAGGCAACCAAAACAAACTGTACCTATACATGTATTGGCTGTGTACTGCTTACATAACAGTCCAACCTGAACTACAGGTCTCTCAACTGCTGCATTTTCAAGGTAAGTCTCTAAGCTACACACTAATTGTAAGGATAGCATATGTATGGATCTGCTGCTGTTATACAAGGAAATATAGTGGGCTAATTGGACAGATGTAACATTTGCATGGGACTACAGATAATCAGTCCAATAGTATGTGTTCCTTAATAGTCACTAGGCCTCATGACTGGAATATTCACTACATCACTCAAGGGAGATATTAAACAGTGGGGTCACATGATATTTGGACTACTGTATATCCCAGCAGATCATGTGCTGTTGTTCCCTCACCCCTAACACAGCAGTGTACCCATGCAACTTCTTTAGCATAAAAGCACCTATGATATATCAGTGGACCAGGCAATCTTAGGGCTGTAATATAGACATTGCTCACACCATTGTATGTCTCTCCTCATGCAGGGCAACAGTGTACATATCTATGCTGTTGACTGTGTGATGAATGACTCCTCTCTGTCTGGTGACCTGAGTGGCTCAGTGGACTAGGGAAGCTAGCATGGGTGATGGTGTTGACGGTTCTAATCTGAAGTTACTCACATCTTTTGCATGTGAAGTAGTACTATGCTGGCATTTTCACAGACTGTCATACCTCTTACTGCATGAAATTTGGACAAAGCCAGTAAGACTGGGGGTCAAAGGCCCAAACATAGGTCAGATTTCAAATATTGTCCCCAAAAGCCTACAAAGTCACTGGAAGTAAAGGTCTTGCATTATTACATATGTTCTGAAGAATATAATGTCTGAAACACAAATGTTTGTCTGTAAGTAGTATAATGTAGTTACGTCAATATTCAATACTTCAACAGAAGACCAGAAATGTATGTGGAATGGACTAAACATATGAAGCAAAACTCTGGACATTCTGTGGAAACCAGGAAGGTTGAGAGATATGCAGACTGACAGTCTGCTGGTGTTGTAACAGTACCAACTGCAGTCACAGATTAAGTATAGCACACAGCTGGGAAATGCTGTGGACAGTTTGAGTGAAGTGCAGTACTGCAGAAACAGGGGCAGATGTTAATGTCTGTAACATACAAAATCCTGACTGGAGTACAGGTATGCGTGGAGTGGACTCACCTTATTAGTACTAATAGTCCCACTGGGCATGCCCATACACTTAGCTAAAATGAGCACAGTCCTGTTGCCCCTTCATCAAAATGACCTTTTATGTAAAATGAGCACAATCCTGTTGCCCCTTCATCAAAATGACCTTTTATGTATAAATGTCTATACAGACAGATATACAGTACATATATATATCCATCTGCCACTATCTCTCTCTCACATGCATAATATAGTTATCACTGTGTAGTGACAAATAGATATATACTGATATATATATATAGCTATATATATTACAATTATACACACACCCTCCTGTATATCTACATAACACATATGCATATCATACACACACATGCAGCTATAGTTATAAATCCATCCCTGTTATATACAGAAATATGGGTGTGGATGTCTGTATTGTTCAACATACCCTAATATTGGTGAGTAAATCTCCACTAACACACAGCCATACTGTTGCTCAATGGATCTAAACTAAGGGTGCAACAGTACAAATTCCACTCACCCACAGACCCCTGTGCCTGCTAGATGTCACCACATGGATATTCACAGGTGAGCAGGTGCTGTAATGTATAATGTTGCTAACACATGTATGGACAAGGCAACTTGTCCCTGCCTACAGGTATGTCTGTGTAACTGCAACCAGCCACATATGGCCATACTGGTAACTCTACACACATAGCTAGAGTAATTACAGTTATCTTACTGCTATGATACCAGATGCAGATAACAGTATAAAGCAATATCACACTGCGGGCGACAGATGCTGGGCAACACAGACTTTGTTTGTGTAATGCAGAAGTACTGTGCCTGCAATCACACATACAACAAACTTAATGTGTGGTGTGTGCTGTGATCTATAGCATATAACACTAGATAAGTAGAGTTTCTAATCTCACTCCAGCCCATTTGGTGCGTGACTGTGTCAGTGTGTGTGTGTGTGTGTGTATGTGTGTGTGTGTGTGTGTGTGTGTGTGTGTGTGTGTGTGTGTGTGTGTGTGTGTGTGTGTGTGTGTGTGTATCTCCCTGTAAATGAACAGACATGCTTCATGGGCTATACACCAGAAATGGTTATACACTTCTTGGCCCTTTAACTTGCTGCTACCTTCTATACTACCTCTTCTACAAGGCCTGATGATGTCAGCCACCATAAGACTACCAGCTGAGAGAGTAATATAAATTGTAAGCTGTGGTGCATGCAAAAAGTACTGTGATATTTAGTGTATATGAATAAATAGGTAGGGGTTCTAATCTCACTCCAGCCCACTTGGTGCAACAGTGTGTGTGTGTGTGTGTGTGTGTGTGTGTGTGTGTGTGTGTGTGTGTGTGTGTGTGTGTGTGTGTGTGTGCGTATCTCCCTGCAAATAACCAGGCATACCCTCATGGGCTATCCACCTTCAATGGTTATACACTTTTTCACCCTGCAACTTGCTGCTACCTGCCACACTGGTCTCTTCTACAAGGCCTGATGATGCCAGCCATCTTAAGACTAACAGCTGACAGTGTAATATCAGATGTAAGCTGTGGCACATGTGATAAGCACTGTGATCTATAGTGTATAAGACTAGACGAGTAGGGGTTCTAATCTCACTCCAGCCCACTTGGTGTGTGTGTATGTATAATATTACATGTAAGTGGTGGTGCATGCGGTAAGTACCATGATCTATACTGTATTAAACTAGATAGGTAGGAGTTGTAATCTCACTGCATCCCTGTTGGTGTGTGACTGTGTCAGAGTATGTGTGTGTATCTCCCTGCAAATAAATGGTCACAACTTCATGGGCTATCCACCTACAATGGCTTTGCATCTTTTGGCCCTGTAACTTGCTGCTACCTTCCACAATAGCTGGTGGCTGACAGTGTAATGTCAGATGTAAGCCATGTTGCATGCGATAAGTATTGTGATCTGTAGTGTATAAAACTAAAAAGGTAGAGGTTCTAATCTCACTCCTGCCCACTTTGTGTGTGTGTGTGTGTGTGTGTGTGTGTGTGTGTGTGTGTGTGTGTGTGTGTGTGTGTGTGTGTGTGTGTGTGTGTGTGTGTGTGTGTGTGTGTGTGTGTGTGTGTGTGTGTGTGTGTGTGTATGTGTATCTCCCGGTAAATGAACAAACGTGTCCTCAGGTTATACACTTTCTGGCCCTATAATTTGCTGCTACCTTCCACACTGGCCTCTTCTACAAAGCATGATGATGTCAGCCACCTTAAGACTACCAGCTGACAGGGTAATATCAGATGTAAGCTGTGGCACGTGATAAGTACTATGATCTATAGTGTATAAGACTAGATAAGTAGGGGTTCTAATCTTACTCCAGCCCACTTGGTGTATATACATATGGTATAATGTAGGTAGCCTAGACATATGTAGGATTTTGCAGTGTTTTCTTTGAAGTGGGTGATGTGACCCCCCCCAAAGGAATGACCAATACAAGGCCTCTGTATGTCATCAAGTATATGTCCCAAAATGATAGTACTAGCAGACATGAGGTGTTGCGTGTATCATGTACTATGATCTGTAGTATATACCATTACATATGTAAGTGTGCACACCTACATACAGCCAACCTGCACTATATGTATGCCTTGGCATGTCCTGTACGCACTGATTACAAGTGGTGCTAGCGTCAATGTAGCCATGTGGTTGTGTGAGCCTATTAGAGTATTTTACAACATGTTATGAAACCATGGGACATATGGATTGAACACAGATAGTACTGTAACCTTCAACTGTCACTGGTTGGGAAGATGTGAATGAATTCACTGTTGTTCAATCAAGACCGACAGGTTTGGGACATACATCCCAGACTGGAACTGGTATACTCAATGTTGCAGTCATTGCAGCTATCAATGTGTGCAATGGCACCCTTGTCATGCCACTATGCAGGCATATCATACAACTGTCGCAGTGACACAGGTTCCAAGGTACATCAATACACATTTATATTTATTTATTTCTTTACTGGTATTATAGAGAACATGTCCTGTAGAGTTCATGTCAGGACCGTACATGTGTAGTCTGTCTCTGAAATGCTTTAGTGGGGATGTGTATGGCTCCATACAGGGAGGTGTCATTTCCCACTGTGTACCTCCTGTGTATCCATGACAGGACCCACACATGTGTCACATGTGCTACACACCAACAAGATCAGTGTGGTATGCATAGTACATGCTGGTAAGACAGGTATGTAACAGAGGCAGTACACCCTACATGACACAGCCCCACCATGCATGTCACGCACACATCTGCTGTGACATACATCATGTGCAGGTTACACATTGGGATGCAGACACAACAATCATAACTCTTGCCTGGCAACTGTTGGTACTTAACACAGGATATATGTAGATGCGTCATCTCCATCAAAACCCTAATGGCACTTATGAAGGGTAGCAGACCTACTCACAGAAGAGAGGGGTGCATGAGTATGCTGAAAGGCAACATTGTCCTTGTTAGCCTGTTATACACATATGAACCTATGGAGCCATGCAGTTATAGCGCTGTACCTTGCTGATGACATATGTCCGCTGAGCTGACATGCCATCCTGTACTGCTTTATTTACACTGGGTATCCATAGGTTATCCCAACAGACTCCTGTAACAGAAACAAAAACATAAACAGGCCAGTGACACACCTGTCATTGTGTACCTATGCAGCCAATTCAACAACATTCAAAAACATACTACATAAGGACCATGTAAGGTACACAAATATATGTGGCGTACAATGGACAAATGCCAGCATACAGTATCTCTTGTTAACCACTACCAGTAGCATGGTGAACCAACATTGCATTACAAAAGTACATGTTAAGTAATACAGTCACCCTGTGCACCCTGTGCATCAGACATATAGCTTCATTTCCCTGCATCAATGTTAAGGATGACAGGGATTTGGCACTGGTATCATCACATCCACAGGGTGTTGTGTGGGTGTGTAGGAGGCCTCAACTGGCCCACATGATAGACAGCCTGTGTGTGAGTCAGGAGGAGCATGTATGATGGACCATGGAGAGGTGCTGTGTGTGTCTATAGGTGACCTGCATTTGACAGTGGTGTGTGAGTGTGTGCATGTACACAGTCAAGCTCAGTGCTAGTCCTACACATGTGTATGCTGGACAGCTTTGGACCATACATGGTAGATTTGACAGTTCACCATCTCTGGCCCCAAACACAGGAACTGGCTCTGCCAGGAGTTACACTGGCACCTCCATGCCCAAGGTCAGAAGTTGTGCTAGTACCTGATGGTGACTGCTGTCTGCTGGGACCATGTCCACCATGGGACCGCCCAGTACCATGATCCCATCGCATGCCATGTTGTAGTATGGACAGCACACTCCTCTCTGTAGCACTGGATGTACTGCTACTACAGGAGCATGAGTGTGCACAGTGACGTGGGCTCTCAGCAGATGGTGTTGTTGACCTATGTCCACAGGACCAATGCTCAAATCCAACCACACATTGCAGCATAGATAATGTGCGGTTCAAGAGAGACACTGTCTTAGCCCACCATCTGTCTACTGCATCAGTCAACTGATCCAGGCTGTCACAGATGTTAGACTGTGTGGCATCCATAACCCTAAGCATACATCTGGTGTTCAATTCAGAATGTGCCTCCATGATGGCCCAAAACATGCGCTGGGTGACCCGTGATGTGACATCTGTAAAAGGTAGCAGACAGACAACAGGTCTTCTACAAGCACCCCTGTCAATCCACATGTGTGGGACCTCAGCACTAGAGCCGTAATTGCCACACTTTCCAGTTCAATGTTTCCACGCTCTGACTGTCCAATATCTGTGGCCTCCAGGGATGGGGTATAAGTGGACATACAAACTGTGTGCAGTGACAATGAGGACAGAAGAGTGATGTCTACCTCTGGGAGAGATACAGCCTCTAACACCCTCACCTGTACCTCACTGTGGCCACCTCCATCATCAGTGTCCAGGGAGACACTGACATCAGGTTGTGTAGAGGACAGACTCCAACCGCCATGGTAACCTGTAATAAGAATATAAAAAGCAGTACATTAATACCTGAACTATTGTCTTTGAAATGCATCCAAGACTCCCTTTATATAGACTTGTCAGAAATAAGAAGAAATTTGTTCCAGCACTATTCCTAACTGAACTTAGATCCTGTAACTGGTCCAAGCTAAAAACCCTGCCCCTTGATGAGAGTGTGACATTTTTTACCGACACATTCCTCAACATTCTTGACTCCCACACACCTAACAGATGCATCCGTACCAAGACTCTGATAGCACCATGGCTAACTAGAGAAACCAAATCCAAAATCAAACTTAGAGATCAGGCCTGGGACAAATGGCGAACTACTAAGGCACCTCAAGATCGCATTAAATTCCAGCAACTTAGAAATGCAACAAAAAAAGACTCCACCCTAGATAAAAAGAACTATTTCTGTCACCTCCAAGATAAGCACCAGAACAATCCAAAGAAGTTTTGGGCAGGCTTAAACAACCTCCTCCACTCAGGAAAGCGTCCCTACCACCCCCTGAAACACTTATTGGAAAAACCCAGAAGAGGTCGCCAATACTTTTAACTCCTTTTCACTGAGACCATTCAGACCCTGGCTAATCAACTTCCCCATCCTTCCTCCCCAACTAAGGTCAATGATGAATCTCTACCCTTCTTTACTCTCCAGCCAGCTTCCACCTCCTATATTAGATCACTACTGTAGAAACTTAAACCAACCACCCTGTCGGCGACCGACTCCCAGCTGAATACCTACAAATAGCAGCAGATGCCATAGCATATCCCATCTCAATTCTAATTAACCAACTATAACTGAGGCCACTATCCCCTCCATTTGGAAGGTAGCCCATGTCATCCCACTTCATAAGGGTGGCTCCTCTACTGACCCATCAAATTATAGACCTATAGCAATACTGTCGCCAATAGCCAAAATCTTGGAAAGATGTGTTCATAAACAACTCCTTAACCATCTCACCCTAAATAATCTACTGTCCAAATCTCAGCACAGTTTCAGACCCCACCATAGTACGACCACCACCCTCCTCTCTTTTACTGACTCAATCAATAAAAACCGCAATAACAAAAAAATTTCCTCAGCCCTCTTTCTTGACTTGTCAAAAGCCTTTGACATGGTCAGTCACCAACTACTGCTCCACACTCTTGAAACCTTACACCTTGATTATCCGGCCCTTAACTGGTTCAAAGCTTACCTCTCTGGAAGACAACAGGCAGTTCGATGGGAAAATAAGCTCTCTCAACTGTTGCCGAATACCATATACCATAGGGGTCCTCCAAGGCTCCATACTTGGTCCTCTTCTCTTCTCTGCATTCATAAATGACCTTCACTCAGTCATCCCTAAGGCCACCTGCATCCAGTATGCAGACAACTCCACATTGATCTGCTTGGATATCTCCCTCCCTGACCTACAAGTAACAACCCAAAACTGTTTTGCTATAGTAGAAAAGTGGCTCTCGGAACGAAACTCATTCTAAATCCAAAAACAACCAAGTTACTAGTATTTTTCCCACCTCAGTTAGTCCATCAGTCCAACTTACACCCCAATCCAATAATAGTCCCTTCCTTGTTCAATCTATTAATGGTACCATGATTGAGCCTGTTACCAACACTAAACTATTAGGAGTCACTATTGATAGTAGGCTTAGATTTGATATGCATATCAGTCAAACCATAAAGAATGTAAATAAGAAACTTGGATCCTTGTATAGAATTAAAAACTTTCTAACCCCTACTGCCAAACTAACTATCTCTCGCACGCATTTACTTTCCACTTTATTGTATGCCTCCTGTGCTTTCATTCCTTAACAATAGTGAGATCAATAAACTCTCTGCTGCCTACAATCACATCACCAGATTTGTAGTAGGAGGTCCTTACAGAACTCATCACTGCATTAACCTAAGGAAACTTGACTGGCTAGAACTACCCAATCTTCTCAAACTAAACCAACTCACTGAAGCGTTTTAAAATTATTAAACCGGATAAAACCCCCCTCCTTGCATAATCTTCTGATTCCATACTCTAATCTAAGCTGTCTTCGCCCTCACATAGAGTCCTGGTCCAAACCATCAAATCCAACAACTCTGCTGGAGAAGCCCTTTTGCCAACTCTATAGGAAAAGTCTGGAATTCCTCCCAATAACTTAAGACTTACTACATCCCAATGTCTATTCAAAATAATCTTAAACAATTTTAAAAACATTGGCTATGCCCATGTAATAACCAGACTAGTTCTCTCTGACACTCAACTAGTAGCATTCTCCACCTGTATTACTAGGTGTTTTTTTCTTTTTCTTAGACTAAAGAATTTGTAAACTCACACCCACTAGATTCCACCTCCACTGGTACTTATGAAGTCAAGCTCCCATTGCCTGACTTGACTCTACAAGGGATGGGTAATAGTAACCTAGAATATCAACTACACTGTATTTTGAACTGTTATCTATTCATATGGTAGCCAAGTGTATCTAAAACAATTGTGAAGTATTTTTTGTGTATCTGTAATTTTATTTATTTGCATTAGGAAGTGTATTTATCTGTATGTAAATGAAAGTGTAACTTTTTCCTCTGTGGAGCTTTTCTCCCCGGGCCTCCGCTGAAAATGGACATGTATCCAGTCGGACCATCCCGGTCAACAAATGTAAAATAAATAAATAAATAAAATAAGACTCATAACAATGAAGACCCACAACTGGATTAATGATCAAACAACTTTCTTCTCTGCCTTTGTCCACAAAGCACTACCTCAGAACACAATTCAAATTCAACTCAGGACCTTTATAACCATCACTTGAAGTAAATCAAGTCAAACATAATTGAAAAAAACAACACATAAAACCCAGTACAACTCTCTTCACAATTATAGGGAAATACACATTTCACTGCCTAATGTTTTTGCCTTCAACCTGTTGTACTTTAAAAGGCATTTTAGATTCCTTGCCTCGTTTCAACCAGGCGCCTTATCTACTCTTACCTGTAATGTCCACAGTGCATCTGTTTGTTGAACTGCACTCCTGTGACTACCCCCTCTCAAAACCTTAGGTACCTCTTCCAGACTGGCATTTAAAAACATCCTATGCTGTCTACACACATAATTATGTGTACATATGGCATTATTCTGGCCCTTAACCATACTACACTATAACTGTTCCTTAACAAAATAAGTGTCATACTTACCAGGGGCAGGACCATGGCCTTGGGCAATATCTGATGGACCTGTGAAAAGTTGCAGCTGTGTTAATGTCAGTACCACTGCATGTTGCAGCACAACAAGGTAATATGTCCATATATCTCACATTTACATTAGCTACTGTGTTACCATCTAAAGAACAAAGACCTGACCCCCACATAAAAGTATCTGCAGCCTGACACACTGACTGCTGCAGTATTACAATGTTGATCACAGTAAGCTTACCTGCATGCTCCTCAGCCTTGGAAACTGTGGCACCCATCTCCACAATGTACTGTGTTATGGATGCCTGGGAGCTGTCGCATGTGCCTAGGTACACTAGGAATTCCTCAGTGGCAGAGAGTTTTTGTTCCACTGCAGGCCCTCCACTGGTGACAGCACAATCCCCAGCTGTATCCATTGCCCATCGACGTGCAGCATTAATCATATCAGTTGCCCACTGTTGAACCTGCTCATATGTCCTGCTCTGCTGGCTTGTGGCATTAATGTCATGGACAGGGTCTGACCATAATGCACCCCATTGCTCCCTATTATGTCTCCCCCCTGTATAACAGGATGTTATGATGTTGCCTTAGTCCTTGCAAGATTATCTCATTCTCTGCATCCGAGAAGGGTGGGCATCATCTGTGGTACTTTATTCCTGAAAGACAACACAAGGGGAACACATTGCAGAATCAGATATGTGGGCATCCACTATGTGCAGATACAGCAAGGGCAAAATGGCTAGTACTATCCACTGCTTGCTCACACATGGCATAACCCACAGTGAGACAACATACTGTGTGTGGATACAACCAAGATAGTGCCATTACCGAGGTATTCCATGTGTGCCATGACAGCTTCTACCATATGATCATACACCCAACACTCCAGTCCACTGTGGTGTGTCAGCTAAGGCCAACCACACAATAATATGTCATAGAAGCAGTGCCAGACAAATAGCAGTGTGCTATAACAACTACTATATAGGAACAGTCCAACAACACCAGTGTGCCACATGGACAAAAGGGAATGCCACATTGATGTATTGTACATGCCCTTTAGGTGTAAGTCAGCAGGGTATCACTGGCATGTCATTACCAGAGGTCTATGATGAGCTTACTGTTGTAATCCCTATTCCCCATACCTCTATCCTCCCATCTGAATCCTGTTATACACAAAAAACAGTTATATACCTGCTAGCGTGCACTACTCTTCTTTTGAACTGTGTGTCTGGTAAAGTTTCACAAAGGTATGCACTGTGTGAGTAAGGTCTCATACAGAATGGTTCCCCATAGCCAGCTGCCTGCCATTTAATCATGCTCCCCATCGGCAGGTGATTGCCTCTAAACCGATCTGTGGTTCTGAAATGTTAATTGCAGCCAAAGCAGCTGAATTGCACTATCATATAAGGCCTTCATGGAGACCTGAGCCCCTTTCATAGCTGTTGAGATGAACACTACTGGGGTGAGGAGACTACATCATCACAGAGTATAGGTCTGTAACAGAAACCTTTACATAGAGCTGTGTGTACCACAGGCTGCAGCTGCTGCTGCAGGTAGTAGCCACAGACAGAGAGTGTGAACACTTTGGAGGACAACAAGCTGTAGGTGTATCTGTGTCAGCTGTGTCAGCTTTGTTGTAGAGGAAGTGCCAGGGTGAAGGTACCCTTTACACTCCAATTAAGGCATGTGTTTAAGGTATGGATGCTAGGCAACTGTGTCAATAACAGAGTACAAGGAGATATATAGTACTGCTATATAGATATGTGATGTGTTCCCTACCTGCATGCCTGGACCCAGGACTTTGTATGGCTAAATGTACTACATGCAAGTCATTTAACAGACTGAACTACTGAGTCACTGTTGCAAGTGTACTTGCAAGATATATGTGCACACATACAAGCTATGACAAACATTTTCTACATCCATCCGTATGTGCATGGCTTTATATGGATGTATTTCTGTACCAGAGTCCCAGCTGAACATGTGTTTTGCCATGAACGCCTTAGCAGGAGACTTTCTATATGTTGCTGATAAAAGGGCACATTTACTTGCTATCACAAGTGTCAGTTACATCCATTATGATGTGTTTGGTGTCTAGTGGTGTGCTATTGCACCAAAGTCCAAGGTACACTCCCATTTTTTTCCATTAATTTTTATACCAGTTTACGTGGTGTGGCACGGCATGCAGCTCCACTGAAACATGCCTAATAACTGTAATTGGCAATTACTATGTTTTGTTTAAACCACCTGTTTTAATTAAGAGTTGCAGATTAATTAAGAGTGGGTTAATGCAGTGTGCTGCAAGTGTGATGAGCTTGGTTTGAAACATGGCAGAGGTGTTTATTTTGTACATGTGACTCACAATGTTAAAAACACATATACTCATTATAGCTCTATTTAGCTGAGCTAAGCGACTCCATGCTAACAAAATATAAAGAAAAGAAAAAAGGGGAGATAGGAAAGTGTTGAAATGGGGGCAATCAGGGGGAAAACATATTGAAAGGCAGGGAGTGATGTGCAGGAAGGGTGTAGGAATAAACCATTCCTATCCATTTCTGCAAAGCAACAACTGTGCACTTTGACAAATTTGTGAATGAATTTGGATTCTCAAACCTCAGAAAAAGGGGTGAGGACAACATAACTGTGTTTTCAGGCCAATTGGACCAAATTATGTGTGTCCAATGGACACATGCAAAATGGAAAACTATGTATAGGATGATATATTTTTTTTTTTTTGGGACAAGTGCCCTTTTTTATGGTGACAGTGAAATGTTGGAGAAGGGACATAGGTACATGTGGGAGAGATGATTGGGTAGGTCAGGATGCATTTGCAAACGGACAAGACAGACAAGACAAAAGACAGGGGTGGTGTGTGACACATGAGGGGGGTGAACACTTTGACACTGAGCGTGTTGTGGAATCCGAGTCCCATGTGCCTCCAGATGGCAGCAAGCATGACTCATGTCCCCACCCATAGGATTGTCGACTCTGGTCCTTCACTGCCTTGAGGTGGCTGTGCTGGAAGTTGGGCACCAGGGCAATGCTGCCCCACCAGGTTGGCCAGCATACCCTCAATTTGGTGCAGGCATTGATCATAGCCTCACTGGATTATCTTGTGCACCAGGACTGGTAGCTCATCATGGTTGACCACTCTCCCTCTGCCATCACTCCCAGAGGGGGACTGGGCCCCATCCCATGGGGCAGTACTTCCCAATGCCACAGGTAGTGTAGGAGCAGCAGAGGGTGCACCACCGGTCTGGGTCCCAGATGTGCTGGGACATAGTGCCACAGCCAGTTGAGGCAAGGTAAGAGGATCAGCCAGAACCAGCCTACCTTGATGTGCTGTGGTATATGAGGCAAAGCAGTATGTTAGGGTTAGTAACAACCAAACCATTGTTAGTATTAACAGAATGGAACATCATATTTATTAATCCAAATACATATTAATGTATATTATGTGCAACACAACATAATGTCAGTATGGTAACAGCAAGCCAGTGTGAAGTAAACCATACGGCCAACAAAACAGTTCGTTTAACAAAATATGTTAATATGGAATCATAATAAAGCATAACAATAATCAACTACATTTCCCAAAATATAGTAAGTTTAGCAAAATATGTTAATATTAAAACATAATAATAAATTACAATAATGAATAAATTAAGATAAGGGGTGGGAGAAGAGAAAGAGTATAACATTCCAATAGTGACATTGCAGATGATATCCCTGACAACACTGATCATATATACTTCTACAGGTGTGTACTGACAGTTGTGATTAAAGTGACTAAAATTCTCCAATAGCTGTTGCAGCACTTACATACCTCTCAAGCTCATAGCATGGGACAATAAGGGTGAAGCACTAACAAATGCAGGTACAGAACTATTCAGAATGCTTTCACATAATGTGGACTTATATTTATTTATTTATTTATTGTAATTTACTAACTGGGTTGGTCCAGCTGAGCCAGGGGCCCATTTTCAGTGGAGACCTGAGGAGAAAAGCTCCGAAAACCAGTTGCACTTTTACAAAAACATATTTACAAATTTTAAACAATTTGCTATTTGATACAATTACAATGGAGTACAGTCTAGATGTTATACATCAAGAATAAGAAACATTAATTTATGCAGCTGTGTTCAAGTTACATAGGATGCTCTAGTATCAAAAGTATATTTTTTCTGCAAGAGTAAATATAAGTAACAGCTATAAACTCCACAAGTAAAAAATATGTACATGAATAAGATGTAGGTATACAGTAGAGCAATAATTAGAAAGAAAAATAAAAGTAAGCATGCTTAGAGTAAGGGTGCAGAAATAGTAAGGGAGCAGGATGATTTTATGAATAAGATGCAGGTATACAGTAGAGCAGGAATAAGATTATGGAAATATTAAGGAAGCAGGAGGATTTCAAGTTGGAGTTTGACAATGACAGGACCAGGTCTTTTGCAGGTATTGTTTAAGGTCAAGTTTGAATTGTGTTTTCTGAGAAATACGTCTTATTTTGAGGGGAAGAGTATTCCAGGTATGAGCGACAGAGAATTTATACAGGGACTTCCCAATGTTCTTTGTTGGTTTATAGATGTCTAAGAGATGTTTGTCAGATTTATGAAGCTGATGCTGTGGGTTATAGAGTGATACAATGTTAGAGATGGAGGGACAGGATGCGGGGTTAAATAGAATAGAGTGTGTAATATGTAGTTATGGAAGAACTAGTTGTTTCTGGAATTCAGGCCATTGTAAAGATTTAAGGGTGAGGCAGTGGTGGGTTTTTGTAATGTAAAATGGAAGCAAATTTAGCTACTTTGTTGTAAGTTTTTCTAATTTGGATAGTAGAGATGACTGAAGGTTAGTAAGGACTGAAGCTGCATACGGAAGATAGTGTAAGAGAAGAGACATGGCAAGGGAGGGTTTGGTCGAGGGTGAGAGTAGCTCTTGGTTACAGTAGAGAAGACCAAGTTTCTGGTGTGTTTTTTACAGTGATTGATATGTATGTTAAATTTAAGTTTATCATCGATAGTAACGCCAAGTAGTTTAGTATAGGGTTCGGGATGAATGGTTGTGTTGTTAAGTGAGGTAATGGAGAAGGAGGATTCATGGTGAGCCAGTGTTTTAGATAGGGAAAGCAGCAGTTTTGTTTTTTTTTTTTTTTTTTGGATTTAGTATTAGTTGATTATCAGTGAGCCAGGTTTTGATGGAGGTGAAGGTGTCTTGGGTAAGAACAAGGAGTTCTGGGATACTGCGGGTGAAGGTAATGAGGGTTGAGTCATCGGCATATTGAAGAGTGTGGAGTGGTTAGTGGCAGTGTGTAACTGGTTGGTGAAGATATTGATCAATAGTAGACCCAATATAGAGCCTTGGGGGATGACATTGTTAACAGGTAGAAATGGAGAGGTGAAAAATTGCCAGTTAATAGATTGCTGTCTATCAGATAAGTAACTACAGAGCTAGTTTGTAGAGGGGGTCGAGAGATGGAGATCAGAAAATGTGGATAACATTTTGGGGTGAGACCATATCAAAAGCCTTGGAGAGATTAAGAAATAAACAGGAAACTAGAAAGTTGATGTCGTGGGCTTCTGCAACAGTTTTGGTGAATGAGAGAAGTGCAGTAGATGTGCTGTGGTGGGGTCTAAAACCATGCTGGGTGGGAGTTAAAATATTGCTGTCTAGCAGTTGTTTAAGTAATTGGGTGTGGACACATTTTTGAAGAATTTTGGAAAGTGGGGAGAGTATAGAAATGGGACGATAGTTGGATGGGTCATTGGAGTTAACACCTTTATGGAGAGGGATAGGGAAAAAGGGTTTCCATATGTCAGGGACAAGGGCTTCGGTAATGGAACCATTTATAAGAATAGAGACATGGTAGGTAATGGATTTGGTAGCAATTTTAAGGAAGTGATAAAGTAATTTATCAACAGAGGGTGAGCAGGGTTTGAGTTTATTCAGTTGGGTTTTGATGAATGTGGTGGGAACAGTTTGAAAGGAGAAAGTATTGGAGGAGGATGGTCTGGGAGGTAAGGGCAGACCACAGGCAGTGGGACTTTGTTGAGTTAATATTTGAATTGTTTCAATGAAGTGATTGTTTAGTAGAGCAGCAGTCTCTGTGACAGTATGGTAAGGGAAGGGGTTGAGGGTTGAGGGGATACTGGGGGGGGGACTTTTCTGATAGTAGACCAAAATCTTTTTGGGTCTTTGTGTTGGCTATGTTGGTTGGAGTTAAGGAATTTTTTTGTCTTTAATGACTAGTTTTTTACACAAGTTTCTAAGTTCTTTGTAATGTTGTAGTAGGGAAGGGGTTTTATTCTTGATCCAAGTTTTCCAGGCAGCATCTCTCTGATGCATAAAAGAGCATGTTTGCTTGGTGAGCTTATATAACTACCAGGGTGTTCTGCAAACAGATTTGGTAATACATTGTATTCCAGGTAATAATTTACTGCTAAACATGTGACAGATGATTTAGTCAATTCTAATTACATTATGAGAAATTTTGACGCTTGACAGGCATGTTTGTGTATAGTAATTAAACTAGACAGCTGTCATGGCTTAGTTGGCAGGCATGGGAGCAGAACCTACTAGCTGTGACTGCAGGGGACATCTGCAAAATAATTTAATAATTGACTGCAGCAGCATAGTATGGACAAGAAAGAGATCCAGCCATACTAGGATTACAGTTTTATTTCTGAATCAACAATCCTGATGCACACCATTCTTGCTAGTGAATGTAACATTCGGTGAGCTCTAAACACAATATCTGCACATAATATGGACTAACTTACCCATCACATTTTTGTGTTCATGGGGAGAGAGAAATTGTGAGTATTATGTGATTGATACTGAAAATGTAATGTTACGTAGCACTGGATTCGAACCCAGGACTGTGTGTGGCAAAATGTACAGTATACAAGGAATTTAACAGAGTGAGCTATTGAGGTGCTGCTGACTATAGGGTGACTGATACTTACTTGGAGACCATCTAGAAACATACTATGAATTGTGCAATACAAGTTACAGAACTTTCTTCTAGCATTCTAGCACTGTTACAGTGTTTTACTAGACTGCAGTGTCAATAGAATACACATGCATGGTCTACAACCATACTGCATATATTACTACAGCTTTATTTCACTTTCAACAATACAGCGAACACATATTATTGTTATTGGTTTGCAATATCTGTGAAGTCTACACACACAATATATGGCCTTGGAGTGGGCTAACTCACCCATATACGTTTATTACCTGATGTCTGTGGAAGACAGAGCATTTTGTAACTGGTATTGGCCTAGAGAAAGCCTTGAATGGTACTAGAAGTTAAGCAACACACTTTGCAGCCATTAGATTTGCATTCTACAGCTATTACAGTGTTATACTTGACTGCAGTAACCTTACCTTACAGACGCAATGCATACAGCTCTATTGCAATGGTTATGACAAGACAGTTCTGATGTACCCCATTTTGCTTGCTGTTATTGGTATTGTTTCTAGTTTGTTTTGCACTACAGTTATCATTCATTTATTGCACTACAGCTCTAGTTCCACATTTATTGCACTACAGCTCTAATCCCAACTTTATTGCACTACATTTATGGTATATACTATAGCAGTTACTGGTTTACTCTTTCTTGCTCATTACACTACAGTTGTCATAATACATCCATACTCACCATGCCCATGGTGCAACCAGCCAGGTGCCTGGCATGAGACATGACATCATGAGCCTTCTCAGCTGCAACTGTTGAGAGAGAAGCATGCCATTATGCATACCAGTTTTGCAGGCATTCAGATTAAAACAATGAGTAAAAAGGTCACACAGAAAAAACAATCAGTAAAAGCTAAAAGAAAATTCTTGCCAAGCTAGAATCTCCACTGTGTGATCCCTTAAACCTCTTGTTTTAGAGGCACATGGGATATATGCAAATGTCCTTAAGGACATCAGGTGTTTCAGCTATTTGGCAATTCTGAATGCCTCTGAAGTATTTCATTTTAAGTCGTTTAATGGACAACTTCATGCCAATAAAGCCAAATTCCACCAGCTGTGGACATACATGTTTTGCACTTGTTATGCCCTCATCAGCATAGCACAAGTGGACTGTTTGACTAAGCATTAAAAACACATGGCTGTTATATTCAGCTGATGTCCAAAACAATTGCAGTATCTGCAAAATATCCCAATTAACAAACTGAAATAATGATGAAAAAAAGTCACATAGAAAAAAAAATCAGTAAAAACTAAAGGAAAATTCTAGCCAAGCTAAAAGTTCCACTGTGTGATCCCTCAAACCTCTTGTATTAGAGGCGCAAAGAATATATGCAAATGACCCTTAAGAACATCAGGTGTTTCAGCTATTTGGTGATTCTGAATGCCCATGACTTTTTCCTTTTTAAATCATTTAATGGACAAATTCAGGCCAATAGCTGTGGGCATACATGTTTCACACTTGTTATGGCCTCATCAGCATAGCACAAGTGGACTGTTTGACTAAGGATTAGAAAGACAGGGTTATTATATCCAGCTGATGTCCATTATTATTAGGGTGTCTGCAAAATATCCCAAATAACAAAATACAACAATGAGTAAAAAGGACATCAGAAAAAACAATCAGTAAAAACTAAAAGAAAATTCTAGCCAAGCTAGAATTTCCACTGTGTGATCCCTCAAACCTCTTGTATTAGAGGCACATGGGATATATGCGTAGAATTTCCACTGTGTGATCCCTCAATCCTCTTGTATTAGAAGCACATGGGATATATGCAAATGACCCTTAAAAACATCAAGTGCTTCAGCTATTTGGCAATTCTGAATGCCCATGATTAGTTAGGATATTTTGCAAACCCATTTGTTGCTCTCTGCTCCATGCCACGCAAACATGCAGTTTTAAAAAGGAAAAATAAATAAAATAAAAGACAACACTATAGATTACTTGGCAAAAAGTTTCCTCTTAGAGATGTTATGAGTATCATTAATGTTTCATAAAAAGCTTGAACAGCCACCATATTATCCACTTTGGCTGACATATCTAAACAGTTTACATACTGGAGGCTATAGATAAAGCATTATGAATCGGGAAACTTTGAAGTTAAGGGAATATATCAACCATAGATGAATATTTTGGAAAGCTTGCAAAACTACGAATTACAGACTCACCCACCATGCATCCCTAAGTAAACATGTAAAGCAGATTTTGAGTGGCAACAATTATTGATGTTTAACTCTTAATTATTTCTTACCTTGCCCCAATTAACGTATTCAGTCTTGAAGGCAATAAATATAAATTCATATAAAATAATAACCATGTTCTGAGTAAGAACTATAATTGAGCAATATTAAATATAGTAACAGCAGATTACTATTTATGCTGTGGTTCTAGAATAAAAGTAAATTGAAAAAAGGACATAAAATAACACACATGTATTATTGTACAGCCACACTGAACTTAGTTATACTGAACAACAAAATTATCATATTATTAAGGTATAAATACAGCTGTGACATGACTCCAAATATTAGTAAGCTTTAATAAACATGTGGATAAAGGGGTAACTGGAGATCCCTACTGTTTGTCACCAAATGGCTGACTAATGCTCAGAACATCCATCTTGATGTTTTAACTACTGACATCCCAAGGTTTTAGAGGTTTTAGGTATGAATAATCTTATGTTGACTAAAACAAGATGTAATTATTCATACTGTACCCATAAAATAGCTTTATTGAAAGTTGCTGTGCTGAACACCCCATCAATATACAAGCCATGAATATACAGGAAATTTAAAAACAGAAATAAATTTCCATGAGTAAATCCTTTGATTTTCATGGATTCCACGTCAAGATGACTGTTAACTTCTTTATTTTTGCAGTAACCCCTTACTATGGACTCTCAAAAAGAGCAATAGATATGAGGACTCCCACAGCAAACACTCAACACTCCTCATATCCTATTACAGAGAAGGGTACTAAAGTACCACACCTCAAAAATTCCTCCCTACTGAAAGAGTTCTAGATGGCAACCCCTCTATCAACAGTATCCCAAATGGTAAATCCCCAGGATAGCATATACGTAGAGGAGCATGAGTATAGCATATGTCAATATTGCCCTAAGATAAAATAACATTATCTTGCTATAAGCAACAGTATTAACAGTTGCCTAGCATTCTGCTGCAATGTTTAAACTTAGTTTTTGCTTTCATAAGTGAATGAAATCTAGCTTCATACCAAAATGTACCTCAGTAGACCACATAAAGACATACCATTTGGTATTTAATATAATACGAAAAGATAATAAAGATAACAAGCATAAGGATCTGAAACAATGCAGCCAGCGTTACTTGTAATAAATAGTCCATCACTTTGGAAGACTGGGATGTCCCATCGGTGAGGGCAAGGGGTTGGCTTGAGTAACTTAAGTAAAAATTTATGGAAAGGAAATATGGACTTCAACGTTGCAAAAGATGTGGGATCTTGAGATCTTGTACCTTCTGGTGTATAACTGAAGTCCTTCAATTTTTAGTTCATTATTCTTACCTAGATTGATAGAAATGGTTTTCTATACTCTTTTTAACCCAAAGTGCACATTGCGGTTAATATTTATGGGTATGACATTCAAAAGCTTAATGTGGTTATAAATTCAAAAAAACTATATTGCTACTAGCTTAAAGAGATATAATTAGCTGTCAACAGGAAGGCTAGTGCTGCTAACATCATACCTGATTTTGGTGCATGAATGAGAAGGACTTTCCATTTTTTTAGTGAGGCAGAACCATAGCTAGGTTACTTAGCATCCTTGACAGTCCCTAGAGTGGTATCCCCCTGAACCAAAAAAAATAAACAAATAAAATTGAACACCAAATAGGACAGCCTGTTAAGGACCAGAAAAAAAATTCTAACTACTGTAGCAAAGAGCATGTTAGCTCCTTTTTGTAGCTCCTTACACTTAAAGATAAGAATTTAAGCAGGAATATTGAAACCCCTTTTGAATGAATGCCAGTACTGCACTCACACCCAATTTACAACTCTTGTAATGTGGTGATTGTTCCCCTTAACAGCATGTGCTTGGCACAGCCTCCCCCTTTATAACACCCTAGCTACAGTATTGTAGTGTGGGGGTGATGCCCATCAGTTTTAGTTGAGGAAAAATGAATTTGTTCGTAATTAAACCTAATAAGTATCTGCTGGATCTTGCATTATAATGAATGGAAAACTGTAGTTAGCATGTTGTGAAATTATAAAAGTGACAAACGTAATTTTGAAACCAAAATAAGGGTTGGGTTTTCATTTTGTTCATAAAATACTAAAAAACTACTGTTTCTGCACCTTTGCTGTACAGATCACTGCAGTGAATATAAATTCACTGACAGTATGCAGTGTGGAAGTGGAAGACGATGGTAAAGAGAAGACTGGATATCATGTGTATCTAGAAGACAAGGTGGAAAGGCAGTGGAGCAAAGTTGTTGCTTTGGATCCAATGTGCAACCTGGATAACTGGATGGGGAACAGAAAATACACCCCTGGGAGTCTACCTGTGTCCCTGCGGGACAGTGGCATCAGGTGCTGACTTGTTAGAACATGGGCTAAAATCTTGGTTAGGCTTGTAATGGCCTCAGGGCTAATACCCTAGTAACTTCCTATAATCCTATGATCCCACGTGAACTGTGATGAGAGAGAGAGAGTATCCTGGAGACAGTGAGAGATGTTGTTAGAATCAGTGACCAAGACAGACTGACACAAGATCACATACAGCAGTGATCAGCATGTAGCACAGGTAGTCAGCCTGCTAGTAAGGAAAAGATATTGGAATGAAATTAAAGATTTCAAAAGTCATGCACAGTGAAATAGTCATCCACCAGTATCAACCTCTGTAATGGCCATAGTCATCTCTGCAAGTAGTAAGCAGAAAAGGCTCTAAGGTAAACAGAGACTAGACTGAGGACTTGAAAACTGACTGGAGTAATAGCATAGGAGTTCAAGGAAATACTCAAGGATCTAGCACCTCAGTTAGATGAGGAAATAGGTGGACTTGAAGAACGGCAGTGCATCAAAACAGCAAGTGTAAGGACTATACAACAGATATGTGCCTCAACTAGGTATAAAGAAAGCTATCAGTGGATTGTAAAAGGCTGAAAAGTTATCAAATAAATGAGGGCATGCAAGAAAAAGTAAGCTAAAGAAAAGATGGACCAGGCTAAGATGGAATACTGGTTGTCTAACAATGAGGTTAAGAAAGCTGTTGGAGTGTTGGAAAGATTAAGGATATAGAGAAACTTTACCGGCTTCAGGAATGTAACTCAGCAGATGCTACAAAGAAGCAGTATCAGACTGCAGGCAGAAAGATAAAAAGGATAGTTTTCAGATACAATTCATAAAAAATGCCAGCAAAAATCAGCTCACCAGTCCAGTGGATTTCAAAAACTAATAGAATGACTATTTCAAGAAAAAAAAAGTTGTACTTTGCCATGCACAGCATATAATGAAAGAAGACGAATCGACCTTAAGAAGAAGTATTAACAGCACTAATAAAATGGAAGTCAAGGAAAGCAACAGGCACAGATGAAGTCATGGCAGATATAATCAAAATGTTAGGTGAGTTAGGATCCTGAGGGCACTCACTGTGGTATGGAGAAAAAGGCATTTCTCAGATGATTGAAGTATAAACACTCTAGTGCCAGTGTATAAGAATAAGGGGGATATTCTCAGGTGTGGGCAGTATACAGATATCAAACTTCTGTCACACTGCATGAAAGTGTAGAGGTTGGTGATAGACAAATGAATACACCGAGCAGTAGAGAGTAAGATGGGTAATGAGCAGTTTGGATTCAGATCAGGATGCAGTTCAACTTATGTGATGTTTGCAGTTAGGTAGATAGTGAAGTTGGAGATGAGAGAAAAATTGAGCATACTTAGACTTGGAAAAAACACATTGACAAGGTCCCAAGAAAGCTGATCTGGACAGTCCTGTGAGCTGTTTACTTGAAGTTTCAGAAACTTTGGAAGAATTAGTGCTGGCTATGTGGAAGGACTCAATGACACTAGTCTTCCGCCAGCATTGGGTGATGTGGTTGCGGCTCTTGATCTCCTTTGGATGACGTTTAGTAAGAACCTGTGAGTCTATGAATCTATGAACCTATTACACAAATATGAGCAGTTCTCAGATTCACAGAAGGGGTCCTAGTAGCAGTGGTTGTGCATGAAGGTCCAGCTCTGATCTCACTCTTGTTTGTACTGGTGAAAGACTACAACAACAAACAGGTTGGAGAGGAAAGATCAACCAACTTACTTTTTCCGGACAATGTGTCTCTACAAGCTGACTCTGAACAGGCCCTTAAGCAAACAATAGGGGACTAGAATGCAAAACCGTAGCCATATGAGATGAATCTGAGTACAGACAAGACAGAGGCCACGGCATCCAATGGGAGGAAATAGGAAGAGCATGTGAGATAGAAAATAGTGGAACAGGTTAATTGCTTCAGATATCTGGGAGGTTTGCAAAGAAAAAAATTCTGAATGAAGAAGTCAGAACTGGAATCAGAGGTGATACAGCCAACTAGCAAAACATGTCAGGGGTCGTGTATAGCACAAGACTGTCAAAGAAGCTGAGAAGCGATATGTACAAAACAGTTGCGTTATCAGGGCTTTTGCATGACACAGAAGCTTTGGGCAATCAAGGCAGAGCAACTGAGAAAACTTGAAACAAAAATACATTCTTCACACAATAATGTATTTCAGATTGCTTCACAGGCACACAGACATACACTCACATGCACATACAGAGACACACATACATATGCATGTGTGGGAGTGTGTGTGTGTGTGTGTGTGTGTGTGTGTGTGTGTGTGTGTGTGTGTGTGTGTGTGTGTGTATGTGTGTGTGTGCACGTGCGAGTGTATGAGAATGTATGGAATTTGTTTGGTTTATCTATTAAAACAGGTTGCAGTGGGTAAGAAAATTCACTTTTCTCCAAGAAACAGTGATCTCAGAGTTACTGTTTAAGCAGCAGAGAAGTGAGGTACCAGGAGTCCTTGGTAAAGACTTTTGATTGTTCCTTTTTCTCTGTTAGTTTGCTGCTTACTGATCACACTTTTCTGGCTGTGGATCATTCTTGATATATGTATCTATACACACACACACACACACACACACACACACACACACACACACACACACACACACACACACACACACACACACACACACACACACACACATATATATATATATATATATATATATATATATATATATATATATATATATATATGTAGATTAGATATAGATATAGACAGGTATAATGTGTGTGTTTATATATGGGTGTATGTGTGAAGATCTATATGCAAATATTTTTCTCAGTGGTTCAAAATCTGAACATGCATTTAATCAAAACATGCATAGTGAGACTAGAAACACTGAGTCACCAATATTTTGACTTCATAACTGACTGAATCATGTAAGGACTAAGTCTTGTGAATGGAATATTGTGCATAGCAGGGTTTATTGAGGAGCAGTGCAGCGTGGAAGTGAATTATACATATGGCTGTTTTTCTAGAGTAAATAACTGCTGCTGCAGGCTCTCAATGTGCACCAACAGTGTTTCCTTTCTTTAGGGAGATGTATTTCTTCTTTGTGTTTGCATAACGGTGGAATTGGTATATATGCAAACATGGAGGTGTGTTTTTTCTCCCTTATAGGGTGTGCGGGGGCTTGTCCCCTGGAAAAAATAAAAATCACTTTATTGGGGTTTAAGCAGCTCATAAGTGTATATGCTTAGTTTTCATAGTTCTACGTTATAGTGTTTTGTGTGACTGGGTTTTATGTGTTTGGATAATTGGTTTTAGTGTTTGGATGTTCAGGATATGGACTGTTCTAGATCTGAGGATGTAATCATATTGATAGATAGAGAGGCATTTAGATACTGGTTTATTTTTATTATTATTTTTTTAATTTGTTAATACAGCATAGAGCACTGATCAGAAATGACCAATTTCAATTTTAGCCTAGTAAGAAGAAAGAAAGAAAAAACACCAGTGTTCAAAAATAAGTCATGTAGATAAGAATGAACAAATATCAATGGATTTATGTACAATATGTATAAAAATATTATGTATAGTATTATTATATGAAATGCATAGCTAGAAGGACGAAGAAGGAGACTAAGGAGTTAGGATGACAGTGAGGGCATATATATATGTATATATATATATGGTATACATTCAAAATACAAAGCAATTGAAACACCAAATGGCAAAAGATCACCCACAAAAGGTGAAAAACAGTGATTGCATGAAATTGTGGTACAGGGTACGGGTGTTTTACCCTTTTCTTCGGTATATATGTATAATTAGCAAGAGGTGTGAGGGAACAGGGTACTTGCCCTCCTACACAGAATGTGTGTTTCTACGTTTTGTGTTTTGACCTTTTATGGACAATTTTTTGTTTTTCATTCAGCATTTTTAATGTATTTTATCTATCTATTTGGATACCTTGAGTCTGAAAAGAGACTAGAAATGCAAGGTATCCAAAAACATAGGATTATTAATCTAGAAGTAAATGAAAAAGCCAATGCTGTCTCCTTAAAACTATTTAAAATATTTAAAATATCATTCTCAGTTTTCAGTCCTTATTTGTTCTCCATCAGCTTTATATTATCCAGTCTCTCACAGCCCATTTAGCAAGTAGGCTGTATGCAATAGTCCATCCCCAGGATTCAGCAAGCTCTGCACGATGTGCAGGAATAGTGCAGGGGCTGCTGGAGGCAATATGGCTGCCAAGAGATCCAGGAATAAGCTACCGGGCCATGCACAAGTGCTCCTGCACTATTCCTGCACAGACACAGCTTCTGTATGCTAATTACCCCATTTGTAGATGACAACCACGTGAATGAGGTGAATTTGTGATCCAGGAAGATGGCAGCCGTCTGTACAGGATTAGTGTAACCTGCAGATATGTACTCAGTTAGTAACCGAGTACATTTCTGCAAACTACAAAACAGATGACCGCTCTAAATAAAGAGTGCATATAATGTGTAAAGCATGCCAATGGCCAAATATATGGCCATTGGCATGGAAACAGTTGCAAAAAAATATATAATAACTTTTATTTTTTTTGGCCGATTTTGGCCGTTTAAGCATAGGGCAGCGGCGTGCAAATGGGATCGAACGGAAAATAAAAGAAAACCCCTGAAAAAAGATTTCTCTGCAAAATCACAATTTTGCCATTATAGTCAATGGCAGGCAGAAGGCAACAAGGCCAGTGAATACTGGTTGCTAAGGGGAAGGCTCAATGTGGGACTTGTGACTAGGCATTAGCAGGCAATCCTATGCTAATGAGGGGAATGATACTGAATTACAGATTTCTCCTCATGGCTAGCCTGTACCCAACCATGTAGGTGCAGGAAAACAATGGTGGAAGCCTAAGAGTTAGCTGACATCATAGAGGCATGTGTCAAGCATACTATAAGCTTACTGGAGCTCTGTGGCTTGAGTCTGCCCTTAGCTTAGCAGAGCTAAGGAAAGGGGTGTGTCTGAAGCTGCCTAGCACTCTTTACATTGCCTAAACAGGTGTGCGCGCAGTGCACCAGGGTTTAAACAAAAAAAAAAGTAAACCAGGAAATAGCAGCTCTGTTCACATCTGAGTACTGTGTTTGCGTGGCATGATCCTGGGCTTAAACAGGAAGGCAATGGGAAGGGAAAACAGCAGTAGGAAGGAAATAGCTGGCAGATGAAATGTATCAGAATCAGCCAATTACACAGGCAGCAGCCCAGCCCAGCACACTACTATAAACTATGCAAACACCTTTCTCTCTGGTTTTTCCCACAAACTCCATACCACCGGTGTACAAAAATGGGGAAATTTTACCTAACAAAAGCAACAAAAATGATAGGGGCTGCATTCACTCTCATAAATCAACATGTGGAAGAGGCTGAGGGTGGTGAGGGTGAGAATACTGACGGCCAACCCACAGTGAGGAGAAGGAGAAGAGTGTACGGACCCAGGGTAACCTACCAGGGGCTACATGAACTGGAGATAGTGGAGAGCTATAGGGTGGACAGGGACCTCCTACAGCAAATTGTTGAGCTGTGCTGGCCACGCCTCACACACAGAACCAACAGAGGGGAACCCATCCCAGTGGATACCAAGGTATGTGTAGGTTTAAGAATAATAGCCACAGGTACCTTCCAAAGGCCAACTGGGGATCTCATGGAGATCTCAAAGGCATCAGCATCCAGGGTACTTCACCAGTTCCTGGATGCCATGTCAGCACATGCCAGTGAGCACATATAGTTCCTCAACACCTGTGAGGCATTGACCAGCAATATGCATCTCTTCCACCAAATAGCAGAATACCCTGAGGTAATGGATGCTATAGACTGCACGCACATACACATCAAAGCACCACCCGGCAAGTGGGGTAGGGCCTACATAAACTGCAAGGGCTTCCCCTCCATCAACTGCCAGGTCATGTGTGATGCCCAAGGCATTATAATGAATGTGTATGCTGGAATCCCTGGAAGCTATCATGACTCCCACATCTGGCATATGATGCAGCTGTACCAGAGATTTGCCAGTGGGGACATCCCATATAGCCACCTAGTGGGGGATGCTGGTTATGCACTGGAGTCATGGCTGATGACACCCATCAGAAATACACACACACCTGAACAAGAACTCCATAATGAGGCACACGTACAGACCACAATCATAATAGAGCATGTGTTTGGGATGCTGAAGTCATGGTTCTGGTGCCTGGACATATCCAGTGGAGCCTTGCAGTACTCACCAGCTACATGTACCCAAATTGTCATCATATGTGCCATGCTACACAATATGATCATGCGGAAACAGCTGCAGCAGGAACAGCATGGGGCAGGGCCACACAACCCCCCCACCGTTGCCAAGGCCTCATAGGCAGAAAGTGGCTCAGAGGAGGAATGACTTGAGCCTGCCCCAGTAGGCAGAAGGAGGCGAGCCCAGTATGCCCAGGCCTTGGCACATACACTGACATGGTAGGAATCCAGGGAATGACACCTCTCTCTGACTCGCACATACAGTAAAAGGGATGCCAAACATGACACTACCTATGCTTAACCATGTATAGGGAGTGTACTATGTGTATCCGACATAGTCAGCCCTCCAGCACCATCCTCAATACTGGTACAGTCACAAGGTAAGTCACTCTCCCTATCAATTGCTGATTGGAGTAGTATGTTCTGCTACTTGTATCTATGGTATGGATGTGACCATGCAAGGGAATCAGGTGTCTGAATGGGATGCCAGCAGATAGTAGACACCTATATTGGCAGCATGAAATCTGTAACAAATACTGGTATCAACATAATAGCCAGTACTAGACAAGGTGAGAAAACCCACTGCAGGACATGTGGTGGGCCAAATGTGTGTCCATAGGACACACACATGCAAGTCAGTGAGGCTCACATACCCAACAACAATCTCAGCCAACAGGACAGGCATAGACAAACACAAATAAAGGCTGTGCTAAGGCCTCTGATTGATGGCTATGGAGAACAGCTCCCCTCCAGACCTACACAGACAGACTACAACAGGTCAGGCAGTGGGATGTTAGTTCTGAAGGGTAAGAAGTCTGAAACTGAAATGTAGGTCAATAAAACCTAAGAAATGTAGTACACTGATATGCTTCTAGTCTGCATGATAGGCCAGAATACAGAATGAAATGGAGTACCTGAAATACCAGTACAGTCATAGCAAATGTGTACAGTTGTCAGGTGTGCCCCCCCCAATCCTATGTAGAAATGTAGTAACATATATATGTAGGTATAATAATAGCGGAGCACAGATTACCTGAGCCGTCCAAAGTAGCAGGATAGATTGTAGCATGTGTGTTAGGCTGGTGTGTGTTGTATATTGTGTGAAAATGGTCAGCATGTAGGCATGGTGGGTTGTGTCCTGGTGGCCAATGGCCAGTACTTCTAATGACAGGGCCAAGTTCTCACAACTGCAGTGCCAAACACAATGCACCCCAGCAAGACACATTCAAGCAGTAAGCCATACTAATTGTTTGGAGGCAATATCTAGCACCATCTGAAAGATGGACATGGCATGAATGTGTGCCCAGACATAAAAACAGTACACAGGTGGAAGTACCCTAGACAGAGAGTGTATAAAATGTTATAGTCAAATGGACACACCTTTAGAATTGTACAAACAGGTTAGCAGCACATTAGCTGGGTTTGTAGTATGAAATACTGATGTCATCTGGCCAAACACTGGCAGACCACAAAAGTCACAGGTATGAAGTACTGAGAAACTGCTGATGTCTCTGCACAAGCCAGCATAAGTGGAATGCCCCACATATATCTGTGAGTCAGCTGCAAGTAGCTTCCATAACACAAATGCACCCAGCTCACCCCACCATCAGCCACAGGTACCTCACAGGTCTTATCACGGATGTTGGGAATGAGTACAATATGACCCTCACCTCTGTATGGGAATAGACACAGAATGCAGCATGCTGAAGAGGTGTCACATGCAGATGTGTCCCTAGCTGTAAGCAGCACCCTGCCAGCATCCACACCACTGGATCAATAAGGACAGAAACTATTGACATTAACGTCTTGCACACCTAACCTTTCACCCCAGGGGAATATACTGTATTGCAGCCTGGGACTGTAGGAGTGACACAATGCAGTGGCCTGCTACAGATGGCCTGCATCACTACCAAATGCCCTACAGTCCTCTGTCAAAGGCCTGTGTCTCACCCGTACTGCCAATGTATATTATCTCATGGACTCCCAAATAACAACATAACACAGTCTACAGAACCCAAATGCAAAGCCATGTTGACAAATCCCAGTAGCATGTCCACCATGTCCTACTGCATGAACTGTGGACCAATCCCTAAATACTGCTGGGATGAAGTGATAACTATAGGGAACTTATCAGATAATGTTTGCATAATGTGCAGAAGAAGATAGAATAACGGGGGGGGTAGAAGCATGGATGCCATGGAATGTGTGAAGTCTGAAACTCAGCTGTGTGCACATACTATCCCTCCCTACAAACACAGGAATGGATGGACACAAACCTGCTTGTAAACCACAATGTGAAGGGGTAATGATCAGAAATATGAGCCCTGCCTCTGGGTAACCTGTGTGAATCTGTACAGTGTGAAGTATGGCCACAGCAGGATATGGCCATACTGTCACATTGATGGATGTACAAGCATGGGATCCTCAGCCACCACTGTACCAAGGGGATGAACCATTTACACAGACCCATCAGCAAGTGTCTGCAGCTTCCCGCCCAGAATGGCATGATTGTGCAAGAATATGTGGGCTGCAGACCAGAATACTGGACACAACTTCATTCACCCTTGTGTTCCCCAGGAAATTACTGAAAGCAAATATGTATACATGATAGCAGTTGATGACATAAAACATCACAGTGTAAAACAGTACATATGTCTGAATATCTCTGCTAACACCAAAACCATGTAGCAGAAGCAACACAGACACAATTACCTACAGTGACCCACTATCCTTTGCCCATTGTGACCCCATATTGTTAACCGATCTACAGATATCCTGCAGAAACAGGTTGCTAGCTGTAGGTGTAGAACACAAAAGCCTGCACTGGAGTACAACCTAGCTGGAATGGATTCACACATTCAATACAGAAGGTCATACTGGGCATGCACCTGCACTTAGGGAAATGAAGCCCATGTTTGACAACAAAATAATGAAAGGTCATACTAGGCGTGCTCCCACACTTAGAGAGATGAAGCCCATGTCTGGCAACAACAGTGGACCTTACATTTATTTATTTATTATCAGTTTGATTACCGAGGAAGTCCACTGGGCCAAGAAGTGCCCATTTTCAGTGGAGGCCCGGGGAGAAAAGCTCCAGGAGCAATACAATACAATAAAGGTTGCAAAATACAATTAAAGGTTACAAAGTGAAATACAAGAGTAGGATTCATATATTCAAGAATTGCAAAGTGTTATATACATTATGAGACAGTTTAACAACAGAAAATATATATATTTTTTTTCTTCAGATGATTACAATATTTACATGCTTGGAGTCAATTAAAGTCTGCTAGTTGTGGTTCTTTGGAGCAATAAGAATAAGTATGAGAGTATAGTGGAGAGGGGGCAAGGAGAGCTTAGTGGGGAATCCCTAGAATTTACGTGGGGTGAAAGCAGGAGCATTTCCATTTGGAAGATAAGTGTAGGAAAAGTTGGGTCTTATCATATCTGACAGTTGGCCCATGTCTGGCAACAACAGTGGACTATACATATCCTACAGTTGCAGATGTTTGTGCACACACTCCACATTGCACACCAGTCATGCTTTGCACACACATCGGATAGGAGTAAACACATATATCCAAGGACAACACACTATAATAGGGCAAACTTACACATACATAGATGTGTGGAAGAGAGTGACAGACAGTGACAAAGAGCCTTCCATCACGAGGCCTGTCCCACCCAGCACACATCTAATTGGCTAAAACCACATTATGTGCAAATGTCAATCACTGTAGACATTTACCTCTGGTATCCCTCAGCACTAAAGTGTCTGTGGTGGTTGTGATAACAGTGTAACATGACTGTACAAGTCATTATTTATCTAGCAGTTGTATACAAGTACCTGTTAAATGTAAACATGTGTGTGAGAGAGTGTTGTGTGTGTTCTTCCAGATGAATGGTTTATGTCCCATTCACACACACACTGCACTCCCCATTGCCCTACTTTTGCAAACCTGCTAATGTCATTCACATTGAAACACACCTTTGGGGAAGGAGTAGCCTAATAATCTCAGTGACGCGTGCTATAACTGTGTAATGCTATAGTGTGAGGTACTAGTTAGGTAGGAGTTCTAATCGCAGAAATGGTGACTGTGTGTGTGTGTGTGTGTGTGTGTGTGTGTGTGTGTGTGTGTGTGTGTGTGTGTGTGTGTGTGTGTGTGTGTGTGTATGTGTAGGGATCAATGCTTTTCTGGCCATTCACAGTCACTACACTCCCCATTGCCCTACTTTGGCAAGCCTGCTGATGTCACTTACCTTGAAATACACCTTTGGAGAAAAAGTAGCCCTAACAGCTCCATGGCATGTGCTATAAATGCGTAATGCTAGTGTGATGTACTAGTTAGGTAGGAGTTCTAATCCCAGACATGGCAACTGTGAGACTGTGCGTGTGTGGTCGGGTGTGTAGGGAGCAATGCTTTTGTGGCCATTCACAGTCACTACACTCCCCATTGCCCTACTTTGGCAAGCCTGCTGATGTCACTCACCTTGAAATACACCTTTGGTGAAGGAGTAGCCCTATAAGCTCCATAACTGCGTAATGCAATAGTGTGATGTACTAGTTAGGTAGGAGTTCTAATCCTAGATATGGCAGCTGTGAGACTGTGTGTACGTGTGTGTGTGTGTGTGTGTGTGTGTGTGTGTGTGAGTGTGTATTTGTTTGTGTGTGTTTGTGTATGTGTGTGTGTGTGTGTGTGTGTGTGTGTGTGTGTGTGTGTGTGTGTGTGTGTGTGTGTGTGTGTGTGTGTGTGTAGGGATCAATGCATTTGTGGCCATTCACAGTCACTAGGCACTCCTAAAAATGGAGAACACCGATATCTGCGCAGTAACAGAGACCTGGTTCAAGGCTCCAGGGAGCACCCCTGCTATACCAGGCTGCAACTCTTACCACACCTGTTGGCCACCAAACCAAGACCAAAACACTAAAGGTGGAGAAGTGTCCATATTCACCAAGGATATTCACACCACCAGGCTAGTTGCCCAACACAATGCATCTGAAATTCTCCAGGTACAACTAACACTAGTTAAGACTGCAATCCAAATTGTATAGCTTGCTACAGATCCCCCAGCATGCCCCAAGATTCTCACTACACCTTTCTAAACATACTGGAAAATATTAAGATACAACCAAACACCTTAATACTGGGTGATTTCAACTACCCTGCCATTAACTGGAAATAATATTTGTGTACCAAACACCTTTGCCCAGCGGTTCTTGGAATTCATAATTCACAATGCCCCGGATTGACTAGCCTATAGTCCCACTAGGGGCTCCAATATCCTAGACCTGGTCATTACCAACATGGAAAATCAATGCTACACACCTATGGTCACCCCTTCGATGGTCAGGTCTGACCATAAGCTAATCACCCTTGACATCCACATCCCGCCCCCACCCCCCAGTAAGGAAACTCCATAAAAACTTCTTTGAGCCAACTTCATGCTACACAAGTCAGAAGTGGCAAACTTCATGACACCCATGCAGACAGGAACTGAATGTTTGACTGCTAAATCCTACACTAAGGCACTGTATGAGCACATCCAATTGTGCATGAATCGTGCCATCCCAAATAGAACTAAGACACTCTTCTCCAAGAAAACAAAGCCAATCTGGTGGTCTCCTGCCATAAACAAACTTTACAACAAAAGGAAGAAACTGTTGCAGACAAGAGGAAAATCCCAGGATGCAAAAAACTCCCCTTACCAGCCTCAATAAGAAACTGAGATCCCTCATAAAATCATCCAAAGCTAGTTATGAAAACAATATAGCCAAAGATTCCAAAGACAACTGCAAACTGTTCTATAGCTATGTCAGGAATCTAAATGGCAATGCTCAGATCTGTTCTGAGGTACAACAGAATGGCATTAGATATACTGATCCCAAGGATATTGCCAATATTCTGGCAGATCTATTTAGTGCCAACTGCACCCCCCTCTTACCCCCTAAAGGTCCCATCTCAATACCGAAAGATTGCCAGATTCCAGTAATAATGGCCACACAGGTAATAACCACACTCTCCAAAGTTAAGAATACAGCATCCATGGGACCAGACAACATCTCAGGCTGTGTACTACATGAACTACAAAATGAATTGGCACCTCACATAAGTGCCATGTGTAATCATAGCCTCATCTCAGGCTTCATGCCCACTGAGTGGCGCACAGCTACACTTATCCCACTCCACAAGGGGAGGATCCAGCTTGGATCCTGGGAAATATCCCCCCATCAGTTTGATGAGCCTGATCTGCAAGGCCATGGAATGTATTATCATGGAACTTATAAACAAAGACATTGGCAACCTTCAAACACTGGACCCCACCAAGGTTGGGTTTGTGAAGGGCCAATCTTGTCTCCTGAGCCTAAATGATGTCTTTTGATCAGCCTCCAGAGCTGTGGATGAGGGTAAGGTGTGCCACACAGCCTATCCAGACCTCGCCAAGACCTTCAACACCATCCCCCAGTCTGGAATCATAGATAAACATACTAAGCTGGCCATTAATCACTACATCACTTGATGGGCTGCCAACTGGCTTACTGACAGAACCCACACTGTAAAAGTAGCCGACTCCAAATCCAGCTCCAGACAAGTGACAATTGGAGTACCTCGGGGTTCAGTCCTGGGACCCCTATTGTTTGTCATCTACTGCTCTGAAATACAAGCCAACACTAAGGGACTCTGGCTTAGAAAGGTTGCAGATAACTGCAAACTGGGAGCCATTATTGAATCCCCAAATGATGTGGATATTCTACAAAAGGACCTTACAGAACAGATACTTGGTGCCAGAGCCATGGGCTCAAGCTCAATGCGAAGAAATGTATAGTTATCCCCTTTGGGAAGAAACATGTACCCATGAATTACCACATAGGTGGCAGTACACTAAACACTGAAAGTGTGATAAGAGCTTAGGGACACAGGTGGACAGTGGTATCACCTTTGATAACCACATCACCACAACAGTCAGGAAATCCAGCTATGTGGCACACCTCATCACTAAGGGCTTTTAATCCAGAAAAAAGGAGGTCACTGTCCCACTGTAGTCATCTCTCAGTAGACCCATTATTGAATACAATGCCCCGTCTGCAACAACTAGAAAGGCTGCAGAAATACCTCACTAAAAGAATCATAAGCCTAAATCAGATGCCCTATGTTGACTATCTAAAAGTCATTCAGCTATACTCTGTTACATATCGTCTACTCAGAGGCGATCTCTGCTTAACATACAAGGCCATGTCAAACCCACAGCTGTTGGACATGCTACACTTAAAGAAATCCCAATCCCTCAGTGACACACACTCCACGGGTCTAAACCTTGTCATCACAATGAACAAAACATGCTTGAGGGATGGCTTCCTGACCCAGAGACTCCCCAGACTCTGGAATAGACTGCCCATACATGTCAAGCAGAGTGCCTCTTTGGCCTTCTTCAAAAGGAACCTTGATGATTGGCTGGGAGATAGGAAATTCACCCTGGGGATCACTTCAGTAGCTCTGCTAGACAGGGGTCCAGGGAAGTAAATATTGTGGGAAGAAATAGACAGGCAATTTTTATGTCTAGGCTTGTATAGGCTCTAAGGCCAATAGTCTAGTACCAACCTATGAACATATAAACCTATGAACTACACTTTTCCTTGCCCTACTTTGGCAACCCTGCTGATGTCATTCACCTTGAAATGCACCTTTGGGAAAAAATACCCCTCTAATCTCTGTGGCGTGTGCTATAACTGCGTAATGCTATAGTGTGGTATATTACTTAGGTAGGAGTTCTAATCCCAGACATAACAACTGTGAGATTCTGTGTGTGTGGGTGTTTGTCTCTCTGTGTAGAGAACAATGCTTTTGTGGCCATTCACAGTCACTATACTTTCCATTGCACTACTTTGGCAAGCCTGCTGATGTCATTCACCATGAACTACACTTTTAGTGAAGGAGTAGCCCTATAATCTCTGTGGCATGTGCTATAACTGTGTAGTGTGAAGTATTAGTTAGGTAGGAGTTCTAATCCCAGACATGGTGACTGTGAAACTCTGTGTGTGTTTGTTTGTCTGTGTAGGGATCAATGCTTTTGAGGCCATTCACAGTCAAATCATTTTCCATTGCCCTACTTTGGAAAGCCTGCTGATGTCATTCACTTTAAAATACACCTTTGGGGAAGGAGTAGCCCAGTAAGTTATGTGGTGTGTGCTATAACTGCATAATGATGTAGTGTGATGTACTAGTTAGGTAGGAATTTTAATCTTAGACATGGCAACTGTGAAACTCTGCATGTGTTTGTTTGTCTGTGTAGGCACCAATGCTTTTGAGGCTATTCACAGTCACTACAGTTTCCATTGCCCTACTTTGGCAAGCCTGCTGATGTCATTCACCTTGAAATACACCTTTGGTGAAGAAGCAGCCCTGTAAGCTCCATGGTGCATGCTATAGCTGCATAAAACTGTAGTGTGATGTACTAATCAAGTAGGAGTTTTAATTCCAGACATGGCAACTGTGAAACTCTGTGTATGTGTGTCTGTGTGTGTGTGTGTTTGTCTGTGTAGGGATCAATGCTTTTGAGGCCATTCACAGTCACTACAATTTCTATTCCACTAATTTGGCAAGCCTGCTGTCGTTCACCTTGAAATACACCTTTGGTGAAGAAGTAGCCCTATAAGGTCTGTGTCGTGTGCTATAACTGTGTAATGCTATAGTGTGATGTACTAGTTAGGTAAGAGTTCTAATCCCAGACATGGCAACTGTGGGACTGTGTGTGCGTTTGTCATCCGTATCCTGTGTGAAGGTAGATGTGATTGTGTAATAACAGGACTCATTGTGGAGTGGGTTTTGCAAAATTCTTATATGGTGGGCCTATTATATGTCACAATGTCCACCTTAGAAGGACAACAGATGTCAAAGAGCAGAGAGGTTGGTGTAGACAATCCATACCCCTACATGTGACATTATGGATTGGGTAACAATACAGGCAACCCTTGTATTACCCAGAGAACACTCTCCACTCATGTCTCATACACAAACACACTTGGCTAGGCAACAGCCACTATGTTGGCAGTTCCCTGCATATTGCCCACAGATAGTAACCATGGTGTGATTGCAGTAGACTACAGAGGACATGGCACCCTGTCCCATCCCTACAATAGGCAAAGCATTACATACAGTGGTCCTTTGCTATGTTCCCCACTGGACACCTGTAACAACTGTAGAGTCAGCAAATGTAACCCACAAAAGAAATACTATGCCTTGTACACATGCCCTGTATGGGCAGATGCCACTAACACCAATGAATACCTGTATCATGCTGTCAATGTAGGTGCAGGGTCAACCTGAGTTCCATTGCCACTTATCACCACATGAGTTCAGGAATGCCACATCAGATGATAACAATCTGTCCACACAACATGCTCCAGAAACCACAGGTACACTCCACATGTCGCAGAACATGCATGTGGGACATGTGCACATCCCAGACACTGTCCATGTTATGGAATATAGAAAACATACATGGAAAGCATTGCACAGTACTGGCCACCCACAATACTAACCCAGATGAGTGAATGGTGAATACAATTCCCACCTGTGTGGGCCAATCCAGAGACTACACCCCTGAGCCACACTGCAGACCATTGTCATGTGGCCTGATGCCAAGGTATACCCTTTGCCTAGCCTTGTACAGCCTTCTGGCACAGTCAGCCACTACACACCTGTGAAGCAATAAACCCATGCATGTCAGTACTGGCAAACCTGTGTCTGCGTGTGTGGAAATTAATGATCTGGAAGACATTCACACTAACTACACCTCCCATTGCCCTACTGAAGCATGCCTTCTGATGTCAGGCACCTTGACATACCCTTTGCCCATATATCAGACTGATAACCTCTGTGGTGCATGTGATACCTGCGTAATACTTTAGTGTAGCAAACTAGTTCGTTAGGAATTCTAATCCTGACCCTGCCAACTGTGATAATGTGTGTGAGTCCATGAGACAGTGTAGCTGTGTTGTCTTTGACACCTGTTCTTGTGGACAGGCACATGTACTACACCTACCTTATCCCTCCTTTATCACTGTTGCTGATGTCACTCACCTTCAAATATACCTTTGGACAGTTCTTCAACATGTAAGCTCTGTGGTGCATGCAATAACTGCATAGAAATGTAATAGCAGTACATAGTCAGGCAGGGATTTGAAACCTCATACTGGCAAGTGTGTGACACAAACATGCTTAGCTTTTACTCTTCTACTCCCTCCCTTTCTTACTTTGTCTCTGTCTGTCTGTCTCTTTCACTCCCTCTCTGCTGGATGTGGAGAAGTACACTTGCTTTCCTTAGGAAGCAGCTTGTGTTTTGTAAGTGATGCTCATGATCAGCTGATGGCCAGTGCAGAAATTGCAGTCCCCCACTAGCTGATTGCATGTGGAACAGCTGTGGTAACATTCCCATAGCCATCAGTAGCACTACATACCTAGGTAGGGATCTAGTCCCAGTGTTGCCAAGTAAGAATGTGTGTGTATGTGAAGAAATATACTTCCGTTTGCAGAATATACATGTCCCAGGAGGTCATCTGTCTGAGAACTGCCTGGCATATGCTAACATTTCAGAGGTATCATCCTGTGGAAATACCTTTCATCACAACTAGTGGTAGATTTGTAAATGCCCTCCTCCCCACTGTATAGGTGCGCAGCGATACTGGGGTTGGTATATATAGCTGGATGTGGCTGTTGTGGGCACAACCACCATCATTTCAGTTACTGTTGAGTGTATCCCCCATCTTAGCTGGCCATAATACTGTACAGTTCATGTTAACAGATTACGTAGTTGTCTATCACACTATCTGTGGTTCTACAGCACCTCTCACCCTCCAAAAGGTAGGGCTGTGCCACCCACATCAGCTCACCAATGTTTACCGAGTTGAGGATTGCACTACATTGGTGAAGGGGACATATGCCCTGCCAGTACCATCGCCAATGACATTAAACTAGCAGACTGCTTATTTCCCAATGTGTTGTTGTGCCTATTCTGGCTTGGTGGAATTACATAGGCTACAATGTGTTCCTTGCACAGGTACATTCATCCATGTGTACAGTACTTTCTGTGTATTGCATCAACACCAAAGCCTCTGTGTGTGTTATACACAAACATGTGGTGTGTACCACCCAGTACATTTACCATTCTCCACTGTAGAAGGGCTGCTGACAGCAGCCACCATGCACTCACCTGTATACACCACCCCCATAACTATCAGCCATGTGGCGCATGCAATAACTGTTATACAGACCTGTGACATGTGTTCACCTATACCCAGGATATGGAACAGCCAAGGTGTCCCAACAGTGCCATACCCCTTGTAGGATGCAACAGCAGACATCCTCCTGCTGACACATGGACACCTACAACACAAACGGATTACATTATGGAGACCACAATAACTCAGTGTTAATAACAGCTACAATGCATCATGGCTGGACAGCTACACTTCCTGACATGTAAGCATTAAACTTTACTGCTGACAACATGTTACACAGCATTACATTGATACACTGTAGTCCAGTCACCATGTGCATCAGAACCATATTAGCCTGTCCCTGCATCAATGTTATGAATGACAGGGATGTGGCACAGGTATCATCATATGCACAGGGTGTGTTGTTGCTTTGCCAGAGAACTAGGCTGAGCCATATGTTTGACACCATGTGTGTGAGTGAGGGGGTTTAATTATTGGTATGGCCATGGTGATGTGGTGTGTGTAGGTATGGGGTTGCCCTAGCTGTGTTTGTATTGTGTGTGAGTATGCATGCACACAGTTCTGCCATGTGGCTGCCCTATAAAGGTGTTTGTGGGACAGCTGCAGACCATACCTGGCAGGGTGTGCAGTTCATCGACTCTGGCCATGGACATGAGAACTGTGCCTGCCAGGGGTTCCACAGGCATGGCCAGGTACAAGCCATGATATGGTACTCTGCCCTGATGATGATATTTGTCCGCTGGATCCAGGTCCCTCCTGGGACTGGCCAGGGCTATGTGAAAGTGGCCTGCTGTGGTGTGGTGTGGACAGCACCCCCCTCAGTACTGGGGCTGGTACTGCCACTATGGGAGTGGCTTGGTGGTCTTGCACATCCTCCTCGACCTCCAGCTGTTGGTGTTGCTGGCCTACATCCATGTGGCCATCACACCACTCCCACCATATGCTCGAGCACGGACATTCCATGGTTGAAGAATCCCACCATCTCACCCAACCTCTATACATGACCTCTGAAATATAATGGAGGGCACCTGCAAGATCACAGATGTTGTCAGTAACAGCTGAATGAGTAGCCCTCTGCAGCCTCAGACCCTGTCTTGTGTACCATTCCATACATGCCTGCACCTCAACAGCCTGAAACATGCATCTGGTGGTACCAGATATGGCACCTCTGTGAGGGGCAAGATGACCAGCGCTGTCCAATGAGCACCCCTGTACATCTGCCTATTTGGTACCCCAATGGACATCCAGCTATGGCTGCTGTGTCCAGACACATGTGCTATAGATACCACACTGTCCTGACCCATGCTACCAACCACAAACTGTCCATCTGCTATGGCCACTGGTAATGGGGTATGTATAGGTATTGTGACTGTGTGTGGGGATGGGGTGGATAACAGTGGGATGTCAAACGATGGCACAGCTTCAGCCCCTGACAACCCCGCCTGTGCCTTAACACACCTATCATCATTTTCAGTGTCTGTATGGACACCAACATCAGATTGCCTGCAGGAGGGACCCTGACTCACCTCGCCACCTATGAGGGGAAAACAAGAAATTAACTTTAAGACCTCTACATCACAGTACACACACACACACACACACACACACACACACACACACACACACACACACACACACACACATGAGGTTGCACAAAGATATTAAACACAGACCTCCCATTACCCATCTGTCAACATGCATGACATTTGGCACTCAACAGCATGCAGTGCAGCTATAGTCCATCCGTGCTAGCAACATTATACATCTCTGTGATGCATGGGTTGTGTTAGTCAGTGATGCCCCTTCCCCTGGAACACACTGCACCCATGTACACAATATTGCTGTGCACCTGTTCAGCACCCTGGCATATACTGTGCACCATACTTCACAGGTGTACACACCATTGCTCAATGTGTACATGTGTGTCAGTTATGCTTACTCTGCTGCTCACAGCCCCTATGTGCTTGTCCGACACATACCTGGGTTGATATCTGGACAGATGTCATTTGTGAATGCCTGATGTCTGATTTACAGATCTCCTCATCAGCGGTGCATATATGGCCAATAAAATACAATTACACTGACAACCATCAAACCTTACCATAACTATTGGGAGTGTATATAGCCTTATTGATATGATGCTCTCTTCCTTGATATGCCATGGGACCACATTACTGCATACGTTAACATTACATGAACCTGATATGTGACATATTACCTGTGCAATCAAATGCAATGTCAAACAAATGTGTTAGTTGTGCAGATGCTGACTGAGATGCATACAATCTGCGGGTGCATACGTGTGCATGACCTTATCATGATTTTTTTGCACCTACTATTATGTGTACTACAGCAGTCACTATTCCTGGCAGGGGCATACTAGCATGGGTCATCTGCATATGACAGTATTTGGTCAGTTTGCCCTACGAATGTCCCCCAACTCTGCATGATTGCAAGGTCAACTCATGTGCACATCCCTTGGAGGTCACACAGTGCCATGAATATTGCTGTGGAGTCAGGGTTATGTCTGCCACAGTTCCTGACATTGACTTTGTGCAAATACAGCCATTCATAGCATCCTTTGGATCTCTGCTTTAGTGCACTGTTGTGTCATGATGACACCCCCTCCCCACTCTCAGCCTTTTTGCAGATGCTTGACAGCTATGGCCTACACATGTGTGTCATTTTGCAGTATCCCAAACACTGGACACCATGTGTTCCAGCCTAGTCCCTGCTAATGAATAGCAAACATACAGATGTACACTGGCACCAGCAAGGTATAGATGGGGATGGTGGGCCTAAGGTGGGTTGAGGTGCTGGTTGTGCAATACATGTATCTTAATTGATACTGTCTGTAGGTTTCCAATGTGGACTTGGTACACCAGTACACATTGCAATGCATGCCTTTTGGGGACCTTTGCTGTTATGCATAAGCTACCTGTAGAGAGGCCTGGCAGATGTTTCCTGTGGTACAACTGTCCCATCTGATTGCCCTAACCTATGGGCCACACTTATGCAGAGTCCAGGCAATTGGTGACATGGATACTGCACAGCCAGTACTTGCTAGACATTTCTGCAACTCCCTCAGTATTGTGGCATGTTACTAGGCAGCCTGCATGACCAGTTTGAAACATGTGTCGTCATCTGTCTTGGATGGTCATCTGTTTGTTTTCTATATTAATCCTGTCCCATACATCCTCGCCACATATATGACTGTCTGCACAGTTTGCCATGGTATATCCAATGGTGAGGTATGGCTACATGTCCAGCTACTGGGTGCTACCTGTTGGGTATGGGATCCATTCCATGGCATGTAAGATGCGTGCAAGCCACAGCTATCTCTGTTGCCGGAAAGTGGTCACATTTGATGGCCAAACATCTTGGATAGCAGACCACTTATTGGTGTAACATTTGGGACCTGTACTTGCTGGAAGTTCCATACCTATGAAGAATGCATGCTGTCAGTACCTCAAAAGCTGTTTCCACAATATTTTATCAGGAGTGGATGCACAAATATGCTTCCATTGTTTGTGAGGGTATGCATTCCTCATATTTGCTGTTCTAACATAGGATTCCATATTACACATTCATTGCTCATGTTAGGACCACATTGCAGGTTGTAAGGATTGTGGAATGCAGTATTGTGATATGCCATAGTGTAGATCTGTAACAGTTGCCATTATAATAGTGGTATATACACTGTTGTAGCACTGTATAAGGGTGATGTTGCAGACATGTCCCTACTTTAGGCCATTTGTCCCACCATTATGCTCATCTCTGTGCACATATCTTGCAATGACAGGATGTTAGTTATATTGCAGGAGTAATAACCAAGCAAAATGATGAGGCAAGGTGCCTGAAAATACTAGGAAGCAACAGTACACAAATGCAGGCACCAACAGGAAGCTGACAAAATCACAGTTCAAGCAGGACTCAGAAGGAACAGCCATTTATTCAAAAACATAAACACAACACTCCCCACAGCGTTTTCATCAACAAGACTTCTTCAGCTGTATAAATGAATCCCTAGCTGCTACTTCCCCTTATATACCCCCATGGTCCCTTAATAAAATAATTATTTAATAAATTGATAACACTGATATAATTTAAAAAATACAATCTAAAAGCACAGTTTAAAAACAAGCATAAAATATTCCTATGCAAATACTAATACACTAATTAATGTGTGTAAAAAACATAAATATATAGGTGTATATGTATATGTGTATAAAATACATTATTAAGTTATTTCATTAATGTAAATATGTAAATACCTATGTACTGAAATACATAAAATACATAAAATGACATTTACATTAAAATACATGATAAATGAGCTAAATGCATCATCATCATCATCTTCTTTCGGCTGCTCCCATTAGGGGTCGCCACAGCAGATCACCTGTTTCCATTTCTTCCTGTCCTCTGCATCTTGCTCTATTACACCAACCACCTGCATGTCCTCTCTCACCACATCCATAAACCTTATCTTAGGCCTTCCTCTTTTCCTGTTACCTGGTAGCTTCATCCTTAGCATCTTTTTCCCAATATACTCAGCATCACTCCTAAGCACATGTCCAAACCAACGTAATCTTGCCTCTCTGGCATTGTCTCCAAACCCTCCAACCTGGGTTGACCCTCTAATATACTTATTCCTAATCCTGTCCAACCTCATCACACCCAAAGCAAATTTTAACATCTTTAACTCTGCCACATCCAGCTCAAACTCCTGCCTTTTTGTCAATGCCACTGTCTCCAACCCATATAACATATCTGGTCTCACTACCCTCTTTTAGACCTTCCCTTTCACTCTTACTGGTACTCATCTGTCACAAATCACTCCAGACACTCTTAGCCACCCACTCCATCCTGCCTGTACTCTCTTCTTCACCTCTCTTCCACACTCACCGTTACTCTGAACTATTGATCCTAAGTATTTAAACTCATCCACCTTCGCCACCTCTACTCCTTGCATCCTCACCATTCCTCTATCATCCCTCTCATTCACACACATATATTCTGTCTTAGTCCTGCTGACCTTCATTCCTCTTCTCTATAGAGCATATCTCCATCTCTCCAGGGTCTCCTCCACCTGTTCCCTACTCTCACTACAGATCACAATGTCATCTGCAAACCTCATAGTCCACGGGGACTCTTGTCTGATCTCGTCTGTCAACCTGCCCATCACCATTGCAAATAAGAAAGGGCTCAGAGCTGATCCTTCATGTAACCCCACCTCTACCTTAAATGCATCCATCACTCCCACTGCAGACCTCACCTCTGTCACACTACCCTCGTACATATCCTGTACCACTCTTACATACTTCTCTGACACTCTCGACTTCCTCATACAATACCACAACTCCTCTCTAGGCACCCGGTCATATGCTTTCTCTAAGTCTACAAAAACACAATGCAACTCCTTCTGACCTTCTCTGTACTTCTCCATCAACACTCTCAGAGCAAACATCACATCTGTAGTGCTCTTTCCTGGCAGGAAACCATACTTCTGATAATTAATCATTACGTCCCTTCTTAACCTAGCTTCCACTACTCTTTCCCATAACTTCATGCTGTGACAGATCAATTTAATCCCTCTGTAGTTACTACAGCTCTGCACATCAACCTTATTCTTAAAAAACTGGTACCAAAACACTTTTTCTCCATTCCTCAGGCATCCTCTCACTTTCCAAGATTTCATTAAACATTCTGGTTAAAAACTCCACTGCCATGTCACCTAAACACCTCCATGCTTCCACAGGTATGTCATCTGGACCAACAGCCTTTTCATTCTTCATCCTCTTCATAGCTATCCTTACTTCCTCCTTGCTAATCCATTGTACTTCATGATTCACTATCCCCATATCATCCAACCTTCTCTCCCTCTCATTCTCTTCATTCATCAACCTCTCAAAGTACTCTTTCCATCTCCTCAACACACTCTCCTCTCTTGTGAGTATGTTTCACTCATTATCCTTTGTCACCTTTACCTGCTGCACATCTTTCCTAGCTTGGTCCCTCTATCTAGCCAATCAGTACCGGGCCTTTTCTCCCTCCTTAGTGTCCAACCTTTCATACAACTCTTCATATGCCTTATCCTTAGCCTTTGCCACCTCTCTCTTTGCCATGCACCTTATCTCCTTATACTCCTGTCTACTTTCTTCATCTGTCTGAGAATCCCACTTCTTCTTTGCCAACCTCTTTCTCTGTATACTCTCCTGTACTTCCTCATTCCACCACCATGTTGCCTTGTCATCTTTCCTCTGTCCAGATGTCATACCAAGCACCTTTCTAGCCGTCTCCCTTACTAGCTCTGCTGTAGTTACCCAGCTATTTGGTAACTCTTCACTGCCACCCAGTGCCTGTATTAACTCATCCTTGAACTCCACCTCACAATTACCCTTTTTCAATTTCCACCATTTGATCCTTGGTGCTGCCCTCACACTCCTCCTCTTCTTGATCGCCAATGTCATCCTACAAACTACCATCCTATGCTTCCTAACTACACTTTCCACAGTCACTACTTTACAGTCTCCAATCTCCTTCAAACTGCCTCTCCTACATAAGATATAATCCACGTGTGCATCTTCCTACACTCTTGTATGTCACCCTATGCTCCTCCCTCTTGTTAAAATATGTATTCACCACAGCCATGTCCATCCTTTTCGCAAAATCCACTACCATCTGACCTTCTGCATTCCTTTGTTTAACAACATAGCTACCCATAACTTTCTCATCCTCTCTGTTCCCTTCACCAACATGTCCATTGAAATCTGCTCCAATCACCACTCTTTCACCCTTGGGTACAGCCATCACCACTTCATCTAACTCACTCCAAAATTTTATTTCTCATCCATCGCATCCAACTTGTGGAGAATATGTACTAACAACATTCATCATTAAACCATAAATTTCTAGCTTCATACACATCACTCTTTCTGACACTCTTTTCACCTCCAAAACACTCTTAGCATACTGTTCCTTTAGGATAACTCCTACGCCATTTCTCCTCCCATCCACACCATGATAAAACAATTTGAACTTACCTCCGATACACCTAGCCTTACTCCCCTTCCATCTGGTCTCTTGCACACACAATATACCAACCTTCCTTCTGTCCATCATATCATCTAACTCTCTCCCTATACCAGTCATACTGCCAACACTCAAAGTTCTGACCTTCACAAACACAGTCCTAGCCTTTCTTCTCTCTTCCTGCCTTCGGCCATGCCTTTCACCTCTTCTCCTCCTTCGGCAAACAGTAGCCAAATTTCCGCCAGCACCCTGTTGGCTAACAGTATTGGTGGCGGCCGTTGTTAACCCAGGCCTTGACCAATCCGGTATGGAAATATTTACTGACGTCCTCATGAATTATTTGGTGAAATTTTACGCTGGATGCCCTTCCTGAGGCAACCCTCCCCATTTATCTGGACTTGGGACCAGCACAAAGAAATGCACTGGCTTGTGCATCCTCAGTGGCTGGGTTGCATATAGTACTGTAAATTTCATTACTTAATATGTAGTATGACATAGTCATAAGGTAGTATGAAGACCACCCCCAATTACAGTTTTGCAGCCCTCATTTTCAGTATTGGGGCAATAGATAAATGTTCATCAAGCCCCAGTGTTCTATTTGCCTCTAATAGCAATTGCCAATATAACTCTCTTACCTCAATCCTGGACTCCCAGGGACACCCCCCACATCCTGGTCAATGTATTGTATACACATAAACACATACACCTATATATTTATGTTTTTTACACACATTAATTAGTGTATTAGCATTTGCATAGGAATATTTTATGCTTGTTTTTAAACTGTGCTTTCAAATTGTATTTTTTAAATTATGTCAGTGTTATCAATTTATTAAATATTTATTTAATTAAGGGACCATGGGGCTATATAAGGGAAGTAGCAGCTAGGGATTCATTTATACATCTGAAGAAGTCTTGTTGATGAAAATGCTGTGGGGAGTGTTGCATTTATGTTTGTGAATAAACGTCTGTTCCTTCTGAGTCCTGCTTGAACTGTGATTTTGTCAGCCTCCTGTTGGTGCCTGCATTTGTGTACTATATTGCAGGAGTCTAACATACCCTTCAGATACACCATCATGGTGACTACTGTGATGCAGTGCAGTTAACAGCAACAACACGTGAACATGTCCAGCATACATTATGGGTAGGTGTGTTAAATGTGTGCATGGAATATACCATGGCCATAACATGACCGGTGTATTGGCAAACCTGGCCAAGCACCATACTCACCAGCTACAGGCTGCTGCCCTGGTGGTATACCAGAGTGACTAGTAGCCACACCTATGGCATTGGCACAGGGTGGGTGCAGCATTACAATACATCAACAGTACAAACCCACAATACTACAGATTATGCACATCTGTTTATTACTAGAATGCAGCAACAGACTATATATATTTCATTCCCCATGTGCATGATCTAACTCTACAGATGCAGATGGACATGCAACATTGGTCTACTAATGTGCCCTATGGCCTTACATGCACGCTCCTTTGCCCCTGTGTGGGTAGCACCCACCTCCACTATGATCTTTGCCAGGTGTTATGTTTGCTGGCAGGCAGGTGCCCCAAGGATGGCAAGGAGCTCCTCAACATGTGTTGGGGGGGCTGGATAACATAACCCCCTCTGCTGCAAGCTGGTCCCCCTAATCACTGCAGCATGCCAACAGGCATGGCAGAGTAGATCAGTGCATCGATGCAATAATTCCATGCAATAATTGTCTTTTGTATGAGAGAATCATATACTGTTCAATTTAAAAGGTGGCAACTATAGGAATACTAGCTGTTCAATATGCTCTGCACCCTCTAAATTGATATCTGCCTATACATATTTATACATAGTAATATATATATATATATATATATATATATGTATGTATAACTTCCACAGGATATGTTACTAACAAAAAAGAGCTGCCACGGAGTACCTATAAGTGCCCAAAACACCTCTACATCCAGTAAAATGTTCCTTTCATCAGGTATTAGGGAGCGGACTACTCCACTACACAAACTTTGTGTTGTCAAGGAATGGTTGGAACCATATACTTTATTCCCATGAATGAGAACCGCCAGAAGCAGGTTGCAATATAGTTGCTGAACGAGCCAGCTGAATACTACAGCAAAGCAAACAATGTCCAGCCGATAAAGAGAACTGGCATTCAATAAAAAAGAATTGCAAGGCAAATGTAATTCATCCAACAAAAATGTTCCTTTCTTCAAGTTCTAGGGAGCAGACTGCTCCAATACATGAACCAAATAATTCCACAAAACATTTAAAACCGAATGCTTTATTTTCTTCTAAAAGCAGATAAAACGCCAGATGCAAGTATATAGCTACTAGACGTTCCAACTGAACAAGTTGCTACAAAAACGATGTTCAGCCAGAATTGAATACTGACATACAATACATTCAAAACTGCAAAGTAAAACTGGTTAAGCGCTTTCACCCATGATACAGGCTTCTTCAGAACATTCCATTAAAACAGCCGCCCTAAATAACTTTTTTGGCGCCACAAACTTGATTTTAAAAATTATATAGCGTTCCTTACACTTAAAGAGACATACTCCTAATACTAACCATCATCTTCCATGATGGCTAATCAAAATTCAAAATTATCCACAGAATAAAATCCAGTCTACAAGTCCAAATAACAACCAAAGTATACAACATTGTGCACATCAAAAACAAAACGTGTGCACAAAATTAAAAACAACACTTTATGAAAAACTTTTTTTAAAAAAATGCTTTGCAGCCTTCTATAAACATACACTGTAAAGTATATATTCTATAAAAATTTTAATATTACAAACAGTTAAAAAGCATAACATTACTCAATTGCAAACTTGCGCTAAACCTACTCTCAAAGATTTACTATATGTAGTATGCCCATCAGTGTCTGATAGTTTATACTTCCTACAATTAATGTGTCTCCTAACAATACTTTCTATCTGTACAACCTCGTGAATTCAATAATTCACTGTTTAATGTATATAGGGATGTTTTTGCAAAAAATCCAAGGTCGTATTATACATAAAAAAATTAACTACCATCTAATATAACCTTCATAGATATGTTGTCATTGAACCCTGGAGGTGTTGTGGCATCTAAAAATAGTTGCCACCAAACCTCTCGATAGCTCAATAATTTCTTATGATCCCTACCTCTAGGGTCATATTTAATAGTATCCAATATTGCAAATTTGAATTCATGTACCTGACCTTTCACTTCAATATGTTTATACAAAGCACTCTTGGGTTCCGTCCGCCTTATATTATATATATCTTCATAAATTCGCTTTTTAAGACTTCTCTCCATCTTTCCAACATAATAACTTGTACATTGCTGACAGATGGCTATGTAAATCACCATTTTGGTGTTACAATTCCCCTTAGCAAACATTAACTTTGGTCTGAACATATTATGTATAACTGTTCATTTTGTTCAATAATATAACTACACTGATTACATGCACCACATTTGCTAGTGCACTGCCTGGTTCCATTACTGAGATCTTCACTTGTCCTTTTGGCTTGTTCTAAATAGCCTTTTATGTTCTTCCCCATTTTAAACACAATACTTGGTTTACTTCCCACTATATCCTGAAGAATTATGTCACTAGTAATTAAATACCAGAAATTCTGTATAATACGTATGACATTATTAGAAATTGGACTATATAAAATTATAAATGATCATTGGTGATGCCCACTACCTTCCCTTACTCTGCTGTGACTATCTATGGTTTCCTGTTTAACTGTACCTTCACAGCCTAAACCTAATAAAGGTTTATATTTAGTACCACATAGATTTAATACATATGTGTCCATCTTTTTCAACATTTTTTCTGGGTAGCCCCTCTCTCCAAACATTTTATGAATGTTACCAATTTCTTGTACCATAATATCATATTCCGATGTCATATGCAAAGCCCTTATACATTGGTCTTTATATATATTTTCCTTTAACCTAGCAGGATGGAAACTACTATATGCTAGATAATCATTAGAAAATGTATCTTTTCTGTAAATTTTTGAATGTAAACTACCTTCTTGTTTGTAAACCAAAGTGTCTAAATACGCTAAACCTCCTGTATTATAAGAATGAGTAAATTTGAGGAAATCGCTACTCCCATTCAAAAAGTCAATAAACTCTACCAAGTTGTCCATATTTGAATTCCATAAGATATAAATATTGTCTAAGAATCTTGAGTAATGGACGATATGGGAAAAATATAGACTAGGAAATAGTACACTGTCCTCCCGCTCTAGCATTACCAGGTTGGCAAATATGGGAGCACAAGCTGCTCCCATAGCTGCTCCCCCCTCGGTTTGTCTGAAGTACTCTCCTTCAAAAAATATAAAGTTGTTATCCAATACAATGTCCATCATCTCCATGATCAAACTAACCTCATCCCAAGAAAAATCAGAGTATTTCATAATGCTGTTACAGAAGGCTTCAAGACCAGCCCTTTTCGGGATACATGAACACCGGTCTATAACATCAATTGTGACAAATATGCTATTATCCTTCCATACTTGTGTAGAGTAATTCTTCAAAAATTCCCAAGAATCTTTAACCAAATGGGAGATGATTTTGTACATATGTTTCAATTTTACATCTATATAGTTACCCATTAGAAAAGTCTTGGATTTGCTCCCAGAAATAATAGGCCGGAAGGGTGGATCCGATACATTCTTATGGATTTTTGTTATCCCCACCATCGTGGCCAACCTAGGGAACTTAACCCTCAAAAATTTGTGTGTCTCTCTATCAATTCTGCCATCAATGTAATATTCCTCTATATAGCTATCAATTCTTTCATATGCGATGTTAATCTCATTAAGTGAGATGGATTCATAGTTCCCTGATCCGTATAAAATGGTATATATTCTGTTGATGTATTCTAAATTATCATATAAGACCACCCCTCCACCTTTATCTGGTTTCATTACCCTCACGTTGTCATTTGATTGAAGTGCATTCAACATTTCTCTCTCTTCTTTAGTTATATTGTTTGTATATTGTGTACTTTTGTATTCCTTATATAACTTATAAATTTCTCTAGACACGATTTTCTCATAAGTCTCAATACTTGGATGGTTTACTGGAACAAAAGTACTTTGTACCCTAAGTTCAGGGTTCACCTTTTTAGCATCCTTATTGTTCCCTTCATTGTAATCAGTGTTACCAAACATAATTGCTAAGTTCATTTTTCTAGTGAATTTCTTAATTTCAACTAAGCAGTCAACTAATCCAAAATGCGGTGTCTGTATGTATTTCACCCCCTTAGCAAAGTGTACCCTAATAATCTGTGTGTTGGAATAATTATATATATTAAATCCATTTAAGGTATATGTTCTGTCATTGACCTTAATATCTTTATCACCTAGAGTATCTTTATAAATTTCTGTCATTGTTCCAATTGTTCTGTTTGTTTCTCCCTCTCTGATAAAATTGCTTTTGATAATGATTCTGATATGGTTCCCCCTGTTGAACTTGTTCCCTCCAA